>NC_052160.1:89082683-89452159 GCF_902713615.1 Scyliorhinus canicula
CTCCCTCTCTCTCTCCGGCTCTCCCCCTCCTCCCTCTCTCCGGCTCTCCCCCTCCCTCCCTCTCTCCGGCTCTCCCCCTCCCCTCCCTCTCTCCGGCTCTCCCCCTCCCTCCCTCTCTCCGGCTCTCCCCCTCCCTCCCTCTCCCCCTCTCAACTCCGCAACCCCCCCCCCCCCCAAACAAACGCCGGGTCTTTCTCCTCTCTCCCCCCCCCCCCCCAAACGCCGGGTCTCTCCCTTCTCCCCCCCCCCAATGCCGGGTCGCTCTTCTTCCCCACCCCCACCCCACTGGGTCTCTCTCCCCACCACACAAACGCCGGGACTCGCCACTTCCGCAGCTGGTGAAACTGACGCCTATCGCGTCAGTCCGCTGCTGGCCCTTCCGGGAACGGAGATTGTCAGCTTAAAAGAAGGCCCGGACGCCGGAGTCATGCGCACCGCTTTTTCCCGCCGGAAATGGGCGTCACGTCGGTCCGCGGAGAATTTCGCCCCAGGTGTCTGGATGAGGCAGGGGAAAAAAGATCCCTCTCCTCCCTACTACTGTATGGTTTCAAGCAACATTTCTAGGTGGAGAGCAGCTAATTTTTCATTGGGATTTGTTCATGGGATGGGCCAGCATGTATTGCCCATCCCTAATTTCCCTTCAACTGAGTGGGTTGCTGGCCATTTAGAATCAACTGCATTGCTGTGGGTCTGGAGTCATATGTAGGCCAGACCAGGTAGGGATGGTAGACTTTCTTCTCTAAAGGGATTCGTGAACCAGATGGATTTTTGCGACAAACAATAATGGTTTCATGGTCATCATTAGGCTTTTCATTCAGGATTTTTATTGAATTCCAATTTCACCATCTGCCGTGGTGGGATTTTAACTCAAGTCCCCAGAGTATTGCCTTGGGTCTCTGGATTAATAATTCAGTGACAATACAACTACGGCACTGCCTCAACCCTTTCCTTCCAATAATGCCACCCTCCTACCATACATATTGGAAGCTGACATGGCATCGCCTCTTTCTCTTCATCCTTCTGGTGACAGGTGAAGTAATTAACCATACTGCGTCTCTACTGTTGCTGACGTGAGCATTTCATTCACAGCTCAGGGATCTGGTAAAGAAATCCCAATTTCTACAACATACATGCATGTGTATTTTCCAGTCGGGGCTACCAGGCAGCAAGAAGCAAAAAGATGTCTTACTTGTTGCTCTTCAACCCTGAAGCATTGTGGTCATTAGCAGTTCCTCAACTGTTTCCCTAATCAACTGATCACAGGCCCAAATCAAACAATGGACTTTCCTGGATTGTGCTGTGTATTACTCACTCGGCCATTCATTAGTCTATGTATAGATTTCTTGTGGTCACAGTATAGAATTCAATAGACCAAGTTGCCACAAGTGGGATACACGACTTTTGAAAGGTACTGCAAGAGAGCCACTGACTTGGGACTTTAGATGCTGCCTGCGATAGTGATTAATAATATTATATTTGACAGTGAGGTACTGAGTAATGTTACACTCTCAGTTCATATTATAACTGGATGGGATCGTAATTATTTTTTAAAAACTATATATAATGTGGAGGAAGTGTCACAGGGTTGCGAACTAATTTTAACAAGGAAAAAACATTTGTTAAACATGAGAAGTTGGATTATTATACAATACTCCTTCACTTGTCCCATTGCTTAACAAATACACACAGATTTAAAGATTAATATGGATTACAAAGTACACCTTAAACTACAATGGCCTCATTAACATAAACAGTTCCTTTCCAACACATATTTGACTGTGGTCAAATACACACGGTTCTGAACCCAAGTTAGTGGATTTCTCATTGGAATTCCCTAGATGGTGATCACTTCAGCATTTCCAAACTCCACTCCCAAAAACAAGCTTTAAAATTTTCTCTCATAATAATGCTTTCCCAAAGCGGTTTGCATTCCGAAATCCAGTCCAGGTTTTACAAATGACTCTTTTAACCTAAGCTTCCATTCTACTTTTAACAGTGAATTCAGTCCTGGATTTTACACCAACCCCTTTTAGGATTTCCATGTCTTGACAACTGTACAAGCTTTTCACAATTAATTTAACGCTCAATTCCCAGACTATATTAAAATGACATCAAACGTTTCATCTCCCTCGGAAGTCTGCTGTCCTATTTTCAATCTCGTTACTGCAATTGTCTCTAACTCAACACTTGTTTTACTCTTCTTTGAATTCTTCGGTACAGTACCTCTGTCTCTGTTCTCTTAACTTCAGGTGTCAAACATTCTTTCCCTGGTTATCTGGATTGCACTTTGTTTCTTAGAAAGCTTATATCTTTGTAGCTCTCCTGTCCTGCCCAGCTTCTCTTGCCAGAGGTGAGGGCTGTTCACTCCCCAGTGTCCTGTCTCCAATTTCCCACAAATTCAGCTAAAACTTAAAATTTTCTCTACCTTGCAAGGCCCCAGTTGCTAAGCACACCCACATGCTCATGAAAAACTATTATTTCTAATATTTACCAAAATAAATATAAATCCCTTAAAACTACAGTTGTTTTCCTAACAGTAATTAACATTACATTGGAGAGTGATATCCTGAGTGATTAATGATAATATTACAACGGTTAGTAATATAGCAATTGGTGATAATATCACATTGGAGGTGAATGTGCATGCATCGTAAAGCAAGAGTGTAGCCTCTGGAGACAAGTACTCCTTCATTCTGGTTGCATATTCACGTCATGTCTTCACACTCCTAAATCCTTTTCCAAGTCTCTCTTATCCAAATCAATTTGCTGCTGTTAGAATGCACATTTATTCAACTATTACAATGCATTTATCAATGCTCATTTTTCTTTGTCTGTGCAAGGGGATTGCTAAGCTATTAAGAGATCGTTAAGAGAGATAACAACAATAGTCCAATACACACTGAGCTCTGGACTGTGTTCATTATATCCCCATCCTTACACTACATTTCTCACAAATGTTCAGTTTCTCATTTTGTACTTCGGTTAAGACATATTTTCATGTTCAATGCGAATTTCTGCGCCTTTCGGCTCACGCCAAATCCTTCATATGGAAGAAATGTTGCTAAATTAACTTTGTTATAGGCAGTGTCACTATCTGTTTAATCTGTAACATTTGCAAAGTTAATCGGGAGTAACGAAGGACAGCTTGAAAAGTCCAAATGAAAAAATATATCATATTCGCTGTTAAAGAGGGTAACCTCTTACTAACAGAGTATAAAAATAAATTGAGTTTGCAAATCAAAGCCTGTAATACAAAGTACCTGAAGGAGGTGTCCAGCGAGGAGACCTCTTAAAACTGAATAGCTAGGATGCCACTAGAGTAGTTTTACATAAATTTGTTTATTAAGGATTGAGATTAATTATAGAAAGTGTACTGGTAATCATTATTCACCATCAAACCTGCATTTTAGGACATAGCAGTGGTAATCATGTAAACGCTAGCTACCAGCAGTGGCCACAATGCATGATGGGATTTAGCCTAGCTAAATTGCCCATGTTTTTGAGACACACGAGATGTGTGGTCAGCAGATTACATGGTAAACAAGTTTTATCAGTGGCCTCCAACATCCTCTGAAACAATCCATGAAGTGAAGAGAAAGCCACCTCTGATATCCTGGCCCTCTGAAACAATCCATGGAGTAAAGAGGATGCCAGTTCTGCCATCCTGTCTCTAATGAACAATGGGTTCACAGGATGTTAGGATGGGGAAAACAACTTCAAATGGGCATAACACCTTTGGTAAACAACAGGTGACAGGATGAGGCTAAATTATGGGTTGATCGGAATTTTATTGGATAAGTTTGAACATGACAGCTTCAGGGATTGGATGGAGTCCAACTGGGGGGGCTATTGATTTTTGGAAATTGTATAATTGATGTGTTTTTATCAGAATTCAGCAAATCGATCTTGGCATTATCCAGATCCATCTCTCGTGTACACGAAACCAAGCTTGGGATAATAAAAAGCTGTCTTATCCAAGATTGTTGTGTGTCTATGCTGATTATTAAGCCAAGGCCTAACAATGAGGGACAAACCCCACATTAAGGCTGGCTCAATACTCAGGCTTTGGAAAACCCTCCTACAGTACAGTACCCACGTCTGGTACATGTGCGTCTTGAAAAGGTGAACAATCTGCAAATTTGTAGCTATCCCCTTTAATAAATTAATCTAGAAGTATCATTCACTTCCCATACCTCACTGTCTTCCTCATTGTGCAGAGGCTGAATGTATGAATCCTGCTTTCGGATAAGTGGGTCCACTATCATCAGGAATGCCATGTACACCAGCAGAGCTCCAACAACAGTCAAGTAAATGATGATTGTTACCTGTCAAATAAAGATTTAAAAAGAATAAAGGTTATCTGTGATTGTTCACAAGCACCGATCTCACATTTACTTTCTTTCCCATTACTACCTTTGAAATAAATGGACTTCTTTAAACAAGAAATGATGCATGATCAACTTTATCGCCCATAGTTAATATGGTGAATTTATCTGGAATTTTCAAAAGCATTCTTCAGGGTGAAGGCAGCAGTGCTCTGGAGTGCTATTAATATATCACACAGCACTAATATGCAAGACTGCATCCATGATCCTCAAAACGAATGAACTGGATGTTTTTTCCCTCCCTACTTTTTCCCAACAAGTGTTGACAATCAGCCAGCTCCTGTCGTTTGTGACTCCCTCCAACACCAATTTGTCTACCTACATAATCGTGGCCCTAAAACTTCAATCAACCGCGATTTAAAATGTTAACCTCTCACTGTTACCACGTTCGCCCCATGTACAAAACACGCACTGATAATGTGCAGACTCTGCAGATGAGCAAGATTGCCATTCATGATTTCACACTTAGACCATACCATATAGCAGCAGAATTAGGCCACTTGGCCCATCGGGTGATAAGTTTCTCATTCCCATTCTCCTGTCATGTCCCTGTAACCCCTGATCCCCACATTAATCAAGAAACTATCATCTCTTGTAAAGACACTCACTAACTTGGCCTCCGCAGCCTTCTGCGGCAATGAGTTCCACTGATTCACCACCCTCTGGCTGAAGAAATTCCTACATCTAATTTGTAAAACATCGTCCCTTCAGTTTGAGGTTGGGACCTCAGATTCTAGTCTCTCCTACTTGTGGAAACATCTTCTCCACGTCCACTCTATCTCAGCCTCAGTATTCTGTAAAATTTTTTCTAAACTCCATCAAGTACAGACCCAGAGTCCTCAACCACTCCTCATATGACAAGCCCTTAATTCCCGGGATCATTCTTGTGAACCTCCTCTGGACCCCCTCCAAGGCCTGCACATCCTTCCTTAGTTACGGGTCCCAAAACTGCTCACAATATTCCAAATGGGGTCTGACTAGAGCAGTATACAACCTCAGAAATACATCCCTGCTCTTGTATTCTATCCCTCTCGAAATGAACACTAACATTACAGTTGCCTTCCGAACTGCCAACTGAACCTGCATATCAACCTTAAGAGAATCCTGAACTAGGACGCCCAAGTCCCTTTGCACTTCAAATTTCCGTAGCGTTTCCCCATTTAGAAAATAGTCCAAGCCTCTATTCTTCCGACCAAAGGCATAACCTAATTTTTCCACATTGTATTCCATCTACCACTTCTTTGCCCAGTCTCTCAGCCTGTCCAAGTCCTTCTGCAGCCCCCCTGCTTCCTCAACATTCCCTGCCCCTCTACGTATCTTTGCATCATCTGCAAGCTTATCAGCAACACCCTCAGTTTCCTTCTTACAGATCATTAACATATATCATGAATAGATGTGGTCCCAACACTGACCTCTGTGGAACACCACTAGTCACCAGCTGCCATCCTGAAAAAGATCATTTTATCCCCACTCTCTGTCTTCTGCCAGTCGGCCAATCCTCTATCCATGCCAGGACTTTACATCTAACACCATGAGCTCTTACCTTATTTAGCAGCCTCCTGTACGGCATCTCGTCAAAGGCCTTCTGGAAATCCAAATAGATCACGTACAGGCTCTTCTTTGACTAACTTTCTTGTTACCTCCTCAAAGAATCCTAACAGATTTGTTATGCATGACCTCCCCTTGACAAAGGCATGTTGACTCATCCCTATTTTACCATGCACTTCCAAGTACTCCACATTCCCATCCTTAATAATGGACTCCAAAATCTTACCAATGACCAAAGTCAGGCTAACCGGCCTTTCATTTCCCGTCTTCTGCTTCCTCCCTTCTTAAACAGGGATGCTATATTAGCCATTTTCCAGTCCTCTGGGACCCTCCCCGACTCAAGTGATTCCGAAAGATCACAACCAATACCTCCACAACGAGGAGACATAGCTTTAAATTGAGGGGAGATAGATATAGGACAGATGTCAGAGGTAGGTTCTTTACTCAGAGAGTAGTAAGGGCGTGGAACGCCCTGCCATTCTACGTTCTATGTTAATCTCCTCAGCTGTCTCCTTCAGAACCCTGGGGTGTAGTCCATCCGGGTGATCTACCCACCTTCAGACATTTCAGCTTCCCCAGCATCTTCTCCTTAGTGATGACCACTACACTCACCTCTGCCCCCTGACTCTTAAGTTCTGGTATGCCATTGGTGTCTTCCACTGTGAATAATGTTGCAAAGTACCTTTTCAATTCATTTACCATTTTTTTATTCCCCATTACTACTTCACCAGCCTCATTTTCCTGTGGTCCAATGTCCATTCTTGTCTCTCTCTTGCTTTTTGTATATTGGAAAAATCTCTTGCAATCTTCTTTTATATTACTAGCTACCTTACACTCATATTTCATCTTCTTCCCTCATTGAATTTTTAGTTGTCCCTCTGCTTGCTTTTCAAGGCTTCTCACTAATCCTTGACACACTTATGCTTTTCTTTTTCTTCTATGCTGTCCCTGACTTGCCAGCCATGGTAGCCTAGTCCTCCCCTTAGCATGTTTCCTCCTCCTTGGGATGAATTTCTGTTGTGTCTCCTGAACAACGTCCAAAACTCATGCCACTGCTGTTCAACCATCTTCCTTGCAAGGCTTCCCTTCCAATCAAATCTGGCTAGCACCTCCCTCATGTCTTTGTAGTTACATTTATTCAATTGTAGTACCGTCACATTTGATTCCATCTTCCCCTTCAATCTGCAGGGTGAATTCTAACATATTGTGGTCACTGCCCCCTAAGGGTTCCTTCACCTTAAGTTCCGGAATCAAGTCTGCCTCATTACACTTCACCAAATCCAGAATTGCCTGTTCCCTAGTGGGCTCTACTACAAGCTGCTCCAAAAAAACATCTTGTATACATTCCACAAATTCCTTTTCTTAGGATTCACAATTAATCTGATTTTCCCAGTCCCCCTGCGTATTGAAGTCCCCCATTTATATTGTAATATTGCCTTTCTTATATGTATTTTTTATCTCCTGATTTATTTTCTGCCCCACATCCTGATTCCTGTTAGGGGGCCTGTACATAATTTCCAACAGGGTCATTTTTCCCCATTGCAATTCCTCAACTCTACCCACAGATTCTACACCTTCTGACCCTATATCACTTCTTGCTATAGGTTTAATTTCATTTCTCACTTACAAGGCAACCCCGCCCTCTCTGCCCATCCTTTTGATACAACACATATCCGATCGACACATGTCCTTGGATATTTAGATCCCAGCCCTGATCCCCTTGCAGCCACATCTCTGTGATGCCCACAACATCATAAGCATCAACTTAAAGTTAGCTACAAGCTCATTTACCTTGCTTCGTATACTGCGTGCATTTAGGTACAACACCCTCAGTCCTGCATCGATCACCTCCCTTCTCATAGATATCGCTTATCTGCTGTGCCTGAAGTTAGATTCCTGCCACTTTCCATAGTCTCTCTTGAAACTTTACTAACCTCTCCTGAGCCCTCACCCCACTTATCTATTTTAAAGTCCTCTTCATTAACCTGCACTCCTACCTTCTCCTTTAACTTTGATATTCTAATTTTCCATACAACTGCACCCTCCACCCCACTATTTAGTTTAAAGCCTTAAAATCTCCGCTCTGACTCTCAGCTCCCGAACCTTTTAAATCCCCACTCTGACTCTCAGCTCCCGCACTTTTTAAATCTCCGCTCCGACTCTCAGCTCCTGCACTTTTTAAATCTCCACTCTGACTCTCAGCTCCCGAACCGTATAAATCTCCACTCTGACTCTCAGCTCCCATTCTTTTTAAATCTCAGCTCTGACTCTCAGCTCCCGCACCTTTTAAATCTCCGCTCTGACTCTCAGCTCCCGAACCTTTTAAATCCCCGCTCTGACTCTCAGCTCCCGCACTTTTTAAATCTCCGCTCCGACTCTCAGCTCCTGCACTTTTTAAATCTCCACTCTGACTCTCAGCTCCCGAACCGTATAAATCTCCACTCTGACTCTCAGCTCCCATTCTTTTTAAATCTCCGCTCTGACTCTCAGCTCCCGCACCTTTTAAATCTCCGCTCTGACTCTCAGCTCCTGCACTTTTTAAATCTCCGCTCTGACTCTCAGCTCCCATTCTTTTTAAATCTCCGCTCTGACTCTCAGCTCCCATTCTTTTTAAATCTCCGCTCTGACTCTCAGCTCCCGCACCTTTTAAATCTCCACTCTGACTCTCAGCTCCTGCACTTTTTAAATCTCCGCTCTGACTCTCAGCTCCTGCACTTTTTAAATCTCCGCTCTGACTCTCAGCTCCTGCACTTTTTAAATCTCCGCTCTGACTCTCAGCTCCTGCACTTTTTAAATCTCCGCTCTGACTCTCAGCTCCCGCACGTTTTAAATCACCGCTCTGACTCTCAGCTCCTGCACTTTTAAAATCTCCGCTCTGACTCTCAGCTCCCGCACGTTTTAAGTCTCCACTCTGACTCTCAGCTTCCGCACCTTTTAAATCTCCACTGGCTCTCAGCTCCCATTCTTTTAAAATCTCCACTCTCTCAGTTTCCACACTTTTAAAATCTCCGCACTGACTCTCAGCTCCCGCACCTTTTAAATCTCTGCTCTGACTCTCAGCTCCCACACCTTTTAAATCTCCGCTCTGACTCTCAGCTCCCGCACCTTTTAAATCTCCACTCTCTCAGTTTCCGCACTTTTTAAATCTCCACTCTAACTCTCAGCTCCCATTCTTTTAAAATTTCCACTCTGACTCTCAGCTCCCGCACCTTTTAAATCTCCGCACTGACTCTCAGCTCCCACACCTTTTAAATCTCCGCTCTGACTCTCAGCTCCCGCACTTTTAAAATCTCCTCTCTCAGTTTCTGTACTTTTAAAATCTCCGCTCTGACTCTCAGCTCCCGCACCTTTTAAATCTCCGCTCTCTCAGCTCCCATTCTTTTTAAATCTCCACTCTCTCAGTTTCCACATTTCCACACTTTTAAAATCTCCGCTCTGAATCTCAGCTCCCGCACCTTTTAAATCTCCACTCTCTCAGTTTCCGCACTTTTTAAATCTCCGCTCTGACTCCAAGCTCCCGCACCGTTTAAATCTCCGCTCTCTCAGTTTCCGCACTTTTTAAATCTCCACTCTGACTCGCAGCTCCCACACCTTTTAAATCTCCACGTGAAGTGATAAACTTTGACTCAACAACCTTACCCCCTACTTACCAATTAGCGCTTTCTGCGTAGCCTCATCTGTGGCAGCAAGGCTAAACCACTCAGTGAAGATTTGAAAAGCAACAAAGCAAGGAGAAAATGCATCTCTTTCCATGACCGAATTCCCAGTCTGTTTCAAATTCCCAATAACCACACACACTCTGGCTGTGCATCACTCCAGATGTGGTCTCTCCCACTGCGCGTGTGCAAAGCTCACATTGTGAGAATTTGCAGGAATGGAACCCGTGAACGGTGGGAGTTGACTGTATACAAGGGAAACGTGAAAGGCTATGAAATCGAGGGGGTGGATTAATTGGGTCTGTCTTTCAAAGAGTTGGCATAAACTGAATGAGTCTCCTTCTGTACTGTTTGATTTTAAGCATGAACAAAAATATAATATAGATCCGAAGCACAGTTTTACGAATTAGCTCGAAGACATCAGACAAAGGGGATGAGCTATTCTTACAGGAGCTGGGAGACACGGCTTTAGGGTGGGGGAACAGAATCAACCAGATAACATGCAGAAGGCTTGGCTGTACCTTGATTGTGGTGGTGCTCCTTTCTTCATATTTACATTCGCACAGGAGACAGTAAGCCTCTACATCCCGGCCTGGCACTGGCATGGGATCCACAACATGCAGACAATTACTGGAAAGACAAAACCATCTTCTATTACTGAATGTCTAGGACTCTCAGAAAAAAGTGCAACTTTTAACATGCAGTTAGAAACATAGAAAATAGTAGCCCATTAGGCTCTTTGGGCCTGCACCACCATTCAACATAATTATGGCTGATCCTCTAGCTCAACAACAGACTGCCGCACTTTCCCCATACCTCTTGACACCTTCAGAGCCGACAAATCAATCTATTTCCTTTTAAATATATTCAGTGACTAGCCTCCACTGTCTTGTGGGAGACAATTCCACAGGTTCACTACGCTCTCTGAGTGAAGAAATCTCTCCTAAACTCAGTCCTAAATGGCCTGCCCCATTTCCTGAGGCTGTGACCTCTTGTTATAGAACTCTTCCCACCGCCCTCACCCTCAGCAGAGGAAACAGCACCCTTGCAACCAATCTCTCCCGCCCTAACAGGGGTTTATGTTTCCAAAGAATCCCTACAGTGCAGAAGGAGGCCATTAGACCCAACGAGTCTGTGCCGATCCTCTGAAACAGCACCTTACCGAGGCCTACTCTCCCACCCTATCCCCGTAATCCCACCTAACCAACACGTCTTTGGACACTATGGGACAATTTTAGCATGGGCAATCTACCCAACCTGCACATCCTTGGACACATCCTGTGAATGAATAAAAAACTCTCCTCGTCCTGCCATTACAGGAATCAGCCTGATGAATCTTCACTGCACTGCACTCCCTCTATGGCAAATATATCCTTTCTTAGAAAAGGATGCCAAAACTGCACACACTACAGGTATGGTCTCACCAAGTCACTGTACAGCTGTATTAAGACTTCCTTGCTGCTGTACTCAGGTCCTCTTGCGATGAAAGCCAACATACTATACCTTCCTAACTGCTTGATGTATCTGCTTTCAGCAACTGGTGTACTAGAACACCCTTTTGTACATCAACATTTCCCAATTTATCACCATTTAAATAACACTCTGCCAGTCTGTTTCTCCAAAGTGGATAACTTCACATTTATCCATTTTATACTGCATCTACCATGCGTCGGCCCACTTGGAGCCTCTGAATATCGTTCTCACAACTCACATTCCCACCAAGTTTCACGTCATCAGCGAACTTGGAAATATTACTGCGTCCCTCATCCAAATCACTGATGTATGTTGTGAATAGCTGGGGCCCCAAGCACCGATCCCCGTCAACCCCACGAGTTATTCACCTGCCACTTTGTAAAAGTCCCATATATTCCAACTCTGTTTCCCGTCTGCCTCCCAATTCTCAATCCATGCCAATATATTAGCCCCTATCTCATGTGTTCGATTTTGCACACTAACCTCTTATATGGAACTTAATCAAAAGCTTTCTGAAAATCTAAATACACAACATCCACTGGTTCACCCTTATCTATTCTATTATCTAACCCCGTCCTCAAAAAGCTCCAATAGATTTGTCAAGCATAATTTCCCTTTCATAAACCAATGGTGACTAATTCCGTTGATATTTCCGTTGATATTTTCTAAGTGTCCTGTAATTGTATCCTTTATAATAGACTTTAGCATTTTACCTACTACTGATGTTAGATTGGTTGGTCTATATTTCCCGGTTTTCTCCTTCCCTTGGTTTTCAAAACCTATCCATCAGATGACAAGTGTGTGGTTTTTGTTGTAGCTGGAAAGCATTTTGTCTGTGAAACAATCCAATTTAATTGGTACTTGCAGTAAATTTACTAACTTTTCTATGATTCTTGTATCATGAGTGTACTCCTGCTTCCCTGGAATCAATATTTTGCAAGAGTTTGGGGAAATTTGTGTGCCTGTGTGTTGCGTGGTTGGTGACAGACGTAGAAGGAGCAAATTACACAGAGTTGAGAACACAGCTCAGCCCATCACGTGAACCCGCCTCCCATCCATTTCAATTCCCGAACCGGCGGAGGTTATTCATGAAGGTTATTCACCTTCTCAACCCTGCCCCTCGCCAGAGGTGTGGTGACCCTCAGGTTAAATCACCCGTCCCCTGTCAGCTCTCCCCCTTAAAGGGGAAAGTAGCATATGGTCATCTGGGACTACGGCAACTTTACACTAAGAGTAAGCTCCCACGAACAGAAATGTGACTTTCCTTTCATTTACTGGATGCGGATGGTACTGGCTGGCCAGCATTTATTGTCCATCCCCTAACTGCCCTTGAACTGAGTGGCTTGTTGGGCCATTTTAGAGGTTATTTAAGAGTCAACCACATTGTTGTGGGTCTGAAGCCACATGTAGGTCAGAACAGGTGAGGACGACTGAGTTCCTTCGCTAAAGGACCAGATTCGTTTTTACGACATTCAACAATGGTTTCATGGTCATAATTTTAATTCCAGACTTTTATTGAATTAAAATTTCACTACCTGCCATGGTGAGATTCAGAGCATTACACTGGGTCTCTAGATTACAAGTCGAGTGACAATACCACTACACCATGGCCTCCCTTCCCCAGAAAAAAACTGCAGGGCTTTGGGGAAAGGGAAGGGAAGTGGGACTAGTTAAAATGCTTGTGCAAAGAGCAACTATTCACACGATGGGCTGCGCTGTAACTATTTTATGATGGAAGGCTATTGACCTGAAACGTGAATTCTGGTTCTCTTTCCACACCGGTTGAGTATTCCCAGCATTTTCTGTTTTATTTCAAACAGCTTTAAGAGTTCAGTCTGGGTTGAGAGAACAGAATAGATTTTTTTCTCTCAGAATGCAAGGGCAAATATCAACAAGGCCCAGTTCTGATAATGTCAGCAACCTAAAAATGAACAGTGCTTTCACTATAGAAAATGTTAATATGAGCACAGCAATAGTGCGAGTAAATCAAAACAATACTGGAAAATGCAAAAATCTAATGATGGAGGGAGAGGAGTCAAAGATCTCACTGGCATCTTAGTGCAGACCTGAAGGCGCAAAGCCCCCAGCCTGTGTGCACCCCTGACACTGTGCAGGATAGAACAGAACAGAATGGGTCCGCACAAACCAAGTCTTTTTTGGGACCAAACATGTAGACAAGCATGGTAAAGTCCTGCACACCATGCTGACAAATACAGGTTCTCATCGTGAGCTCCCATTCACAGCTGAGATATAGCAATCCAACGCCAGACTCTTTCAGAAAGTCACAATTTACTCTTGCATACCATCTAGTGGTTGCTATAAATTAAACCTGCAAGGTCCTGATGCAAGGCTTTTGAGAAAAGTAATGGATTAAATGTGACAATTATCACAAGAACTTGAGATTTCAGCCATTCAATGCTGCCTGAGGAGGGCTCTGAGTGAAGGTATCAAAGAGCTGAAAAAGCATGTGTTCAGCACAGGGTATATTTACAACATGTCTCAATTATCCTCTTCAGTTCAATATATTTGACAATCTGTAACAACAGCTTCCAAGGCCTCCAGATTCTGAAATGTACAGGGTAGATCCAAGGGCATAATGGCACAGATAGAAATAGAGAAGCACACTCACACAGGAGGCCGCCACTTGATTAATTCTAACATGAGCCAAATATGTTTTGTACAGCAAATATTACCCTAGGCCATGCTGATTTTAAGATGAACTGAGAGCTGTATGCTTCTTTTCTTGTTTAATGGGGAATTGATTAGTGGTGTTTATGGGGTAATTCTAAGCTAGTCTTTGAGTGTGAAGTTAAAGAGTTTAATATTATATTCCGAATAAAGTTTTGTTTTAAAAATATCAAATCCATATTCCTTCATGCAATCACTCCTGGAGCGAATCATTCTTTCCACACAGTCTTACGAATAAACTAAAATTTTGGGATGTCAATCCAGTATTTAACTACTGTTGCGGTCTGGTCTGGGATGGTAATAAAAATATTTGACAGAGTATTACAAAGAAGCTAACAAACACAGGAGAGGGAGCTGTAGGCTTAAGTGAAAAGCAGCCAAGATTATGTGTACTACACCATGCGTTACTGAAGCAAATTGAAACCAGATCATGGGGCTGTACAGCAAAAATTGTAAAGTGTGTTCAGCATTAGTCTGTCCCCATTCTTGAGCATTGTGTGAGCCTTGTGTAAGACAGAGCATCCAGGCTTCGGAGGGAGTAGAGAAGAGCATCTTATTTACCAAATGGGGTTGGACAACTCCAAAGAAAATCTACAAATGTTAGCTCATGTCTTTTAAAAGAAAGACAAGTAATCAGCAAACTTTACTGTTATTGAAACTGCCAGAAAGTTAGAATGGCGAAATTCCAGGATGAAGAACATGGATTCACACTGTCATGGAGACGTCACTGCACAGGAAGAGGCCATTCAGATCCTCAATGCCAAACCAGCACTTCCATTATTTCTTTGTACACAAGGTAGTGGAATAACCTCCATCGTAAATAATAAAAATTATCTTTATTATTGTCACAAGTAGGCTTACATTAACACGGCAATGAGGTTACTGTGAAAATAGAAAATGTAATCAATTTCAAGGTAGGGCAGCACAATGGTGCAGTGGTTAGCACTGCTGGCTCACGGCACCAAGGTCCCTTGTTCGATCCTGGCTCTGGGTCACGGTCCGTGTCGAGTTTGCACATTCTTACCGTGTTTCCATGGGTTTCGCCCCCACAAATCCAAAGATGTGCAGGATAGGTGGATTAGCCATGCTAAACTGTCCCTTAATTGGAAAAATGAATTGGATACTCTAAATTTATTTTTTAAAAACAGGACAGTCAGATTTGAAGTGTATACTCCACAAGCCCTCGCAGTTGACAAGAGTCAAACGCTTTTGTGAGGTAGAAATGGCCATGTACAACAACTGATGCTGTTCTTTGCATTTTGCTTGAATGTGCAGTACAATGAAGGTTCGGTTTGTGGTGTCTCTCGATGGGCGAAAACCACACTGCAACTTTGGTAGGAGCTCTTCAGCCACTGGGAGGTGGTGACTGAGGAAGAATCCTTGCAATGATTTGCCCTGTGGCAGACAGCAGGGAGATCCCTCTGTAGTTACCATAATTGCACTCATCTCCCTTCTTGGATATAGTCAAGATCACAGTATCCAAAAGATTCCCCAGCACGTCCTCTGCTTCCCAAATGAGAGATGAATTTGCAGCCGGGCTAGCTGTGTATCTCCTCAGTGTTTCAACATTTTGTTTGGGGTTCCATCAGCTCATAGGCCTTGTTTGTTTGCTGCCGGATGGCTTTAACTTCACTCTGGATCAGGGTAGCACTGAGACTGAGTCAGACGAGGTAGTGAGAAATGAGTTGAGGGCATTTGAGTCAATAACAGAGTTTTGGCTGAGGAGTTTTTAAAAAAATAAATTCCCTCCAGCTAGCCTCCCCATCCTGGAGGAGCTCCTTCCTCTCTCTGCGCGACTGTCAGTAGCTGAACCTAGAACATTTGAAGAAACTAATCATATTTGGTGTTTGCTAATTGCTGAATCTCCCACACCTTTTCTACCACTGTTTGTTCTTTTTTCTGCACCACTGCCTTCAGTTGCCTGTAGTACTGCTGCTTTTGCCTTAAGGTGTCACATTCTGATTATATATGGCGCTGCAACCGAAATGTAACAAATGGGGGGTGGGGGCGTTTGACCTCTACAATTTCCGGAGATATTCCGAGGCAGGAACTGCCAATTCTCCAAGGTCTCTGCCTCTGTGTAGCACTCCTTGGTGATCAGGAAAAGCAGAACTCCCTCTAGATTCCTCAAAGAAGGCTTCAATCCTCCCAAGCCCAATCTCTATTTATCACTCAAGGCTTCTAGTCTCAAACTCACCCCCATCTAACCACCCTGATCACTGAACTTATACCCAGTCTGCTCAATCATAGTGAGGAACTGATGCTCCCCTCCCAGAGTAAGGAATTTTCTGGAGTGCCCCAAATTGTACATTTTGGTCCGCCAATAAATTCAGGATGGAGGCCTCTCCTAAAATGAATGACTGCACCCCTGCAAAAATAAGGGCAAGTACTTCAGACCACTGCATCTAACCTGCAGAGGCTGCAACAACACAACTGCATCAAGACCCCAGATTGGGACACAATACTCCAGTTGAGAACAAACCAGTGTTTTATAAAAGCTCACAAGAACCATTTTACTCTTGCATTCCATTTCCCTATTTACAAAGTCCAGGATCCAGTATGCCTTATTAACCGCTTTGGCAACCCCGCTACCATGGTCAATAATTTGTTACCATATACCTCCTGGTCCCTCTGCTCTTGCAGTCCCCTTTAGAATTAGATCCTTTATTTTATATTGTCTCTCCCATGTTCTTCCTACTCAAATGCATCTTTTCACACTTCCCTGCCTTAAATTTCATCTGTCACATGTTGCCAATACCGCCAAGCTGACTGTGTCCTTTTGAAGTCGATCACTATCCTCCCCACAGTTCATAACATTTTCAAGTTTCGCGTCATTTGCAAATTTTGAGATTCTAACCTGCATGCTCATTAATATACATCAAGAAAAACAGAGGTCCAAACACTGACAGTGAAGGAATCTTACTATCAACCTTTTTCCAGTCTGAAAAACAACCTCTCACCACTACTCTGTTTATCGTCACTTAGCCAACTCTGTGTCCATGCTAGTATTGCCCCCTTCATTCCATGAATTTTAATGTTACTGACAAACCTGATGTGCAGCACTTTACCACATGACTTTTGGAAGTCCATGTACACCACATCAAATGCATTATTCCTCATCAGTACTCACTGTTACCTCATCAAAAAAACTTGATGTATGTTAACTAAGTTAGTTAAACATGATCTGGTCTTCGCAAATCTGCACTGGCTTTCACTAATCAATTAGCATTTGTCCAAGTTAATTTCACCCTGGATTATTCCAAACTCTTTCCCACGATTGCTCTTAAACCTGTATTTAGAGAGCTATCCTTACACTCTTTCTTGGACAAAGATATAACACCTGCAATTCTACAGGAGGATTGGAAAATTATGGCAAGTAGTTCTGTAAGAATCTTCAGATACATCTGATCCAGTTCTGCGGATTTAACTTGGGAAATACAGTTGGCCTATGTAGTGTCTCCTTGCCCATCAATTTTAACTCATCCAATGTTTCAACTACCTCCTCTTTCACTATGACTTGGGCAGCATCTCCTCCCTTGGTAAAGACAGATGGAAGGTAATCATTTAATACCTCAGCCATGCCCTCTGCCTCCAAGCATAAATCCCTTTTTTGGTTCGCAAGTCTTTTCCTTTTATCAGTCTTTTACTAATTATATGCTTAATGAATAGCTTTGGATTCTCTGTTATATTAGATGAAGCAGGATGGGAGGAGGCTGACTGCAGCATGGACCAATTAGTCCTATTTCTGTGCTATAATTTCCGAGTAATTTAGTAGAAAAAAAACACAAGACAGTTATGCCATGTGACTAGACCTGATGCTCACACCACATACATACATGCATATTGTTTTAAAAAAAAATAACAAAATTAGAGTATCTAATTCTTTTTTTCTAATTAAGGGGTAATTTAGCATGGTCAATCCAACTACCAGTCACATCTTTTTGGGTTGTGGAGGTGAGACCGATGCAGACATGGGGAGAATGTTCAAACTCCACATGGACAGTGACCCAGGGCCGGGATCGAACCCGGGCCCTCAGCGCCGTGAGGCAGATACATAATATTGTAATTTGAGGATGAGAGTTCTCTGGTAATATAGCAGGATATATTTTTTATATATAAATGTTTTTATTAATAATTTTTCACATTGTACAAAACAAGCATGACCACACATCAAGAATAAAGAAGGAAAAAAAGAGAAATATATACACATCGGTTGCCTTTCATTATTTACATCAGTTGGCTTTTGTTATTTACAATGATTACGGTTTCTTGTTTCACTTTCTCCAGTAGGCTTGTTCCCCTGCCTCCCTCCCAGTTTTCTCCTGACTCCCCTCCTCTTCTGGTCTTCTGGCGTGCCCGCTTCTCTCGTCGGTTTTTATATCCTGTTTCTGTTTGGTTGGCGCAACGCTGTGTATTATGTCATTTGCTAGGCTCCATGTCTTTATTGCAACCCCTTCCTGTTGTTTGCATTTGTTTTGGCACTGTGGCTTCCCTTTCCCTTCCTCTGGATTATTGGCTGTTGGCTATAAGCAGGTCTTGGAACAACTGGGTGAATGGCTCCCATGTTTTGTGGAAGCCTTCTTCCGACCCCGGCTGCCGAATTTAATTTTCTCCATCTGGAGAAATTCCGATAGGTTGGCCAGCCAGCCTGCAGCTTTAGGTGGTGCTGCTGTTTGCCAGCCGAGCAGCATTCTCTGGCGGGCGATTAGGGAGGAAAAGACAAGGGCATTGGCCCTCCTCCTTATGAAGAGATCTGGCTGTTCCGAGACCTCGAAGACTGCTACTGTCAGGCACGGCTCCACCCAGCTTGGACATTGCCTCAAAAAAGGCTGTCCAGAACCCGACAAGTCTGGGGCAAGACTAGAACATGTGGGCTTGGTTGGCCAGGCCTCCTTGACACCGTTCTCATTTATCCTCCACCTCTGGGAAGAACCTGTTTATTCACGTTCCGGTTAAGTGCGCTCTGTGTACCACTGACAGCTTCATTAGACTTAGGCTCGGAAAATGGAGGTGGAGTTGAGCGTGTACAGTGCTTCGCTCCAGAGTCCCCATCCTATTTCAAACCCATGGTCTTCCTCCCACTTTTCCCTCGTCAGTGGTGTGCCTGCCCTACCTATTAGACATCCATACAGGTAGCCACAGTTTCCCCTCCCTCGGATTTTCACATCCAGTAGGTCTTCTAACAGTGATTGCTGCGGCGGTCGTGGGTACATTCTTGTTTCCCCACGTTGGATGTTTTTGGCCTGCATGTACCTTAGCTCGTTACCCCCGTCAGCTGGAACTTCTCTGTTAGTATCTCTCGTGTTGTCAGTCTGTTGTCTGTGTAGAAATCCCCAACTGTCAACATCCCCGTCCTGTCTCCATTTTTTGAAGGTGGCGTCCATTATGGCTGGTGAGAATCTGTGGTTGTTGCAGATGGAGGTCTTAATGGATATTTTGGTTAATCTGAAGTGCTGTCGCAGTTGGTTCCATGCCCGGAGTATTGCAATCACCAATGGGCTAGTTGAGTGTTTGTTCGGTGGGGATGGGAGCAATGCCGTGGCCAAGGCTTGGAGGGAGGTCCCCGTGCAGGAGACCTCCCTCCATTTGCACCCAATAGGCGTCTGGCACCTTTAACCACTCCTTTACCCTTTCAGCAGTTGCAGCCCAGTGGTAACACTGCAGGTTTGGGAGTGTAGACCCCCCATGGTTCTCGTTCGCTGCAGATCTTTTTGGGGATCCTAGAGTTCTCTTCCCCCCCCCCCCCCCCCCCCACATACACAAACGCCATGATCAGTTTTCTCCTGAGTTGAAGGCGACCTTTGGGTTGTAGATTGGCATGGATCTGAACAGGAAGAGGAACCTGGGCAATACGCTCATCTTGATCATCTACACTTCCTGTACCAGCCTCCCCGAACAGGAGCCGGAATGTGGCGACTAGGGGCTTTTCACAGTAACGTCATTTGAAGCCTAGTTGTGACAATAAGCGATTTTCATTTTCATTTCATTTCACTCTCAAAGAGTGGGCGTGAATCCCACTTCTGCAGGTCCATTTTTACTTCCTCCACCAGATTAATCAGGTTCCATTTGTGGATCCGTGTCCAGTCATGGGCCATTTGGAACCCCAGGTAGCGGAATTTATGTCAGGCTTGTTTAAATAGCAGCCCCTCCAGCTCTGCCCCTCCCCCTTGCAGGTTCACTGGGAAGATCTCACTTTTGCTCAGGTTACGATTGTAGCCTGAAATGGCTCCAAACTCTTTCAGGGGCTTTCTGATTCTCTCCATGCTGCTTTGTGGGTCCATGATGTAGAGGAGCATGTCATCCGCATAGAGTGAGACTCTGTATTCTCTGCCTCCTCTCTGGATCTCCTTTCATTCTTTGCCGCCTTGAGCATGATCTCTGGTGGTTCGAATCCTAGGGCGAACTGCAGCGGAGACAGCGGTATCTCTGCCTTGTGCCTCTGCGCAATTGGAAGTATTTAGAGCTGGTGGTATTTGTGCGTACACTCGCCGTGGGAGCGCTGTACAGGAGTTTCACCCAGGTGGTGAACTCTGCTCCAAGCCCGAATGGCTCCAGTACCGTTGAGGTACTTCCATTCGACTCTGTTGAAGGCCTTTTCTGCATCCAATGAGATGATCACCTCTGGTGTTCGCTCCCCGGATGGGCTCATTATCACGTTCAGCAGGCATCTGATGTCTGATGTTGGCTGTCTACCTTTGACAAAGCCTGTTTGGTTCTCTGCGACCATCTCTGGTATGCGGTCCTCCAGTCGCCTGGCTAGGGTCTTGGCCAGTATTTTTGTGTCGACGTCCAGCAGCGAAATGGGCCTGCTGGACTTGCATTCTGTTGGGTCATTGGCTTTCTTGGATATCAGCGAGATTGAGGCTTGTGCTAGTGTAGGCATCAGGGTGCCCCTCGCCGGTGAGTCCATGAACATCTCCCACAAGTGTGGTGCCACTGCCGTCGTGAATTGTTTGTTGAAGTCCGCCTGGAATCCGTCTGGTCCTGGGGCCTCCCCCGCCTGCATGGAACTCTTCACGATACTCTTCATGACTTCTCCCAGTTCTAGTGGTGCCTGCTGCCCCCCTTTTCTGTCTTCCCCCAAAACTGGCATATGAAGTCCATCGAGGAACTGTTTCATCTCCAAGTTCCCTGCTGGAGGCTCGGAGGTGAACAGCCCCCGCTAATAGGTCTCAAATACCTCGCAAAAAGCCTTATTGGCCTGTCCAGCATCCATGGGGTGCAATCTAACATCCACGTACTGAGGTGCGTGGTCGATTATTACAATCGCAGAATATTCTGCCCTTACTAACCCTCGAAGCACTGATTTCCTCAGTACAAAAGAAGTCGATTTGTGTAAATACATTGTGTACCTAGGAGAAGTCCTCCTCCCCTGGGTGGGTGAACCGCCATGGGTCCACTGCCCCATCTGCTCCATTAATAAGTCTAGTTCCTTCGCCATGTTGGAGGTCTTCCCTGTTTTACGGTTTTACCAGTCTTTACGTGGTTCCTGTACCCCAATGTTGTCCCCCATGATTAGTTAGTGCAGGTCGACATCGAGGATTTCCATCACAATTTTCTTTATAAATTCTGTGACGTCCTAGTTGGGCGCATACACGGTCATCTGAACTACTGTCCTCGTCTCAGTAAATATCATCCTTTTAAAAAAAAACAGTATGGCTACCCTCCAGCCGTCGCCCCATAGCAGGAATGGTAGGTCTGTCCCACCCAGCCCTTCGTTGCCCCCAGTCTGTCCTTTTCCCTCATGTGTGTCTCTTGGAGGAAGACTGTCAGCTTTCATACTTTTCAGGTGTGCAAAGACTCTGGATCGTTTTATTGGGCGGAGTCCCACGACATTCCAAATGACTATCCTGATGTTTTTATTTTGTGCGCGCGTGTCCCCATCCTCCTGCAGGATCAACCATACAAACCTGGCAAATGCGCCCCTACACTTTGGGGTTTCCCTTTGTTAGGGAGCCATCCAACATGGCCGCAGTCACCATACTCGCCATGTGGATGTGTCCCTGCACTCCAGGGTTTCCCTTTGTCTACGGACCCTCCAAGGTGGTTGCTTGCAGTGCCTTTGCGTTCCAAGTCACCACGTGTGGCCTGCTGTAGCCAGCCTAATACCTGTTTTTTGCTCTATTTCTCCTCTATGGTACTTTCTAGCCCCCACCCGCTCGCTTCTTCCCTTGTTGCTGATGCATAATATCCCCTTTGCCAAGCACTGTCACACCCTTGCAGGCGATGCCCCAAGCCCCTCTCTCGCTCATGCTTCCTGGTGCTAGCTTTCCCGCTAGTGCGGCGGCATCCCCTTCGGGATGGTTATGTATCCACCCATCGCCCGCTGTCTATTCTCCCTACTTGCCATTCTCCCCACCCTTTCCTGCGCTTGGCTGCCCTCGCTCTTTTCTTCCTCCGTTGCACAAGGCAATGTGGTCCAGCGCAAAGTGTCCTTCGAGAAGGTTAATTAATTAAAGAAATAAATAAGTTAACCAATCAATGAATAAAGTCTCTTCCGGTGCTCTTTCCATCGCTGTCCCTGCTGGCGTTTCTCTAGCCTGTTCGCCAGGACAACTTTGTCCTCATCCGCAGGGGTAGTAAAGAAGTGATCCCTGCCTTGGAATGTGACCCAGAGTTTGGCAGGGTATAACATCCCAAATTTCACACCGCTCTTGTACTGGGCTGCTTTCACCCTGTTGAATTCTGCCCGGAACTTGGTCAAGTCAGCCCCAATATCCTGATAGATCCTGATCCGGTGACCTTCCCAATTACAGTTTTTTGTCTGTCTCGTCCAGCGCAGCATTCTTTCTGTCTGGATACCAGTTCATTTTAGTGATTATCGCCCTCGGTTGTTCTCCGGCCTTGGGTTTTGGATGGAACGACTGATGGGTTCTGTCTATTTCTGGTGGTTTGGGACACAGTCGGTGTGGTCCGGTCTTCGATCTCCTCAGGCAGGTCAACAATCCGCAGGTTTTGGCACTTTGATGATCGGTTCTCCTGATCCTCTGTCTTCCCCCTCAGACTCCCTTGCTACGCAATCACCTTGTTATATCTTTCTGCAGGGTGACGATGTGGTTGTTCTGGTCTGTTGAGGTCTTTTCCAGCTCCTTTATGGGGCTCGCCTGGGCTTCCAGTTGTCTCTCCGCCTTGCCCAGGGCCACCGGCATGGTCGCCAGAGCTTCCATGACCGTCACCTGAATGTTGGTTTTGACTCCTCTCGATGTTCTCTCAGTTCCCTTGATAGAAACATCATCCAAACATCCTGTGGTGAGGGGAGCTCCACATATGGCGGGTCAGTCCTTCTCGTTCTGGCTTGGCCCGAGTGGCCTTGTGCGTCTGCCGGCTCAGCCACTTGCTTCACCTGGCTTTTCCCATTTCTTGTCTCCTTTCGGCATCTCGAGTTACTGTTGATCGGCATCTCCGTTTGCATTAGTATTGATTGAGGTATTGGGATACTTTGTTCCCTGTATTGGTAGGCTATTTTGGATTAAAGACCCTATTTTAAGGTTCTTGGGAGGAGAGCCACCTAATGTACAACTACTCAGCACATCCAAGTCACTGGACGTCCTCAGTTAGCAGGCTCTTTTGCCCCAAGGTTCTCAGTCTTTAGAGCACATTATGGTTACACAAAATGAAAACTTGTTTTAGGAGTATATCTTGCCAGAGGTTACTGAATGACATTGTTACTACTCAAAACAACTTCAATACAAAGGAACACTTTTGAAGTGTCTAATTGTCCGCAAGATGTAGCATTTAAATGAATGTAACATTTAACAGAATGCCGACAGCCTCATGGACTTATGGCATTTATTTAATGTGCTATCACAGGTCAGAGACAGCAGGGTAGTCTTTTCATTTGGAGTCAGCTGCAAGTTGACTGATGAATTTTACACACACCACTTCTCATTCAAAATCTGAAACTTCTCTCATTTGCCAGTACTTCCCTGCATATAACACATATGGGCTTTGAATCCTTATTTGTATTGGCACAATTGACAAACCCATACCTCAAGAAATCATCTTTATATTGCTTTGTTCGTGAGGTAAGTTTCATCTTTGCAGGCTTTTAACCAAAGGCCCTACTCTGTTCAGCAGTTGATCTCCTGAGCAATTCTCTCCAGAAGATTCAGATGAGGGATCCTGGAAAGAAGGTCTATTTGTGTCTCTGGCCATCTCTTACTTGTAAGAAAACAATACATCTTCAAGGCCCTCTTGCTTTGCTTGCCAGCAACTAGAAAATGGATGAAGCTCTCCTCCGTGATTTTGCATATCACATACAGAGCTTGACATCAATTGTACATGCAGGGTGTGTGACCTGCTCATTGCTGCCAATTATGGCCTGGAGACAGCACACAGCCTCATTTCCTTCTTAATTAAAAGGCAGCAACCATTCTCAAATAAATATGCTGGGAGCGACCATTGGGGGCGCTTCTCCTGTGATCAGGACCATCACAGGAACGCTGTGACCAATTGCTCAGAGAACCTCCCAGCACCCACCTGCGGGTCACAACCCGCACTTTGAAAACCCCTGGCTTAGAGGACTTAAGTATGACACTCTCTTCTCACTACATTGACAGCTGGTGCAGGTGCATGGTCGCGGGCGGGTGGGAGGGCCGAGGAGTGATTCAGACGCACCATTTTCGTGGCAGTCCCGATCGCGGGAGAAAGAGTCCAATGGCCACTACCGTCCTTTACATTGAGAACGGTGGCTGCTGCCACCTTTTAAATTAAGTGAATTTGTGTGAAGCTTCTAGCCAGAAGTGGCAGCAGAAGGGTCCAGCACGTGCCCAACAAGTGAGATTGCGAGGACCAAGCAAGCTCCCTTTCGCATTAAAAGATATGTGAATATGGGGCCTGGCGGTCGGCCGATGCGAAAGGGCGGCAGGTTGGCAAAAGAAGGACCCAGCAAAAATAGTTTGAAAACACAGCTACTGAATGCAATGTGAAAACAAACATGTTAGATGAACAATTAGAGTGACACTCACAAGTCTGCCCATTATGCACACACTATATAAGTTATAAATATGTTTAACGTGAACTCTAACTGGGAACAGAAGACAACCTAGACTTGATAGATATATGTGCAGGAACAACTCATGTGGTCTGCTTTATCCCGCATGGTGTCGAGCATCTAAAGTGTTGCTGGAGCTGCACTCATCTAGGCAATTGGAGAGTATTCTATTAATATATTCTCCGGACTTGTGCCTTGTAGATGGTGGACAGGTTTTGGAGGGGTCAGGAGGTGAGTTACTTGCCATAGGATCCCTAGCCTTTGAGCTGCCCCGGTAGCCACAGTATTAATATGGCTAGTCCAGTTCAGGCTATTATTCCAAGCTATTATTAGGACCAATGGTTGGGAAGATAAGAGACTGTGGAGTCAGGGGTTTAAAATAGAGGCAGCCTCTGCCTTTGCGTTGGTGCTCCACTCACAAATCGCTGATGATTTAACTGCTGCATTTCAGGCAATTTGCAAGATCTTCACTAAAGTAGGGTGGCCTCATGAATATGCAAAACTTGGTATCCTGCGATGTAACAGGACACTGACACAACCTCAAGGTATAATAAAGGTGACCAACAACCAGCACCCAGTATGCATTGAAGGAACTCAATAAATAACAAAAGTGTTCTTCGAGGACTACATGGACCAGGGTCAGTGAGTGAGTGAGGAGAGAGAGGGGCATTTTTACTCTTCCTCATATTGCTGGGCAAATCTGGATTAAGAAAAAGCAGCATAGATTTGGTGTACATGGGACTTCCAAAAGGCATTTGATAAAGTGTGGCACAACAGATATATCAGATGTATGTGAGCAAATTAAGAGCTCCTGGAGTAAAAGTAGCGACATAGATGTGAAATTGAAGGACAGCAATGATTAACGGAGGTTTCTTGGATTGGAGGAAGGTTTATTGTGGACTTTCCCAGGGTTAGTTTTAGGGCCCCCTTCCTGATATTTATTAGTGACCTAGACCATAGTGTACAGGGCGCCATTTCAAAATTTGCAGATGAAACACAACTTGGAAGCGCTGTGAACTGTGAGGATAGTGTAGAACTTCAAAAAGACACAGACAGGTTAGTGGAATGGGCAGACAAGTGGCAGATGAAATGCAGAGAAGTGTGAAGTGATTCATTTTAGTCGGAAGAACAAGGAGAGACAATATAAAACAAAGCACACATTCTAAAGTGGGTAACAGGGACAGAGGAAACTGGGTGTATATGTGTATAAATAAATGACTGGTTGAGAAGATGGTTAATAAAGCATGCAGTACCCTAGAGTTTCTTAATAGCACAAATGCAAGGAAATTACGTTAAACTTGTGTAGTGCACTCCAGCAACTGGAATGGTGTATCCAGTTCTGGGTACCACAATTTAGGAAAGATGAGAATGCAGAAAAGATTCATGAGAATGGTTCCAGGGATGAGGAACTTTCGTTTCATGTAGATAGGTTGGAGAAGTTGGGACCGTCCCTTGGAGAAGAAGATTGACAGGAGATTTGTGCAGATATTCAAAATCATGGAGGGGTCTGGACAGAATTAGCTTGGGGGGGGGGGGGGGGGGGGGGGGGGGGGGGGGGGAAGCGTTCCCATTGGTGAAAGGATATAGAACGCGGGGACACTAATTCAAGGCTTTTGGCAAAAGCAGCAATGGAAAGTAGAAATATTTCCATGCAGCAAATGGTTGTGATCTGGAATGTGCCGTCTGAGTGTATGGTGGAGGCACGTTCAGAGTGGTGGCAGGTTCAGAGTGGATCATCTGAAAAGGAAAATGTGCAAGAAGACCTTCGAAGAGACAGCTTAGTCTTGATGGAATGAATGGCCTCCTTTTGGGTTGTAATTAATGTGATTATGATTTTTCTTCATCCTCACCTGTAAAGTTTGACATTTCCTGATTTTTAATTACAATATCACCTGCTTCTTGTAAAAATCAAAAATGTATCTCAATTATTGAAATACAAACATAGGTTACAGCTGCCTTTCTTGTAGTAAACACCTGAATGTGAATATGATCATATTTCTACCTGTGTTTGTGTGTGTAATGTACACACCCGGATGGGCAGATACTCAGTAAATATCTAGCTTTAGCTTCTAATTATACATTCTGTGGATGAGTTGCAAGTGCAGTCTAGATGTCAGTCACCATAGATTTCACACAGTTTCTGTTGGTTTTCATACTATTCCATTTTTAGTAGATTTGGGGCACAGCCAAGATAGGGCAACTGCTAAAGATCTTGGACAATCTATGTCGAGTGGTAGGGGCACAAGTCTTTATATGTCTTAGGTTAAAGAATGCTCCAACAATCCTGGTTCAGTTAACTCATGTACCCAAGACATCTGACATGGGAGAAAATTCCTCAAGCAAAACTGATGAGAAATTGTCACTGGCATTACAAGTGATCATTCTCCACACACCGAAGTGCTGAAGCAGTTTGCTCATCCTTGATATAAAGAGGGAGATCTAGTTTGGGTATCACGACTCTTCCACTCGCCAGACATAAACCTATAGAGGACGGAGAACCAAATCAAACTTCTGTTTCACAGGTTTAATCGTGACAAGGTGTAGGTTTAGGTCATCATATTTGAATGATCTGGACTGCACACTGAGCACTTATAGATTGTCAGAAAAGGACAGATCTTCCTTTCTTCTCAATACTGATTGAAAGATGTGCGCAAAATTCAGCCTCAAGTGCGTCTGATTCCCAATATCCCACCCTGATCGGGGGTAAAGACTCAGATGAAGCCTGATTTGATTTCAATGGTACCAGAGCTATAGGTTCCTTGGAAGTTCCCATACTGGGCAACCCAATGGAATCTTATTGGTTTTTCAGAAAAGGTAGCAAGAACATGAAATCTGCAGCCTGCAGAGTTAGTTTTTCACTATTGCACACCTGAGCATCACACTAAGCCTTTATATCACACTGAGACACAAAGATTGCAATTATTGCACCTTTTGCTTGGCTATGCACCACAAAGCAAAAACATTCGCTTATCAAATAGTCGGTGCTGCCTTATGGAGTACACAGTGACAGTGCTGTATCATAGAGAATGCCGAGTATCTGGCGAATCATGTAGGATCTGTGGAGTGATATCAGCTAGTCACATGTAGATTGCAAATGAGTGCAGACTGTAAGAGCATTCCTTCAATAAATTTGTCAGTGGCTTGCAACCCTTGCAGTGCACAAACGTTAGTGGGGTGCCAGCTGCCTGAAACCCAACCAGGCCAACTACATTTTCAGAGGGCTATCAAAAAATATGTCAGATATGAACGAGACACAAAAATATTTAATAATAGGCGCATTTTTCTTCACTTGCATCTTGATGTGAAAGTAGTAATTATTCACTTCACTAAGATATTCAATGACTTCAGCAGAAGCAAGGTAACCTCTGAACTCGAGCCATAAACATATCCTCCCTCCCACACCCTGCCTGGCTTTTGCCTGGGCAAAGTTGCAAGTTGTGTTGCCATGTACCCACTTTTGATTCTATTAGCTCAGCTACACAGTGGAGTCATCACTTAGTCCATTTCTTTTTTAAAAGCAAGAAAAGTCCGAGATTCCCATCCAGCGTGGTAAAAATAAATTGTAGGCCCTCTGATGAAATGATTTGGTCCAAACTAATATCTATTCAAGTATTCAAACAATGTGCTGATATTATTTCACACTATGTTATAGAGAAATAGTACACCTGCCTTTAAGCAACTGAATACTTCATAGAACGACCTACTGCTGGGGAAAAACAAGGTCTTCATATAATAGAGCTTCAATGTTTATGACATCAAACCATCAAGGAATCAGAGCTCATCAGTGTGCTTCATTTGAAGACTTTCGGTAAGTTACTGCAGATTGTCTTTGTTCCACAGTCTCTCCCTCCTGTATTTAAAAATGACTTGTCCTTTAAATTAGGAGGATGCAGAAGGCCGCCAGATGGCTCAACAGGTAAATCTAGTGTAGTATTAAGGTCAGGTTCACTCTCTGATCAGTGCTACTTGGCCATTACAAAAGTCCTTGGCAATCTGGGTTAAGAAGCAAAAATAAAAGGCAGACCAGCTGTATTTCTGATCCCACTTGCTTCATGTGGGGGCTTAGATGAGGACAGGTTTGGATTAAAATAGCCTGCTGATAGCCGGCATCTCGATCAACACATGAGAAGTGGCGATGAGGGTGATGTACCAGAGGTATGATAGGGGTTCAGGGGTGGCGAATGCCCGAAGGTCTTCAGTCTATCCGACAGAAATGGGGGAGCAGAGGGGTAGGGGGAAAAGTTGCCAAATGGCTTTTACACTGTGCGCTGCATATTCATCGCTTTTTGGACCACACGCAAGGAACTTTAAAAAAATGCAAAAACATCAATTAAATGCAAACAAATACAAAACCGTAAATAAGGAGACCCTTTTATTTATTTTTTCAAAGCTTTCACATGTCTGATAGAATGCCATTATTATCTTTGCGTGATTTACTTCAGCTGCTGTCTGAAGCACTTCAATCAAAAAGGGTCAGGTTACAACAACCTTTGTGGCATATCTTATACCACTTTAATGAACATATAGTGTAAGCTCTTTACATCTCGATTTTATGTCCAAAGAAAGAAGGAATATGATACTCACATTAAGTGCTGCAAATGATGTATGTAATTGTATCAAATAGTTCAAACCAGGAGGCTGGTCTTAAATATTTTTCTTTGGAGATTCGAACTGTAGGTCGGATTGGCCTGGTAGGCAGCATTCTGACCTATGGGACTTTCAGCAAGGGGTGGTGGTCAGCAATTGTGTACAGAAGCCCTGCTTGATTTTCCTCTTATGGTCAATGGTAGCATCCCTCCAGCTGACTCGTCATAGACCAGAGATAGAATCTGATCTTCCTGTTCTGTATGAAACAGTTACTCATCACAGTCAGGTGCTGAGTTTCAATATTTGTAAGATTAGGGGACAGTTGGAAATAATACCCAAGTCCAAATCCAGAGGTGTTTTAATCCTACCATTTGCTCTGCAGATACAATTTAAAAGTCTGTAAAATTAGCATTTAGTTTCACTTATTAGCTGTAGTCAAAAAGGAATTCCTTTGCTTCTGTCAGGTAAGTGGTTTGTATATACTGTAATGTTGTTTAGATATATATCTAGTTCCAATGACAAACTGGCCAATTATGTATTGGGGAGGTAGTGGTATGGTCACTGGATGAGTAATCCAGAGACCCAGAGACATACTCTGGGAACCAGTGTTCAAATGGCAGATAGTGAAATTTGAATTCAATACAAGTCTGGAATTAAAAGTCCAAATGTGACCATTAAACCATTGTCAATTGTTGTGAACCCCCATCAGGTTCATTAATGTCCCTTAGGGAAGGAAATCTGCAATCTTTACCTGGTCTGACCTACATGTGATTCCAGATCCATGGCAATGTGGTTGATCCTTAAATACCCTCAAGGTTGGGCAATAAATGCTGGCCCAGCCAGCGAGGCCCACATCCCATGAATAAATAAAAAAAGTGTGCTGGTTGGGTAGGTAATGCTTCTGCAAAATAATATTACGAGTGCAATATTTTATGACAGTCATTTTCAAACTCAGGGTGTCGGGAGGGTCGTTGGGCCGTCGGTCGCGGTGTTCCCGATCGTGAGAATGAGTGCCTAATGGCTGCAACCGGCTATTAGAAACTCAGCCACGACCGGCTTTCAGAATACTGGCTATCCTGTGCACGCATGTCCTCTCAAGCAGTGCGCAGCCCGGAGCCCAGTGAGGCAGGCCGCCTCCTCCTGACGTCAGCATGCTGACCCAGTAGCAGATACGTTTTTTAAAATCGATGGAGTCTTCCCTCCAGAAGCGGCGGCAGAGAGCAGGTCACGCCCCGTACATTGACGTCACGTGTTCTGGGTGCGCAAGAGATTCCTCCATTTTTCTGCCAGCAGTGCTGGTTGAGCTCCAGTGCCTCTGGTGAAAAACCAATTAAAAAGCTGAAATGAAATGAAAATGAAATGAAATGAAAACCGCTTATTGTCACGAGTAGGCTTCAATGAAGTTACTGTGAAAAGCCCCTAGTCGCCACATTCCAGCGCCTATTTGGGGAGGCTGGCACGGGAATTGAACCGTGCTGCTGGCCTGCCTTGGTCTGCTTTAAAAGCCTGCGATTTAGAAACAAAGCAGTATAAAGATGATTTCTTAAGGTATGGGTTTATTAATTGTGCCACTGCAAATCAGGGAAGTATTGGCAAATGAAAGTTTAACCCTCCCAAAACTTCAAAGCATTTGAAGGCGAGTTCGAGGATAAACCTCCCGATTTTTTTTTAATGGATGCAGTGAGAACTTAAATCCTGAAGTCCTTGGGAGAAATGTAGCATTGAATGACAAAGCAAGTGAGATGGTGAGGACCAAGCAGGCTCACTTGTCACATTAAAAGGTAAGTGTAAATGGTTGGCCACGAAAGGCCAGCCGGCGTGGGCCACGAAGATCGGCCGGCTGGTAAAAATTGTAAAAAAGTTTGAAAAACACTATTTTATGACTCTCTCTTTAATTCGAGGTAAAATGGAGGAATGAGGAGGTCACATGATTGGCTTCAAAACCACCAAAGCCTAGACAACCTGGTTACCATGGGGATTGGCAGATCCAGGTTCCGACTTCCAGAGGGCAAGGTACTAAATGTTCACACTTGAAACAAAGGAAAGAGCAGCTAGGCCAACTGTGGGCAGCCTTGAGGGGAGGGCTGGGAGAGGAGGAGGAGGAGGAGGAGGGGGAGAGAGAAAGTCTGCAACTCATGTGACCAGCTGAGAGGAGAGTGTTAGCTTTCTGTGAACTACTAGGCAGAATATGGGTGTGAGAACGGTCTCTGGTCAAAGAGGCAGATCGTGTGCCACGCTTCTTTTAAATAAATTTTGAGGTTTTTTTTTCCAATTAAAGGGCAATTTTATTGTGGCCAATCTACCTATCCTGAACAAATTGGGGTTGTGGGGTCACACAGACACGGGGGAATGTGCAAACTCCTCATGGACAGTGACCTGGGGCCGGAATCGAACCCGGGTCCTTGGCGCCGTGAGGCAGCATTGCCAATAATAATAATAATAATCTTTTATTGTCACAAGTATGAAGTTACTGTGAAAAGCCCCTAGTCACCACATTCTGGCACCTGTTTGGGTAAGCTGGTACAGGAATTGTTCTGTATCATAAACCAGCTGTCTAGCTACTGGTGGCTAGCCACAGGGGCTGGTTTAGCTCACTGAGCTAAATCTCTGGCTTTTAAAGCAGACCAAGCAGGCCATCAGCACGGTTCGATTCCCGTGCCAGCCTCCCCGGACAGGCGCCGGAATGTGGCGACTAGGGCTTTTCACAGTAACTTCATTGAAGCCTACTCGTGACAATAAGCGATTTTCATTTAATTTCACTGAGCTAAACCAGCCCTTTGCACCAATCATTGCGCCACCATGCTGCCCTGATTGTGTGCCACTCTAAAGACTCTGGAAGATATGTCCTGGTAAGGCAGGGCAGAGAAATTGCCGGAGTGAGCCTTATTGCTGGCACACATTCAGGAATTCTTTCAACGACACACGTTACAAGTCGGCGAAACAATAATGAGACTAGTTACAGTTAAGGAGGACACAGACTGGTGAAATGATGAGATAAAATCTAACACCGAGAAACACAAGGTGATTAATTTTGATAGGAAGAATATTAAATTAAATGGTACAATTTTAAAGGGGAACAGGAACACAAAGATCTGGGAGTGCATGTACCCAAAACAGCACAAATCAGCCTTACGACTGACTTCGCTATATTGGTAAGCATCCCTGAATAGGTCAGCAGTTATTAACTGGGAGCTTTGCTCGTCCATTAAAAGTCAAGCACATTACACTCTCACTCTCCCTGGCGGGGAGGGTACAGACAATCAAGATGAAAGAACTGTCCAGGTTCCTCTTCCTGTTCAGGTCCAAACCGATCGACATCCCCAAGGCCTTTTTCAACTCGATAGATGATTATAGTGTTAGTGTGTGTGGGGGGGTTGTGGAGAGGGAGATCCAAGGATCCCCCAAAAAAGGCCTACAAAGAAGAAACAACATGGGGGGCCAGGCCTTCCTAACCCTACAGTACAATCACTGGGCAGCCACGGTGGAAAGAGTGAGGGGATTTGTGAAAGAACCAGACACGGAACAGGTGAGATGGAGGAGAGCTCCTGTACAGGGACGACCCTCTGGGCTCTCGCCACAGCAGTGCTCCCATCCCCACCAACAAAACACTCAACAAGCCCAGTGATGGCAGCCACCCTCAGAACCTGGAACTAGATTGACCAAAAAATCTAGCATGGTCCCCACCTGTGGCAATCATGGGTTCGCACCAGCCATGCTTCACACCACCTTTAAGAGGTGAAATCAGGACTGGCGGACACTGATGGTTAGAGACTTCTACACAGAGGACAGACTAGCGACCCGAGAAGAATTGATGGAGAGACTAGAGCTACCTAGTGGAAATGAACTCCGACATCGACAGGTTAAGAACTTTCTCTTCAGGAAGATGGCAGCATACCCACGGACCCTGAGACATACAATGTTAGAGGAGCTACTGGATGCGGTCAATCAGGGGAAGGGTAACTGCGGGGACCTGAAAGGACATGCTACCCACTGGACGAAACACAGGAAAAACGGGAGGAAGATAGGGACGCAAATAGGTGGGAACTCGAGCTAAGCACTGAACAGGGCCAACGCCACAAGGCTAAGCCTCATGCAGCTGAAAGTGGTGCAGAGACCACTTGACAAGAACCCGAATGAGGAGGTTCTTCCAGAATATGGAGGACAAATGTGAATGGTGCCAGGGAGGCCCAGCCAACCACATCCGCATAGAACATAGAACATAGAACAGTACAGCACAGAACAGGCCCTTCGGCCCTCAATGTTGTGCCGAGCAATGATCACCCTACTTAAACCCACGTAATCCGTATACCCGTAACCCAACAATCCCCCCATTAACCTTACACTACGGGCAATTTAGCATGGCCAATCCACCTAACCCGCACATCTTTGGACTGTGGGAGGAAACCGGAGCACCCGGAGGAAACCCACGCATACACGGGGAGGACGTGCAGACTCCACACAGACAGTGACCCAGCCGGGAATCGAACCTGGGACCCTGGAGCTGTGAAGCATTGATGCTAACCACCATGCTACCGTGAGGCCCCCATGTTTTGGGCATTCCCTAGACTTGCTGGGTTTTGGACAGCCTTTTACGATGCCATGTCCAAGGTTGTGGGGGTGAGGGTGGAGCCGTGCCGAAGAGTGGCAATCTTCGGGGTATCAGACCAGCCAGAACCATTCACAGGGAAAGAGGACCGATGGCCTTGCCTTTCTTCTTTAATTACCCGCTGGAGAATCCCGCTCGGCTGGTGATCAGTAGCACCCACAGCTACAGACTGGCTGGCAGACCTGTCGGAATTTCTCCATCTGGAGTGATCAAGGTCACTATCCGAGAGTCAGAGGATGGATTCCACAAAGCTTGGAGGCCATCCACCAACTTGTTCTAGTACCTATTCGAGCCAACAGCAATAGAGCAAAGGGAGGGCACAATGGAGCCCACAAAATTAAGGAACAGATAGAGAAGGGAGGGAGGGGAGGCCAGAGAGAGAGGAAGGGGAGGCCGGAACGCAGTTGAAACAAATAAGAGGGGGCCCAGTGAGGCCACAAGAAACAGAACCCCCAAAGAAACACCAACTGTCAGGGAGGTTGGGGACATGGGGGGGGGGGGGAAAGAAACAGAGAGAGAGAGAGAGAGAGAGAGAGAGAGAGAGAGAGAGAGAGAGAGAGAGAGAGAGAGAGAGAGAGAGAGAGAGAGAGAGAGAGAGAGAGACCACACACACAAGTAAATAGAAGTTAACAGCCCACTGTATAATAAGTAACCCAAGAAAAGATCCTGAAACAACAAAAGGAGGCGGCGGGGAGGGTGATCGGCACAAAGGGAGAGGTCATGTATATAGTGACGGACGCACATACCCTGTTGAATGTACACTGTGCAAATGTAAAAACTTTAATTAAAATATATTTAATTTTAAAAGTCAAACACACTGATGTGAAACTGGAGTCACATGTAGGCCAGGCCAGTTAAGGACAGCAGACTCAAGTTCAATTTATTTTTCCACACTGTGCTGATTTATAACCCACGGCTTGATTTTGGCATACATCACAAAAGCTGCATTAACAGTCTTCTCACAGGATGGGGTGTCTAAATTTTTAGCAGCAGTCACATTCTTGGAATTCCTGCCCGTTATCCCTACTTTCTGTCTCCTTCCACTTAGTCCAATTTTCTAACCAGGTCAATTATTTAATTCCAGGAGTTTCAACTTTAACAATCTCTTATGAAGGACTTCATCAAATAGAATAGAATAGAACAGTACAGCACAGAACAGGCCCTTCGGCCCTCGATGTTGTGCCGAGCAATGATCACCCTACTCAAACCCACGTATCCACCCTATACCCGTAACCCAACAATCGCCGATGCTCAAAGTGGTGAGCGCAATACCGCAGATAGTTCAAACTCCAGGATAGAAACCAACTATTACAGTGCCACATGCATAAAATTTGGTGATCCATTCGGTGATTTTAACTGTTCACGCTCACAGCAAAAATGAATTGCTCTGGCTTGGGGTAATAGACTGGAATCCATTTCTTTTTTACTTCAGCGACATTAAAGCACTAGTTTCTGAACTGACAGGTCAAGCGCTCAATGCCTAAATTAATCAAGTACATGTCCAAAAGAACCAGTTTGTTTTATTTGCTGGAAGTTTCCACAAAGAATTGTGGCTTAGCAAAGAACCGGCAAATAAAAGGAAAAACAACAGTAAGGATGTGAATTTTCTACATACAGACATAATGGGTGTCTCGAATGTTTTTTAAAAAACAAAAACAAAAGGCACACTGAATTCTGGAAGTCTGTTTATCTTTGGAGGAATGATTTGAAAACAAGTTAGATATAGCTCTTCTGGTTAAAGGAATCAAAGGATGTGGGAGGAAAGCGGGAACAGGTTATCGAGTTTGGATGATCAGCCATGGACCTCGGGACCTGATGAAATGTATCCCTGAATGTTGTGGGAGGCTAGGGAGGAAATTGTGGGAGGCTAGGGAGGAATTTGTGGAGGCTAGGGAGGAAATTGCGGGTGCCCTAGCAGAGATATTTGAATCGTCGACAACCAAAGGTGAGGTGCCTGAAGATTGGAAGGTAGCAAATGTTGTGCCTTTAAGGAGGGCCGCAGGGAAAAGCCTGGGTACTACAGACCGGTGAGCCTAACGTCCGTGATGGGTAAGTTATTAGAAGGTATTCTGAGAGGTGGGATCTACAGACATTTAAATAAAATAAATAAAACCTTTTATTGTCACAAGTAGGCTTACATTAACACTGCAATTAAGTTACTGTGAAAAGCCCCTAGTCGCCACATTCCGGCACCTGTTCGGGTACAGAGGAAGAATTCAGAATTCTCAGCTGGTACGGGAATTGAACCTGCGCTGCTGTGCTTGTTCTGTATCACAAACCAGCTGTCTAGCCCACTGAGCTAAGAGGCAAGGACTGATTAGGGACAGTCAGCATGGCTTTGTGAGAGGAAATCATGTCTCACTCATTTTGAAGGGGTAAACAATTGCAGTGCAGTCGACATTGTCTACATGGACTTTAACAAGGCCTTTGACAAGGTACCGCATGGTAGGTTGTTGCACAAGGTAAAATCTCATGTGATCCAGGGTGAGGTAGCCAATTGGATACAAAATTGGCTTGACGACAGGAGATACTAAGGGTGGTTTAGACTTTAGAGGATTGTTTTTCAAACTGGAGGCCTGTTACCAGCAGTGTGCATCAGAGATCGATGCTGGATCCACTGTTATTTGTTATTTATATTAATGATTTGGATGAGAACTTAGGAGGCAGGATGTGTACATTTACAGATGACACCATGATTGGCGGCATAGTGGATAGTGAAGAAGGTCATCTAGGATTGCAACGGGATCTTGATCAATTGGGCCAGTGGGCAGTGAACGACAGACGGAGTTTAATTTAGATAAATGTGAGGTGATGCATTTTAGTAGATTGAATCGGGGTAGGACCTACTCAGTTAATGGTAGGGTGTTGGGGAGATTAATAGATCTAGGAGTACGGGTCAGAGCTCCTTGAAAGTGGAGTCACAGGTGGACAGTGTGCTGAAGAAGGCATTTGGCATGCTTGGTTTCATTGGTCGGAACACTGAATTCAGGAGTTGGGACATCTTGCTGAAGTTGTACAAGACATTAGTAAGGCCATACTTGGAATACAATTCTAGTCACCCTATTATAGAAAGGATATTATTAAACTAGATAGGGTGCAGAAAAGATTTACGAGGATGTTATCAGGACTTGATGATTTGAGTTATAAGGAGAGGCTGGATAGACTGGGACGTTTCTCCCTGGAGCGTAGGAGGCTTAGGGGTGAGTTCTATAAAATAATTAGGGGCATAGATAAGGTAGTCAACATCTTTTCCCAATGGTAGGGAAGTCTAAAACTAGAAGATATAGGTTTAAGGTGAGAGACACAAAAGGGTCCAGAGGGGTAATTTTTTCATACAGAGTGGTGAGTGTCTGGAACGGGCTGCCAGTGGCAGTAGTAGAGGCAGGTACAATTTTGTCTTTTAAGAAGCATTTAGACAGTTATATGGTCAGATGGGTAAAGAAAGATATGGATCAAATGCGTGAAATTGGGACTAGCTTAGTGGTAAAATCTGGGCAGCATGGACAAGTTAGGCTGAAGGGCCTGTTTCCATGCTGTAAACCTCGGACTCCATGAATGACGGTGCAGGCTTGAAGGGCCGAATAGCCTCCTTCTTCTCCTATTTTCCATGTTATACTGATCTGTTTGCATTGCAGTGATCACCCTAAACACCAGATGTCAGTTTATATAAGTTGACCTTTGAAGCCTCAAAATAAATCCCTCCAGAAACAGGGCACAACTCATAAGGCGAGTAGAAGTGAACTGCTTGTGTGGGTCCGGGTGGTCGTCATTTTGAAATGTCATCTTTCAAAGATACAGGATGTCATAAACCACTGAGCATCGATCTTCGCAACACAGCCTGTAACGCCTGCTTGATACCTTGTGTCCAGTAAAAGGCAGCAATGAGTAAAGCATGCATTTGTGGGGTGAAATGTTGAGGCTGATTATTAATGAGAGTCTGTCATTGATGTAAAGTGGGGGTCCGGGCAGCACGGTGATGCAGTGGTTAGCACTGCTGCCTCATGGCACCGATGACCCATGGTTGATCCCAGCCCTGGGTCACTGTCCGTGTGGAATTTGCACATTCTCCCTGTGTCTGCGTGGGTCTCACCCCCACAACCCAAAGATGTGTGTGGATTGGCCACGCTAAATTGCCCCTTAATTGGTAAAATTTTACAAAAAGTAGGGGTTGACCCGCAAGCAGAGTATGTGCAAAACCATCACTTTTGGGGCCGGGAAAATGGAGTCATCATATACTTTGTCTCGGCTTACATGCTGTGATTTACAGAGCTAAAAAGGCAGTTCAGGCAAATACCATCATTCTCCAATCTCCTTCCGGTGCCACAGCACTGAAAGGGCCCTCAAAGCTACAAATGACATCCAGGTGATAATGACTGAGGTCATGTATCCCCTCCTCATCCCATTCAGCCTGTTTCCTTTGACAGCATTGACCACTCCATTCCAACACCTCTTCTTGGTCATCTAGTAGCCTGGTTCTATTGACATCCATCCAAACACAGCCAGAGAATCACCTGTAGTGGCTTCTCTTCCTGCTCGCTTATTGTTACCTCCTGGAGTTCCCCTACGGATTGATCCTTGGCCCCCTCGTAATTTTCATCTACATGTTGCACTTCAGCAACATCATCAGAAAATACATCAGGTTCCAGATAAAATTTTGAAGGCTATTCGGCCCATGGAGTCTGCACCAGCCCTTGGAAAGAGCATGCTAATCAACAACACTCTTCTTGACACCGCGCCCCCCCCCTCCCCTCCCGAGCTTGGATTCATCATGTGCCTTGTCCAACGCCAAGTAATGGATGAGAAGGAATGTTCTCCAATTAAATATTGGCAACTGAAGCCATGGTTTTTGATCTCTGCCACAAACTGCTCCCCATCTCATGGACTCCATCCCACGTCTTGGCCATTCTCCAAGGCTGAAGCAGACTTTGTAGCTGCTTCATCCTTAGAAGTCCTTCAATTGTAGAACAGTTCCCAAGAATTGAAAGGTGAAAACACCGAACCTGAACTCTCTGACTACTAGATCATTTTAGCTTAACCTGTCCAGCAGGAAGTGAGTCAGGCGCAAGTGTCACACCCCTGCTGAATGCCCAGTGACTGCAGAGGAGCATAATATTAGGATGTAAAAAGGGAATCTAGCACAAACCTGCCATATTCTCACTGAGGAAGTTAAAATGATGCAGCAACACCCCCCCCCCCCCCCCGAACCCCAGCACGCACCTCTTCTGCTGAATAATGCTGATTTAATTACCTGCACAGTGTGTTTTCCAGGACCAACACAGCAGTTGAATTTTATTATGTCATTAGTGCGATACAATAAAGTTTGTTTACTTATAACTATTCTGATAAGTACAACAAATACCAGCAACCTAATCATTTGTGAACCTTGTATGCCCTCTGAAGCTTTTCAAGCCATATGATTTTTGGTTTTAAAAAGATGTCACTTAAGGATTCAGCGAATCCCTGAACCAACAACAATCTGGAAAAGAACAGTCAAGGAGGCAAAGCAGCAACGCAGAAGGAGTTTGACAGGAATGCATGTTATTGTGTGAAAGAACTAAAAGTTGTGTTTGCATAAAAATGAACCATTGCAATTAGTTTCCATTGTATATCATCAAGCCGTATCCTGTTCGTTGGTTTTCTGTTATCAATTTACAACCTGCTGCAGTGATAGCCTGTCACCACTAGATTGTCTAAAGTTTAAGTCTCCCTCCTTGTCACCATCCCATTAAAACTTGTTTTGTTGACACTCTGAAGTCAACAGGTTCAACCAGATAAGTGGATTGTTCCCACAGCTGTAAAGAGACGAGTTCCCACAATGTGGTTATGTAGCATTTCATGTACTGTAAGAATTAATTGTGCCGGACAGAAATAAACACAAAAACGCAACTAAAAATAAAACACTTAACTCCACTGGTCCTCCTGTTCTGCATTCCTATGCTCTTCATAATCCGTTTTTAACCTTGCATTTTATTTTTGTTTTATTTCACCAAACATCCCAGCAGAAAATGCTCAGCAGGTTAGACGGTATCTGGGGAAACTGAGTTAATGTATAGTGGGGGATTCGCCACTGACTTGCCTGCTGACACTTTCTGCCATTTTCGGCTCTTATTTCAGATTTCCAGCAGAGGTTTTTGTTTGTATTTTTCTTTTGTTCTAACACTGTTGCAAACCTTTTAAAAGTTTACAAGCTTTCATCTGTTGCTTCCTCGATTTCAGTTATAGTTTATATTTACAGCTCGGAGAAAGGTTAGTTTTCATTGGATCAGCTTTAAAAGCTATGTTCAGCCATCTGAATTCATACTCAAGTCAACTTTGATCCACTTTTTTATGTCCAACCCAGGTGAAGGACCAATTTTCTGATAAACAACTGAGAGCCAATGCCTCTAATTTTCAATTTTTAATGGAAGAACGGTTTAAAGGGACGGCACAGTGCTACCTCACAGCACTGGCAGAGTCCCGGGTTCAATTCCGACCTGTCTGTGTGGAGTTTGACATTCTTCCCGTGTCTACGTGGTTTCCCTCCGGGTGCTCCGATTTCCTCCCACAGTCCAAAGATGTGCAGGTTAGGCAGATTGGCCATGTTAAATTGATCCTCAGGTGTCCAAGGTTAGGTGGGGTTACGGGGATGGGGTGGAGGAGTGGCTAGGTAGAGTACTCTTTCAGAGGGTCGCTGCAGACTTGATGGGCCGAATGGCTTCCTTCTGCACTGTAGGGATTCTATGAATTGCTGAAATCATTCCACAAAGCATCAATAGAAATCCCCGAATCCCTTCGAATAAAGTCAGAATTTCATTCACTGTTATAAACTGACTCCCATTCCCAAATTGTAATCAACTGCACTATCTGAAAGCCTGTTCTTGTTAACAGTACAACACTGTTGAGATGATAGGACTATGTCTTACCAGTCTTTCTGGGAGACATTTTTGTTGTAAATGTGGCCTGTCAGGTTCCTGTATGGAGGACAGATGCACTTGCATCTCACATCTTCAGAGCTCTAGAAGAGAAACAAATCAGAAATTGGTTAAGAATCCCTTCACACCACTAAAATTCAGTTAAGATATATTCTACATACCCGTTCCTTGCACTATATAATAGGTCAGGAGGATAGAAAGCTTTTGATAAACCCCCCCACCCTAAAGTGGGGCTGTGAAGCAACAAAACAAGCAGGAAGGCCAAAACTGAAATATAAAGAAAACCACACAGGTTTAAAATTTGAAATTTAAAACAGAATTTTCTGGAAACTTACAATTGGATGACCATCATTAGAGTGAAAGAAAAAAAGGGGACAAATAAAAAAAAAGGAAAACATATAGAGGGGAGAAGAAAAGTGAGAGAGGAAAGGAGATCATCAAGATATGGAATGTTTGAGAACTCGAATGTAGAGTTGTATTTTGGAAAATAACATGGTTCTAAAGAAACATTTTTGTCCATTAACCTGTCTTTTCGCTTTCAACTATTGATTTCGCTGTTTTCTATTCCCTATTTCTATTTGAAAAGATCAAACCATTTATTCCCCCCCCTCAACAAAAATTAGACAAATGAGCCTTTTAAATCAATCGAGAATAACTTGCCAGTCATGAATGAGCCAATAGTGTCAACTTATTGCAATATCATGTGACCATCAGTCTTGACCCTTAAATCTGCTGCCCCCTTACAAGATCAAGCATCAAAATCACAGAATCCCTTCTCTTCTTCTACTTGGGCAGTTGCTCAACATCAAGGATGATTTGCTTCTATTCCGGGGAAGTGGGTTCTGTGGTGGCTGAAAAGTCCGATCCTGGATCCACAGACTCTGCTACAGAATTGGCAGGTGGTGATTGATGAGGTGGATGGGACGCTCTGGATTCTGCGCTCTCCTTCAGCTGTTTATCCTTGGCCTCCGTGTGTTTCACCCTACGATGCTCATGGTGATTGGCACCTTTGTGGAAACCTTTTCACCAGTTTGTGCATTCGAAGGCACCCGATTCCCATGGTGGGATATTGGATTTCTTTAAGGAGGTTTTCAGAGTGTTCTTGTAGAGCTTTCTTTCCCCCCTGGTGATCGCTTGCCATTCCGGAGCTCAAGTAGAGCACTTGTTTTTGAGTCTTGTGTTGGGCATGTGGGCAATGTGGCCTGCCCATTTCAGCTGGTCGAGTGTGACCAGCGCCTTGATACGGGGGATACTGGCATTGGGGAGGATGCTCACGTTGGTACGTCTATCTTGCCAGTGGATTTGCAGGATTTCATGGAGGCAGTATTGGTGATCTCTCTCCAAGGATTTGAGGTGTCTGCTGTACATTGTCCACGTGTTTCTGATACATACAGGAGGAAGAATACCACGGCTGCTCTGTGGACTATGAGCTTGGCGTTGCGTTTGAGGTCTCAGTGTTCAAACACTCTGTTCCTCAGGCATCCAAAGACTGCACTGGTGCATTTGAGTCGATGTTGGATTTCACCGTCAATGTCTGGTCGCACTGAGAGGAGGTTCCCGAAGCATGGGAAATGAAAATTAAATGAAATTAAAATCACTTATTATCACGAGTAGGCTTCAATTAAGTTACTGTGAAAAGCCCCTAGTCGCCACATTCCGGCACCTGTCCGGGGAGGCTGGTACGGGAAATGATCCACATTGTCCAAAGGCTCAATGTGGACATTGATGGTTGGGGAGGCAGTTTTGTGTGGCACAAGCAGCTGGTAGAGAACCTTTGTTTTTCGGATGTTTAGTGGGAAGCCCATTCCTCTCTCGTACCTCAGTGAACGCGTCAATGATAGTTTGCAGCTCGGCCTCAGAATGTACACACACAGGTATCGTCTGCTTACTACAGGTTGATGACAAAAGTTGGGATGGTCTTGTTTCTGGCCTGGAGGGGAAGATTTAACAGTTTGGAGAAGAACATTGGTGCGATGACGTAGCCCTGTTTGACCCCAGTTTGCACAGGTATTGCGTCTCGTGATTCCGTTTGTGAGGATCACGGCTTGGATGTCATTGTGGAGCAGGAGGAGAATGGTGATGAATCTCGGTGGGCAGCTGAATTGGAGGAGGATGCTCCACAATCCATCACGATCGACAGTCGGAAGGCCTTTGCGAGATTGAAGAAGGCCATGTCCAGAGGTTGTTGCTGCTCCGTGGACTTTTCCTGGATTTATCGGGCGCTGAAGATCATGCCCATTGTGTCTCTAGAGGATAGAAGCTTCACTGAGACTCAGGGAGGAGCTCGTCCGCCACTGGGAGGAGGTGGTCGAGTATTCTCGCGATGACCTTTCCCATGGCGGAGAATAAGGAAATCCCTCTGTAATTTCCACAGTCGGAGCGGTCTCCTTTCTTGAAGATGGTCACAATTAAGGCTTTTTCCCAGTTGCGGGTGAGGAGGTTGTGGATTCTTGTCAAGAGTGCATTTCCGTTAGATTTTAGTACTTCCAGGGGCTGGTTTAGCTCACTGAGCTAAATCGCTGGCTTTTAAAGCAGACCAAGCAGGCCAGCAGCACGGTTCGATTCCCGTACCAGCCTCCCCGGACAGGCGCCGGAATGTGGCGACTAGGGGCTTTTCACAGTAACTTCATTGAAGCCTACTCGTGACAATAAGCTATTTTCATTTCATTTCAATTCTGTGGGGATTCCATCTGCGCTAGTGGTCTTGTTGTTCTTCAGCTGTCGGATGAATTTTTTGACATCTCGGCGAGGTGGGGTTGCGCTGAGTTGGTGGCGGGATGGTATCGAGAACGCTTGTGCCAAAGACTGTGTCTTGGTTGAGGAGGTCCTCAAAGTGCTCTTTCCAGCGAGTGTTGACTGCCGCTCTGTCTTTGATGAGCACCTCTCCATTTTGGCTCTAAAGTGGGGTGGTTCCTGGATACCCGGGACTGTAGATGGTTTTGATTGTGCTGAGGAAGCCGTGCACATCATTGTTGTCAGTGAGCTGCTGAGCTCCTGCGCTCTTTCCACGCACCATCTCTTCTTTAGGTCACGCGCTCTTTGTTGCACCTTGGCCTTCAGTCGCCTGTAAGTTGGTGTCCGGTCACATGAGTATTGGTGGAGCTGCCAGTTCAGAAATGCCTTGCACTTGCGGTCAAGAAGACCCTGGATCTCCTGATTGTTCTCATCGAACCAGTCTTGGTGCTTCCTGGTCAAGAGCCCAAGTGTCTCCTCGCACTCGCAGTTGCTGACTATGGTGGCTTTTAAGGCGGGCCAGGTGCTGTGGCCGTTTTGCAGCTCTGGCTCGTTGGTTGTCACCAGTTTAGCTGTGAGGCGCCAACGGAGTTGCTCTTTCTTCTCGGGGTCTTTGAGTCCAGCGACATTGAGTCTCCTGCGGCAGAGTTTCTTCTGCCTGTGCCGGGGTGAAGCAAGGGTGATGAATGGATTAGTCAGTGGTCTGTCCAGAAGTCATCGGTTCTGATCATGGTGCGGGTGCAGCGGACATCTTTGCGGTCCCTTGCCCGGACAATGCTGTAGTCCATTAAGTGCCTGAGTTTGAAGCGGGGTGTTGCCATAAGGTCTTCCCTTGCCCCTCTGGCAGAACCGGGTGGTTTGTGATGATAAGGTCTTGTTCTAAACATTTTGTCAGGACTCCGTTGGTATTTGTTTTCCCCACGCCTTCCCTGCCGAGCACGCCATTCCAACGGTGTGCGTCCTTCCCGACTCTAACATTGAAGTTGCCAAAGAAAATCAGCTTGTTTCCCTTTGGGATGCAGAGCACCCGGAGGAAAACCACAGACACAAGGGGAGAACATGCAGACTCCACACAGTCACCCACGGTCTGAATTGGGGAGGCACGGTAGCTCAGCGGTTAGCACTTTTGCTTCACAGCCCCAGGGACTCAGGTTCAATTCTGGCTTGGGTCATTGTCTGTGTGGAGTCTGCATGTTCTCCCCATGTCTGCGTGGGTTTCCTCCAGGTGCTCCGGTTTCCTCCCAAAAGTCACGAAAGACATTCTGAATTCTTTCTCTGTGTACCCGAATAGGTGCCGGAATGTGGCGACTAGGGACTTTTCACAGTAATCTTATTGCAGTATTAATGTAAACCTACTTGTGACAATAAAAATTATTAATTGAACCCGGGTATTGTGAGCCAACAGTGCTAACCACTGTGACACTAACGGAGAACATTAGAGGTATTATTCTCAAAGTAACTACTTTTCAACTCACAGAATCTGTCTTAAAATGGCTGCCATTACTGCAGCGAGCGGTTAGGATCTGGAATGCACTGTCTGACAGTGTAGTGAAAGCAAATTCAATCGCGGCAATCAAGGGGGAATTGGATTATCTTAAAAGGAAGCAGGCACTGAGGTGAAGGTAGGGAAGTGGTACAAGGTGAACTCCTCCTTTTGAGATCCAGGACAGGCATGATGGGCCAAATGATAGTCACACCGTCTGCAGTGTGGATCGCATTAAAAGCGGTGATTGGGGGAGATCATCTCGTATAAGTCACATATGGACAGGTTGAACAGACGGGAGTATCAGGAGGTAGTAGTGACCCAACGGCAGAGCTTTTAGCGCTTGGGAAGATGCAAATTGCACCACACAGGTCGTGTGGTGCGATAAACCAGGTGTCTGTAACACGCGGTATACAAACTATGTATTCAGAGTTTGGATATTCAAAGGAGTTGGGTAAACTCTGTGGGAGGGAGTTTAGTGAAAACTGGACCCCTTTCCCTATTGATTCCCATATACCCGTGATGAACCCTAAGGAAGGGAGTAGAGTCATGGCCAGTCTTGCTGAATGGGAGGAAATCCTCTATAATTACTCAAATAAAAAATGGCCCAAGGGTGGAGTGAGGTGACACTCCGATATCAGATCTGGGATCCAAAGGGAAAAATTGTTGGAACCACTCCCATAAAGAGGTGGGTAAATAAGCTCCCAAGCTCAGCAAGGCGATTGTGATCTCCAGTTGCCTAGAACAGCTCCGTAGAAGAGAGGTGGAGATAACTCAATTATAGCAGGACAGAGAGGCCCAGATAACACAACTAAAGCAAGATAGAGAGACACAGATAACACAGTTAAAACAGAGGCACAAATAAATCAACTGAAACAAGATAGAAACAGATAATACAATTAAAACACGACCTGGCGCTACAGCACGTATTCAACAATTAGAAATGGAGGTAGGCATAAGGGAAGAAAGAAACCATGCTACAGTGGTACACACGAGCCAGTTCCAGGCTCAGTGTGATAAAGCCTATCAAAAAACATAGCGTTCCATCAGTGAGAGATGCTGCGCTGCAGCAGCTACGGGAACTTACAAAAATACAGTGACCTGCAGGTTGCTGTGAAAGTTTTGCATGACAAAGGTAAAGAAAATAGAGCCTGCGCAACAGACCACACCAAATGCCTGCGAGAGATTTGTAATGTGCGCCTTCATGACAGAATCCGGGGTCAGTGACCCAGGGTAGAACAGGAGGAGTTAGAGGGGGATGTCTGCGAATATGCGGCGACTGATCCCGATAATGACTAGGGTCCTCCGTCTGTATTCCAAGCAACGGAGCAGACCATACACACCGAACCGACCCCCGGATACCCACCCCCATATGCTCCCCCAACCAGAGGAACAGGGAACACCAGGCCCGCACAGACCCCCAATATCCTCCTAACCCCAGACACCAGGAACAGCACCAAGCCGACCCCAGATACTTGCCCACGCAAGAGCAAATGGTCCAATTGCAGTCAGTCCAGCCATTTCTTTAGGGAATGCAGGACGCCAACACCCACAGTCGTAGCAACGGTTCCCCGACGAGGGACCCTGACCTATGCCACGAGAGGGACAATAACCCCAATGGACGATGTAAGTAACCCCTACCATCTGTACCCCAATTGGATGCTGAACAAAATGTGTGACAGTGCCAGGCCTCACCAACTTCGGTGTGTAATGCCAAGTGGGATAGTCTAGGCAGTACAAGGCGAGGCTGCCCTGTTGAGTCCCTCTGCGACACAGGAGGATCCCGCACTACCCTCAACACACCCGGCAACCTCGGTTGAACATGGCGCACCCAGAAAAAGAGGTTTCTGCCATCCAGGAGTGTATTCCTGATCGAGGTATCCACAGAAAAATATGTAGACCGAATTTCTACCATTGGGGAATTGTGGATCAAGCCCACAAACATTACTGACGATCCAGGAGTACGGGGCATATTAGCCAATATACACAGACATTCATTAACCACAAGCATGATTGTGGCCGAATGACAAGAGAATTAATCATAGAAGGCTCTGATCCAAAACCCAAGGAGAGTACAGCTTCCATAAACAAACCGAGGGGGAAGTGGCCAAGGTAATCCATTGCTTACTGCAATAGGGAGTCCTGCGCCCCAATAACTCCCCGATACGGCCGGTGAGAAAACCAGACAGTTCCTAGAGGCTCACGATTGACTATCGAGCGCTGAACCAAACCACCCCACAGTGGCAAACAATCTGGAAGCCATGATGATGCAGGCTCCACACGCCAAGTACTTTAGCTACGACTTCTGGTCGATTCCCATAGATCGCCAGTGCCAGCACAAATTTGCCTTTATGTTCCAGGGGCAACAGTACACTTGAACGTGCCTGCCACAAGGCTTCCATAACTCCCCCTCCAAATTTCAATAACAACTAGCTAAGGGGCTGGAAGGATTTTCCAAACCACAATGTCTGACGCGATATTTAGACAATCTCCTCCTACAGACTGAAATAAGAGGTGAACATCTTAAATTATTGAATGAACTGTTGAACCTCCTCACTACATTAGGGTTAAAGTAAATCCTAAGAAAGTCTAAATCATGAGACCACAAGTCTCCTACTTGGGTACAGTAGTGACCCAGGAGAAGCACAAAATTGAAAGGAAGCAGATCGAGCCGGTTGCACTCCTTTCTAGGCTTGGGTGATACAGCCAAAACCACATTGATAGTTTCACCACCAATCCTCCCCTCTCCAATCTTTTACACAGAAATACCACATGGACTTGGACCAAACAGCAGACACAAGCAGTCTCAGAACTGAAACAGGCTCTAGCACAGGCCTCTGCCCTACAAGTACCTGACCCAGATTTCCCCTTTGCACTTGGAGGTAGCGGCCACCAACAGCACTGGCTCCTACAAAAATGGCACGGCGACTCGGCCCAGTAGCCTACACTTCCTGCTTTCTAACCCCAGTGGGAACAATCTTTTTGGTTTGCAAGAAGCACATCTTATCGGTTTTCTGAGCAGTACAGCGTTTCAGCTACATATTCAGCTTAAACCCCCTCACCATCCTCACAGAACACACCTCTATACAACTACTACTGAACGGTCAGATCAAGGATGGGACAGTTCGCCAAAATCACACAGCACGCTGGACACTTATGCTCCAAGACCACGACATTGCTGTCAAACATACCCAAGTCCCCACCTTCCTAGCGGGCAACCTAACCTACGGAGTGGAGCCCAACGAATGTCAGACCCCAAGGGGCCATTTCTGCCAAAACAAAAAGGGGAGAACCAACCTGAAAACAACAACCAGAACAGTCACGCCCTAAAAGATTATATGGACGGAACCTCTATGGTAGAGTAGGGGAACAGGAAATAGGATCTGGCATTTAGGTGGAAGACCAGGGAGGCAAGCCGCTGAGGGTGATAGCCTTAGAACTCCCCCACCCATGAGTGCCCACGCTGCAAAGCTATACGAGGAATCGAGCCTCTACTCGGGTTAGATTTATCCAAACCCAAACTCACAGCCCTCACGCAAGTGTGGCGTGAAAATATTAATGGAGAACGTTCAGGTTGCATAATAGGCCGCAGCCGTGAAGATAAGAAATCACAAAGAGCAAAGCAAGGTCTACTCTGATGGTAAGGTAAATCCCATCGAATACGAAGTTGGGCTAAAGATAATGTTCAGAGTTTTCTAGCCCAGTACCTTCTTGTCCCCCAAATAGACCAGAAGTTTGGTAGATAAAGCCAGCCCCTCTGTATGCAAGGTACTGCTGGATCCCAAGAAAGCCAGAGGGTACTTTGTGAACCATATGAAGGCATTCAGTTGCTAACAAAACTTTCACCATTACCACGTCACTTTAGAAGAGATTGACGAACCACATATCTCCACATTCCCTCATCCCATGCCACCGGATCTAGGCCCCGGTCCCCTTATTCTGCCCCCTACCTCGACCACCCCAGGTGTGAAATCCTACCTGGGAATACTCCGACAAAAGAAACAGGGCAGTAACAAACCCCAACCCCTCCAGGGCACCGGGCTCTTGAAACCGCTTGGTATGGCACTCGAAACAAAAGCCAGGACAGCGGATACTCGGGAGCCTGAGCCTGCGTAGGTTCCCACCTCGGACGGGATATCAGGACATCTCTGTCCATTTAACCTGTACGACCCACAGTTTTCAGGGTCCTTACCCCATTTTAAAATGAGGGTGATCGACGCCTGTGACAGCGTCGGGGGAGCTCTCCCAATTCCTTTGCTTCATTGAAGGCCCTTGCCAACAGCGGTCCCAACATCGCCGAGAACTTCTTATAAAATTTCACCGGGTATCCGTCTGATCCCGCGGCCTTACCCGATTGCATCGCCTCGAGCCCCTCTACTACTTCTATTAACCCAATTGGGGCCCCAGGCCTTCCACCAGCTCATCGACCTTCAGGAACTCCAACCCACCCAGGAACCACTTCATCCCCTCTTCCCCGGCTGGGGGATTCCGACTCGTATAATTTGCTATAAAACTCGCTAAACACTGCATTCACCCCTGCCGGTCCAAGCCCGTATCCTCCGCGTTCCCAATCTCTCTCGCCGCCTCTTGCTTCCTCAACTGGTGTGCTAACATCCTGCTCGCTTTCGCCCCTTACTCATATACCACCCCTCTCACCCTTCTCAACTGCCCACCACCTTACCCGTGGATAACAACCCAAATTCCATTTGCAGCCTCTGGCATTCCTTTAACAGCCCTTCCTCCGGGGCCTCTGCATATCTTCTGTCCACTGGCAAGATTTCCTCCACTAGCCTTTCTATCTCCACCCGCTTCCGCCTTCTCCATGTGCCCGGATTGAAATAAACTCTCCCCCTGACCACTGCTTTCAGTGCCTCCCAAACCGTACCCGCCGAAACCTCCCCCGTGTCATTAATCTCCCCATACCTCCAGATGGCCTTCCTCACACCACCTCCTCCGCTAACAGTCCCACATCCAACCTCCATTGGGTGCACTGGTCCCCTCCCTTGCTCACTCGTAAATCCACCCACCTGGCTGCACTGATCAACAGTTTTTGTCGCTACTTTCCAGAGGAGAAATTTCAGATTTTGAAAAAGGTGTGTGAAAGATCCCTTTCAGTTTGAGACCCCAGAGTCAATTACTAACTTACAGCTGACTCCAAATGAGAAGACTGGACTTCTGCACGCCACCTTTGACAGCACATTAAAAATATGCCACAAGTCCATGACGCTGTCAACATTCTGGAGTAGCATCTCCGAAGAGTATCCAGTGCTGAGTAAAACAAGCATTTTGTTGTGATTGCCTTTCACAACGACCTACATGTGTGTGCTTGGATTTTCTATCTTCACAAAGATGAAGACGGCACAAAGGAACCGGCTGAAGTCTGCACTTGATATGCGCATTGCCCTTCCTTCCTGTGAACCTGATTGGAGTGAAATCATGAGGACCAAGCAGGCTCACCTGTCGCATTAAAGGCAAGCAGAAATGGCATGTGGCACGAAGGTCGGCCGACATGGGTCGCAAAGGCTGGCCAGTTGGTAAAAGTGGGTCCCCGAAAAAAGTTTTAAACACTGATCTAGACAGTGCCAAATTGCAGATACCAGAAGGCCTTTGACAAAGTGAATCATTTATTGTCAGTTAGATTATAAATAGTATGGGGACCATCACACATCCATGCTTGACACTGGTCTGGGCTTTGAATGTATTTGTTTCAAATCTCCCACTCAAGAGTGTACCTGTCATGTCATCATGAAGCTTTTTGGATATTCAAATCTTTGCAGCACAATCCACAGCAGCTCATAATTTACTGAGCAAAATGCTGCTGTCAGGTCAATGAAAGCAGTGAAGACTTCTTTGAGCTACCACTGACATTTTTCTTGGATTTGCCCGACAACAAAGACCATGCTGGAGGTTCTTCTGGAAGGTGTCTCTGGGTGGATAGCCTCAGCTATAGGAAATAGGCGATTCAGGAGAATGTGTCAGGATTTCCTCCCCATGGGCAAGAGGGAAACACCTCGATAGATTCCTCGCATGATTTATCTCCGTTCTTGAGGATAATTACAACAGTGTTCTGAAAGAGCACCCTACCTAGGCCCAACCCACCCACCCTAACCCCACCTACCTATGTTTCAACCAAATTCTACCACAAAGTACAGTACTGGGGAGACGTGTGCACAAACATACACACAAGTTATATGTAAACATGTTAGAAATATATAACTAGAATCACAGAGCCTGTGCTGATAGGTGTTGTGCACAGCCCCAGTGGACAGACTCGAGCCACCAGCCTGTTTAATGGGGACCCTCCCAGCACCTGGATAGAGGGGGAGCTGCGGCCTGCGCACCAGGACTCACCTTGGAGGAATCAGACGCCGCCAACACCACCAGCAGGTACAGAACCATAAACACTGTGCCGGTCGCCATGGTCCCACTCCGCACCGTCAAGCCAGAGAGTTTAAAGTCCAAACCCTGCCACTCCTCTTGCAGCCTCAGGCCCACAGTCAGATCGCCGCGCAGCACCAAGTGCGTAATCCCGCCCCCGGCTTCCAACCATTGGCTCAACCCGCTCGCAGCCTCTACCCACAGGTCCAGTACCGCCCCGCCCCGCCCCGCCCCCCAGCAATTCTCCTTCTGATTGGTTCAAGGAGCTGCCCATTACAATGCTGTCAGGTTGAAATGCTTCCTGGGAATTGTAGTCCTGGGCCTGCGCAGTTCGGCTGTATTCGGGAAGAAGAACTACAAATCCCAAAGTGCAGTCTGGATGCTCCTGTTCCCTCAATGAAACAGCCCAAATGCAGACCTGTCACCTATTCTTCATCAAAGATGTGCAGGTTAGGTGGATTGGCCATTCTAAGTTGCCCCTTAGGGTCCAAAGGTTATGCGGGGCTACGGAAATAGGGCGGGGGTGTGGGCCTGGGTGGGGTGCTCTATCAGAGGGTCAGTGCAGACTCGATGGGATTCTATCAGGAAGGACCAATGAGCACCTTGGTTTAAATAAACAAACAGAGCTCCAATTCAAAAATGTGTTTATGTTGAAAAGATTCACTCTTCCCATTAACTTGATGTTAGTCATAGTCATCAAGTTGATCCATTGCCTTGTATCCTATGGTGTTTCAAGTAAGGCTCATCTAAATGTCATGAGGGTTCCTGCCTCTACCGCCCATTCAGGTTCCAGATTCCCACCACCCTGTGGGTGAAAAAGGTTTTCCTCAAATCCCCTCTAAATATCCTACCCTAACCTTAAATCTGTGCCCTCTTGGTAATTGACTCCACGACTAAAGGGAAAAGCTTCTTCCTATTTAGCCTATCTGTGCCCCTCATAATTCTATACACCTCAATCAGGTACCCCCTCAGCCTTCTGTGCTCAAAGGAGAACAACGTGGGGCAGCATGGTAGCACACGTGGCTAGCACTGTGGCTTCACAGCACCAGTGTCCCAGGTTCGATTCCCCGCTGGGTCACTGTGCGGAGTATGCACGTTCTCCCCGTGTCTGTGTGGGTTTCCTCCGGGTGCTCCGGTTTCCTCCCAAAATCCAAAGACGTGCAGGTTAGGTGGATTGGCCATGCTAAATTGCCCTTAGTGTCCAAAAAGGTTAAGAGGGGTTATTGGGTTATGGGGATAGGGTGGGTGAGGTGCAGACTCGATGGGCCAAATGGCCTCCTTCTGCACTGTATCTTCTATGTATGTAGCCCCAGCCTAACCAGCCACTCTTCATAGCTAAAATGCTCCAGCCCAGTGAATCTTCTCTGCATCTCTCTATACTGAAATCACGTCCTTCCTATAGTGCGATGACCAGAACTTTTTATTCATTGATGGGATATGGCAGTCGATGGCTAGGCCAGTGTTTATCGCCCAATCCTAATTGCCCTTCAGAAGGCGGTGGTGAGCCTCCTTGCTGACGCCTCTATTGGGAGCGGAGCTGGTTTGATGCTGCTTTTTGAACTCCGCCCCCTCTGAAATGATGTCACGCCATCGCAAAGCCCTTGCAATGCAGTTGCATTTAGTTACGCCCACAGGGCTGTTGGGGAGGAAGTTCCAGGATTTTAACCAGCGACAGTGAAAGAAGCTTGGTGCATCAGACACATTGGTATAATGGGGAATTGGCACCATGTAAGGTATGCTGTTATTGAGCAATGTATTGAGTGTCTCTTCATCTATCCACAGTCATTTCAACTTCCATCTCAACTCAACTTTTACCCTCTTTGTGGCTCTCAGTGTCCTCTTGTCCTCCCTTAACTTCTCCCTCCATGTAAACATTCCATCAAGAATTTCATCAAGTTTGCCATCACATATGGGGCCAGATTCTCCATTGCCCGACGCCGATATTGTAATTGGTGATCTGCCGGAGAATCCCTTCTGACGCCTCTATTGGGAGCGGAGCTGGTTTGATGCTGGTTTTTTAACTCCGCCCCCTCTGAAATGATGTCACGCCATCGCAAAGCCCTTGCAATGCAGTTGGTGCGTCATCGGCAGGCCCTCCCGCGATGCTGCGCCTCGATGGGACGCGTTCCCGACCGCAGACAGCCGTGTGGTCTGGGAGGTCGGGAAACCTGTGTCCAGCACCGCCACACTGGGCTGGGATCTGTGCCACTGGTCGGGGGGGGGGGGGGGCTCTTCCACAAGGGCTTGGGGGACTGGTGGGTGGGTGGCCAGGGGGTGGCCTGTGGGGTTGCATTTGGCAGGTTGGGACCGCGACGGCCGGCGCCAGTTGTACGGTACGACGGCTGTAGATCGTTGTCGTGCATATGCACGGCAAGGGACCCGTCCATTCTCCTGCCGTTTTTGGCACTGGAGCCGAGAGGTTTACACAGCCCCGCTGCTAGCCCCACATTAGTCCCAGAATCGGTGAGGGTTTGGCGTCAATCTTGGTGTCGTAAAACACCCACGAACTCTCCGTTTCAGCCGGCACTTAGCCACTGAAACGGAGAATCCAGCCCATGGTCTTTCATGATCCAGAGTCTACATCACACAGAAATCCATTTCTCCCATTCAAGTACTAACCAGGCGTGAGTCTGCTTAGCTTCCAGATCAGACGAGATTGGGCATTTTCAGACTAGCATGGCCGTATCCAGAAAGTAATTTCTGACTTTGCTTTGTAACTCTGACCACTCAATACGGCACAGTAGCACAGTGGTTAGCACTGTTGCTTCACAGCCACAGGGTACCAGGTTCGATGCCTGGCTTGGGTCACTATCTGTGTGGAGTTTGCACGTTCTCGCCGTGTCGGCGTGGGTTTCCTCCGGGTGCTCCGGTTTCCTCCCACAAGTCCCAAAAGACGTGCAGTTAGGTAATTTGGACATTCTGAATTCGCCCTGTGTACCCAAACAGACGCCGGAATGTGGCAACTAGGGGATTTTCACAGTAACTTCAGTGCAGTGTTGATGTAAGCCTGCTTGTGACAATAATAAAGATTGTTATTATCAACATTCTCTTGCAACCCCACATCCAATTGCATCTACAACTGAAGCAAATTTTCCACCAAGTTCCTTGTAACTGCATTATCAAATCCTCATCTGTATAGTTTGTGGCCTTCTATTTGTCATGATAATTCTGCAGGTTTCTATCTGCTTAGCCCTTATCTTTGATGTATTTGTCCCCAGTAAAACTGTTGCATTCTCCGCCTCTGCTTGTTCTACTTGGGATGGTGCTATCCTCCATTTCCTCCAGTTCAAGAGACACAAACTGGAGCATTTCTATCACCAATGGTGTGGTGGGATGGCCCCTTTAAGGGGAGGGTGGCCCAAGCAGCCCATGTGACCAGCTCGGGACCAATCATGTGGGAGCGTGCGCATCCCAACCAATAGTGCATTAGCATAGGGCCCTGGGAGCAGAGGCCCCGAGTCGTGTGGACCACAGAGCGGGAGAGCTAATCATAGTGTTCTTTGCCCGTACTACGACACCCTGGGTTAGTGCGTGATCAATTCCAGCCCCACTTAACCTGGAGTCGCAACACAAGTAAAATTAACTTTTAATTTTTAAAAAACCCAAGTGCTTGGTCTTTGGCTGCCCAATACTGCAGTTACCAGGTCTGTAAATTTAAACACAATTAACTTTAATTAATAACAATAACTATAATTAAATAGGCACCAAAGACAACAGGTTAACTATTATTTAATTCCTAACCCCCTTTAACTGGTCCCACCATCGACACACACGAAAGACAGACACACACAGAGGGGAAAGAGGGGTGTAAAAATAATACTAAAAATAAAAGGATAAGAGATTCTGGCTCAGTCTTCCAGTTAGATCTCTCTTCAGTCTAGGCTTCCAGTTGGGTGCCTTTGCTTTCAGTCTGGAATGGTTTACACTGTGGATTCATCAGGGTCTCAAGACCTCTCTGCAGATTCAGAAACAGCAGGCAGGAAACATTTGAAAAAGAGAGAGAGAGCAACACACTCAGTGCCCTGCGTTCTCTGAAAACACCCCACCTGACAGAAGCCAATCACTGCCTGTTGCAGGGCAGAATATGGTCCTTGGCCAATCCATTGGCCACATGCCAACCAATCGAATCAAATCCCTCCCATCTCTCGCGTGCCAGAAAGTCTATGGGCGCGATTCTCCGACCCCACGCCTGGCGGGAGAATAGCAGGAGGGCCTCCTGACATTTTTCACGCCCTCCCACTATTCTCCCCCCCCACCACGCCCGACCCACACCACGAATCGGCACTCGCCATTTTGTACGGCGAGCGGCGATTCGCCGAGGCCGATGGGCCGAGCGGCCGGGCCTTCACGCCCGTTTCAACACGGCAGCAAACACACCTGCTCGCTGCCGTCGTGAAACAGGCGCCAGATGCCTGTTTGGGGCATCTGGGGGCCCGATTGGCACGGCAGTACCACGGCCGTGCCAAGGGGACATAGACCCGCGATCGGTGCCCACCAATCGCGGGTTACGGACGCACTCTTTTCCCTCCACGTCTTGCGGGGCGGCTGAGGGAATCGACGCCAACTGCGCATGCACGGGTTGGCGTTGTCCAACCTGCGCATGCACGGCAGACATCATCGGCCGCGTCAGCCGGCGTGACACTTGACGTGCGGCTTTGACGACCGTCGTCAAGGCCGCGCCGCCATAACACACGGGGCCGTGCTCCTAGCCCTGCCCGGGGGGGAGAATCGGCCCCGGAAGTGGGCGTGATGGCTGCCTTGGGTCACGGCTTGTCCCACGGCAGCCTTTACGATTCTCCGCATTTGCGGAGAATCTCGCCCTGTGTTCTTCTGTTCAAAAGCTAAAACTTTGTAGTGTACTAGTTTGAAACTTTTGAGTTCCCCCATTCTGCTCGACTTAAAGGTATATGTCCATTAACGATCCATGGATCAAAAATGCTAATGACAAAATAAATTAAATAGGAAATAAGAGAATCAACAGGAAGGGCCCTTACAGCTTGTAATATGCCAGCCTTTCCCTGTCTTCAATAAACCCCTTTGTTACCCCTGAAAGCTTCCAGTCTGCCTGTCTTGGGCCAACACATTGGCAATGAGGTCAAAGGTTCGATCACAGCCAGAAGTGCTGCCGATTCGAGGGGGAAGGTTGAGGCAGTCAAAAAAAACAAAGTAAAGATTTAAAAAAATATATGTTCATTAAAATTTTTTTTCATAATAGTCAATATCAACCGAAACAAAAAGAAAAGAAATGGAAAACATCAAATCCATCAGAAAAGTGAAAAAAGGGAAACACACAACGCTTAATAAATATTAAATAATAAAACTAACCAAAATGCCTCGCAACTTATCGTATGTCCTATGTTTTTCATGTGTGGACCGATCTGTCTGGACTGTACGCAGAACAATACTTTTCACTGTACCTCGGTGCACGTGACGATAAATCTAAATCTTACTGACGGTGACTAACTTTTAAAAAACGGAAATAAATGGTTGCCATCTTAGGTCGAACCTCTTCCCCGACCCCCTGATGATGAATTTGACTTTTTCCAAGTGTAGGAATGATGTTAAGTCACCCAACCAAGGAGGCACTGGACGGAGTTGGAGACCTCCAACCAAGCAATATTCGCCTCCAGGTTATCAGTGAGGCAAAGGTGACAAAGTCTGCTTCTGCCCCACACTGAATCACTGGTGAATCCGACACCCCAGAGATGGCCATTAACGGACACGGATCTAAATCCACATGAAGTATCTCCGACATGGTATTAAAGAATGAAGCCCAGAAGCCTAAAAGTTTGGGGCACAACCAGATCATAGATATATCTATAGTTAGCCAGCCCAAGAGAATAGCACTCACACCTAACGGGTGCGATTTAATGGAAACTTTTCTAAGTGTGGTAGCGAGTGGGACATGCCGTGAGATTTCCGACGCTTGGCCTGGTGACGCTGTCACCAGTATCAAACATTAATTGATCCACTTAACGAGATGCCACCGGCTTTACGTTGCAAAGGATGATCTTGCCAGCTGATTCTCTGGGACCGCGCCCCCCTGCACCCTGCTAACAAGGGGGAATAGCACTTAAACCGATCCTGCAGGGCAAACCCCACACAGCTCGCAGCCATGTCACTGAGGAGACCCGCTCCACAATTCAGGGATGACAACCTGGCCAGACGGTTGGACGCGGTCGAGACCAGATGGGATGCCTGTTCCCCGAGGGGCTAGGAGGGTCGCTCACAGGGCAGCCAGTGTGACCTGGGAGGAAGTGTCAATGACCATCAGCTTAAGGAGTCTCACTAGGAGGACTGACACCCAGTGCCATAAGAAGATCAACAACCTTCACCGGGCCACACGGGTGGGTTGGCACCAGACCCCTGGCACTGCCACTACTTGCCAATCCCCCCATCCCCCATGAGCATGTGCCGGGCACTGCCCTCACCCAGCACCATACTGTGCCCCAGCTCACCCATGTCCAGCAGTACCCTCGCCTCATACTCCCCAATCACTCATTCCCCCCACCAATACTCCCCATCCCCCATTATTCCTCATTCCCCCCCATATTACTCCTGAACCCCTCTTCCCCCGCGATGAATGAAGCGTGCAGGCTCACAAAGTCCTCTTTGTGTCCCCACAGGAGACGTTGGCCCACAACAGACGAGAAAGGGCCCAGAAAGACAGCGCCCCGCTAGACATCAGAGCTCTCACCCCCTACGAGGAATGGGCCCTGGAGCTCACGGGGGTGGCTGAAGACAGATCGGTCACTGATGTAGAGGTTGGCATATGACGCAGAGGTAAGGATCCACCGACCCCATGACCTGTCACATACGAGTTGTTAATGCCATACAGACTGACCCATCCCTCCCACTGACCACATGTGCATTCTCTCGCAGGATCTCCATCTGCCGGTGCCAGCCCATTCGGGGTGGATCCCACCACGCCTCCGATGAGAACCCTCAGAGGGGAGCTCCGACGAGACCACCATTTCTGCGGCACAGCTGTCATCCCCACCCTCCAGCAGTGCAGAGTCCTCGGTGGGTGACATTCGTGGTCAGGCTTCTGGTGAGCACCACAAAGTTGCTGATGCACATCAGGTGGAGGCAGAAACGCCAGACAAGATAGCACTTGGAGATCTGCTGGATCCCAGGACCAACGCTGCTATGGTGACAACCGCAATGGAAAGCCTGGTGCACAACATCAGGAGCATGAGTGGGTGGTGTCCATGGCTCAGTCAGTGACAGCTATGCCTCGACTGCATGTCCCAGTCACTGGGGGAGGTGTCCCAGTTATTGAGGAGCTTCACCGAGGCCGTTGACACCATGCTGCAGACATTGGGGAGCCGGCCAGTCTGGCAGAGCCACATGATGGAAGGGCCACTGGGGCTCAAGGCAGCTGCCCCACCGTCCCAAGGTGAACCCAGGGGACTATGGGCACCGACCAGCCGGACGGGGCACTGGGTGCCAACCCAAAGCCACCCTACGTATGGCGACTGCTGCTACCAGCTCCCCCAAGTTCCCCCCCTCCCCCCCCCAACAGCGCTGCATCTCGGAGTTAGCCCCCAGAACAGAGTGGCACGTCAGGGCATGTGCCACCGGCAAGTGGGCCGGGGCCCTCCGGCTTAGGGCCCCCAGATGATTTGCACCTGGGGCATCGCAGGCCACAGGACACGGTGGGCACCAGGCTGCCTCCACCACTAATGTGCATCCTGGGGACACACCTAGATGCAATGGTAGAACACGGAAGACGAAGCAAGCCGAGGATCACTGAGAGGGCACTGGGGCGGAAGGGGGAAAGGGGGTAGATAAGGAGTAAGGGGGGAATGTGCGGTGAATGGGGAAAAGGATGGGGAGGGGTCAGGAGGGGTGGCAAAGGTGGGGCGGAACCATTGGGCGCTAAGGGCAGTTGGGATACATATTTACAGCATTAAGAAACATTTCGCCTGTGATATATGACGCCTCTGGTACTTTCCTCTGCTATGCTGGCCGACCACCAATTCCCTGCCCCAGCCCTCTAGGCATCGATGTCCTGGACTCACCCACCACCTCCCACCCCACCCTCCCCTGCGTCCCAGCCACACTGCAGATAGGCGGGGGTCAGACTCTGGGATAGAATGAGCAGCACCAGCGTTCAGCTCACAACGGATTATCATCACCCCCCCTGCCTTCGACAGTGACCTGCTGACAGTGTCGACACAGTCCTATCATCCCGGAGTGATGTCACACTGATCTTGGGAGGGTGAAATTGGGTGAAAGGAAGGGGGGGGGGGGGGAAGAGAGGGAGGGTGTGCGATGATGGATGGGGCCACATTCTATGAGAAGTGGGCGAGGATCAGGGCCTCTCTGGCCCTCCGGGCTTGCTGGATCCTTACCACTGCCACCTGTCCTTCTTCCTTTGGTTGGTCCTACGGGTCCTCCCTGGTCTCGTCCTTCAGCATCTCCTGGTCTGGCACCTCCTTGTCCTCTTCCTCGAAGGTGGCCACATGTTCCTCCCCCTCCACCTCCAGCACGTCGCCCGGCTGATGTGCCCGGTAGTGGAGGGCACAGCAGATCACCACAAAGCAGGTGACCCTCTGGGAGTTGTACTGTAATGCACCAGCAGAGCGGTTGAGGTATTGGAACTGCATTTTGAGGAGTCCGATGCACCTCTGAATGACGGCCCAGGTGGCCACATGAGCCTCGTTGTATCAGGTCTCCACATCGGTCACTGGTCATCTGGACTCAAAACGTTAGCTCTTTTCTCTCCCTACGATGCTGCCAGACCTGCTGAGATTTTCGAGCATTTTCTTTTTGGTTTCGGTCACCGGCCTCCGTATTGGTCCTCAGCGGGTACCCCTTATCCCCCCAAGAGCCAACCGGCTATCCTGGGTAGCTTCTCGAAGAGGCCTGGAATGTCCAACTACCCCAAGATGTAGCTGTCGTGCACACAACCTGGGAAGCATGCACACATGTGCATGATGGCGGTCCCACATGAGCTGGACGTCCACGGAGTGGAACGCTTTCCTGTTGATGTAGAGTACTCCCTGATGGCCCAGTGCACGTAAATAGATGCCTGCCATCTATTACCCCCTGGACCTAGGCATCTCAGCAGTGGCAGAGAATCCGGCTGCCTGGGCATTGTATTGGGCCTGTCCATGTTTATATAATTCACTGACCAGGCAAACACAGATGCATTTGTGGGCTGTAGCTTGTGAGATGCCCCACAGATCTCCGCTCGTATCCTGGAATGATCCTGAGGCTTAGACATTCAGGGTTGCGGTGACCTTGACCGCCATCTTGATGGCCACCAAGAGTGGTATCCGCCTCCTCCACATGGTGCCAAATCCGTGAGGACATGACTAACAGGGTTAAAACAACCCCCACCCCCTCCCAACAACGCCATTGCTGTTAAATAGGACCACATCCAAATGTAAATAAGAGCGAGGCAAACAAAGATTTATCCTAATACTAAAAGCTATGTTTAAAAAAACCAAACAAAACAAAAACTCACAGCTCATTATCTAATAAGCCACCTGCAGCGAACCCTCCAAAACCGCTCCCATTAACTAACTCCCTAGTTAACGGGGAGACTCCCAATTGGAGAAAAGGAAAAATTGTTCATAGTAACAAAATACCAAAACCCAATTTTACTTGCCCACCCCACCAGTGCCTCACAACAACGTTGAAAAAAGAAAGGAAGCCATATATTAATACAACAAACAAAACCTCACATAGTATAGAACCCCACTTCTAATCAAAGACTATAAGAACTCAACCCCAACAAGAACAAGAAAAAACATGAACTATAAATCATACATCTTGCCCGTCGACAGAGCCAAAATCAAATTACACAGCGCACTTCTCGTGCTTCTTTAAAAAAGCATCAACTGGTGCGTCAAAAACATAATCATTTCCCTCAAACATTTGTAAAGTTCCTTCCTGTTTAGACCCATATTTTCCCTTCCTTTCACTTTGCTGTTCTTATTCTTCAGTCAAGGACTTGTATCTTTAGGTCAAGCAGGATTAATAGACATGTTTAAGAACAATAATAATCTTTATTATTGTCACAAGCAGGCTCACATTAACACTGCAATAAAGTGGCTGTGAAAATCCCCTCGTCGCCACACTCCAGCACCTGTTCGGGGACATAAGAACATAAGAACTAGGAGCAGGAGTAGGCCATCTGGCCCCTCGAGCCTGCTTCGCCATTCAATGAGACCATGGCTGATCTTTTGTGAACTCAGCTCCACTTTCTGGCCCGAACACCATAACCCTTAATCCCTTTATTCTTCAAAAAACGATCTATCTCTATCTTAAAAACGTTTAATGAAGGAGCCTCAACTGCTTCACTGGGCAACCATGATGTGGAGATGCCGGCGTTGGACTGGGGTGAGCACAGTAAGAAGTCTTACAACACCAGGTTAAAGTCCAACAGGTTTGTTTCAAACATGAGCTTTCGGAGCACTGCTCCTTCCTCAGGTTCCGCATTTCTCCACAGTCGCCCGACAAGATGTGGCGGCTTGATCTTGTCGGGCGGCGGAGGGGAAATAGTGCGTCCCTTTTGGACGGTTGGCACCGATCGCGGGCCTGTCCTCTCCCGAGCACAACGGTGGTGCACCCCCCCCAAACGGGCATACAGCGCCCGTTTTTACGACGGCAGCAAGCAGGTGTGTTTGCGGCCGTGAAAAAACATGTGTAAAAGCGCGGCCACTCGGCCCATCGGCCGCGGAGAATCGCCGCTCGCCGTAAAAAACGGCGAGCGGCGAGTCGTGACGTGGGTCGGGCGAGGGGGGGGGAGAATAGCGGGAGGGCGCAAAAAATGTCGGTAGGCCCTCCTGCTATTCTCCCAACCGGCGTGAGCAGCGGAGAATCGCGCCCCTCGTGTTTGAAACAAACCTGTTGGACTTTAACCTGGTGTTGTAAGACTTCTTACTGTGCTCACTGGGCAAGGAATTCCATAGATTCACAACCCTTTGGGTGAAGAAGTTCCTCCTGAACTCAGTCCTAAATCTACTTCCCCTTATTTTGAGGCTATGCTCCCTAGTTCTGCTTTCACCCGCCAGTGGAAACAACCTGCCCGCATCTATCCTATCTATTCCCTTCATAATTTTATATGTTTCTATAAGATCCTCCCTCATCCTTCTAAATTCCAACGAGTACAGTCCCAGTCTACTCAGCCTCTCCTCGTAATCCAACCCCTTCAGGTCTGGGATTAACCTAGTGAATCTTCTCTGCACATCCTCCAGCGCCAGTACCTCCTTTCTCAGGTAAGGAGACCAAAACTGAACACAATACTCCAGGTGTGGCCTCACTAACACCTTATACAATTGCAGCATAATCTCCCTAGTCTTAAACTCCATCCCTCTAGCAATGAAGGACAAAATTCCATTTGCCTTCTTAATCACCTGTTGCACCTGTAAACCAACTTTTTGTGACTCATGCACGAGCAGACCCAGGTCTCTCTGCACAGCAGCATGCTTTAATATTTTATTATTTAAATAATAATCCCTTTTGCTGTTAGAACATAGAACATAGAACAGTACAGCACAGAACAGGCCCTTCGGCCCTCGATGTTGTGCTGAGCAATGATCACCCTACTCAAACCCACGTATCCACCCTATACCCGTAACCCGACAACCCCCCTCAACCTTACTTTTTAGGACACTATGGGCAATTTAGCATGGCCAATCCACCTAACCCGCACGGTAGCATGGTGGTTAGCATAAATGCTTCACAGCTCCAGGGTCCCAGGTTCGGTTCCCGGCTGGGTCACTGTCTGTGCGGAGTCTGCATGTCCTCCCCGTGTGTGCGTGGGTTTCCTCCGGGTGCTCCAGTTTCCTCCCACAGTCCAAAGATGTGCGGGTTAGGTGGATTGGCCATGCTAAATTGCCCGTAGTGTCCTAAAAATTAAGGTTAGGGGGGGTTGTTGGGTTACGGGTATAGGGTGGATACGTGGGTTTGAGTAGGGTGATCATTGCTCGGCACAACATCGAGGGCCGAAGGGCCTGTTCTGTGCTGTACTGTTCTATGTTCTATCTTTGGACTGTGGGAGGAAACCGGAGCACCCGGAGGAAACCCACGCACACACGGGGAGGACGTGCAGACTCCGCACAGACAGTGACCCAGCCAGGAACCGAACCTGGGACCCTGGAGCTGTGAAGCATTTATGCTAACCACCATGCTACCGTGCTGTTATTCTTTACCAAAATGGATCACCTCACATTGGTACACAGAGGGAGATTTCAGAATGTCCAATTCATTCTGAAACAGCACGTCTTTCAGGACCTGTGGGAGGAAACCTGAGGTCTTGGAGGAAACTTACGCAGACACGGGGAGAACGTGCAGATTCCGCAGTGACGCAAGCTGGGAATTGAACCCGGATTCCTGGCGCTGTGGAGCAACAGTGCAAACCACTGTGCTACCGTGCTGCCCCAAGGAAAGCAGCAGAATTCAGAAGTTACTGGAGAGAATTCTAATATTCTCAGTTGGTTTGAACAGGAGGCTGCAGACATGTCGGCACCAGAGTGAGAGATGGGGTTGGGACTCAGTTTGATTGATTGGCTGGTGGCCAATGAATTGGTCCAAAAGGGCATACACTGCCTGGTAAGAGGTGATGTGGAGATGCCGGTGTTGGACTGGGGTAAGCACAGTACATAGAACATGCAGAGCAGAAGGTGGCCATTCGGCCCATCGAGTCTGCACTGACCCACTTAAGCCCTCACTTCCATCCTATCTCCGTAACCCAATAACCCCTCCTAATCTTTTTGGTCACTAAGGGCAATTTATCATGGCCAATCCACCTAACCTGCACGTCTTTGGACTGTGGGAGGAAACTGGAGGAAACCCACGCGCACACGGAGAGAACGTGCAGACTCCACACAGACAGCGACCCAGCGGGGAATCGAACCTGGGACACTGGAGCTGTGAAGCAACAGTGCTAACCATGTGTGCTACCGTGCTGCCCTAAGAAGTCTTACAACACCAGGTTAAAGTCCAACAGGTTTGTTTCAAATCACAAGCTTTTGGAGCACTGCTCCTTCCTCAGGTGAATGAAGAGGAAGGTTCCAGAAACATATGTATAGACAAAGTCAAAGATGCAAGATGATACTTTGAATGCGAGTCTTTGCAGGTAATTAAGTCTTTACAGATCCAGAGAGAAGGATAATCACAGGTTAAAGAGTTGAGAATTGTCTCAAGCCAGGACAGTTGGTAGGTTTTCGCAAGCCTAGGCCAGATGGTGGGGGGGTGAATGTAATGCAACATGAGTCCAAGGTTCCGGTTGAGGCCGTACTCATGTGTGCGGAACTTGGCTATATGTTTCTGCTCGACGATTCTCCGTTGTCGCACATCCTGAAGTCTGCCATGGAGAACGCTTACCCGAAGATCAGAGGCTGAATGCCCTTGACTGCTGAGGTGTTCCCCGACTGGAAGGGAATATTCCTGCTTGGCGATTGTTGCGCGATGTTCGTTTATCCGTTGTCGCTGCGTCTGCATGGTCTCGTCAATGTACCACCCTTCAGGACATCGTTTCCTGCAGCGTATGAGGTAGACAATGTTGCCCAAGTTGCACAAGTACCTGGTGGGTGGTGTCCTCATGTGTAATAGTGGTATCCATGTCGATGATCTGGCACGTCTTGCACAGATTGCCATGGCAGGGTTGTGTGGTGTCATGGTCGCTGTTCTGAAGGCTGGGTAGTTTGCTGCAAACAATGGTTTGTTTGAGGTTGTGCGTTTGTTTGAAGGCAAGTAGTGGGGGTGTGGGGATGACCTTGGCAAGATGTTCGGCTTCATCCATGACGTGTTGAAGGCTGCAAAGAAGATGTCATAGTTTCTCCGCTCCGGGGAAGAACTGGATGGCAAAGGGTACTCTGTCGGTTGTATCCCATGTTTTTCTTCTGAGGAGGACGGTGCAGTTTTTTGCTATGGCGCGTTGGAACTGTCGATCGGTGAGTCGAGCGCCAGACCCCTCCCCCCCCATTCCTGCCCCCCCCCCCCCCCCCCCCGGCAAAATATACATCCTGCCCAGTGGTTGTAGACACATTGAGGACATGAAACCAAATCAAAACCAAATTTGGGTACGGCCAATCTCCAACCTCACAGGACAGGGGCACGCTCGCGGTCAGTGACTTTTACACGGGGGACGGACACGCAGCTACTGAAAGAACAGGAGCCCTGGCACCTACAAATCAAAAACTTTCTCCCTCAGGAGAAGATGAGGTATTCTAGGGCCGGGAGAGACACTTTGTTGGAAGAACTACTGGACACGGACAGTGGGGACATGTACAGATGACTTATGGAAAGGGCAAGAACACAATTAGATGGGGCAAGACAAAAATGGAAAGACGAACTTGGAATGGAAGTAGGATGGGGATGGTGGAGGTAGGGCCAACTCCACCTCCTGCTGCGCAAGGCTAAGCCGCAGAGGTTTTTGATTTATTATTGTCACATGTATTAGTATACAGTGAAAAGTATTGTTTCTTGCTTGCTGTACAAACAATGCATACCGTACATAGCGAAGGAAGGAGAGACTGCAGAATATAATGTTACAGTTATAGAAGGGTGTGGAGAAAAGATCAACTTAATACGAGGTAGGTCCATTCAAAAGTCTGATGGCATCTGGGGGCATCTGATGGGGGCTGACCCGCAATCGGGGCCCACTGATTGGCCAGCCCCTGAACATCGTCCCCATGTTGGGTCGGGGCCGGCGCACGTAAGAAGTTCCCCGCGCATGCGCAGGATGGCGGGGCTCAACTGCGCATGTCGAGGACCCAAGCCGCTGCGTCTTAGGGGTCTGGGAACGGGGGCCGACACCAGAGTTAAACCTCCGGTTTTTACTCCAGCGTTGGCACTTAGACTCCCATTGGGAGAATACCACCTGCTGTTCTTGAGTCGGTTGGTACTTGACCTCAAACTTTGGTATCTTTTTCCTGGCAGCACGGTAGCATTGTGGATAGCACAATTGCTTCACAGCTCCAGGGTTCCAGGTTCGATTCCCGGCTTGGGTCACTGTCTGTGCGGAGTCTGCACATCCTCCCTGTGTGTGCGTGGGTTTCCTCCGGGTGCTCCGGTTTCCTCCACCGGTCCAAAGATGTGCAGCTTAAGTGGATTGGCCATGATAAATTGCCCTTAGTCCAAAATTGCCCTTAGTGTTGGGTGGGGTTACTGGGTTATGGGGATAGGGTAGAGGTGTTGATCTTGGGTAGGGTGCTCTTTCCAAGAATCAGTGCAGACGCGATGGGCCGAATGGCCTCCTTCTGCACTGTAAATTCTATGAAAAAAGGAGGTGGAAGAGAGTATGTCTGGGGTGCGTGGGGTCCTTAATTATGCTGGCTGCCTTTCTGAGGCAGCAGGAATTAGAGACAGAGTCGATGGATGGGAGGTTGGTTTGCGTGATGGATTGGGCTACATTCACAACCTTTTGTAGTTCCCTGCGGTCTTGGGCAGAGCAAATTCATACCAAGCTGTGATACAACCAGAAAGAATGCTTTCTATGGTGCATCTGTAGAAGTTGGTGAGAGTCGTAGGTGACATGCCAAATTTCCTGAGTCTTCTGAGAAAGTAGAGTCGTTGGTGGGCTTTCTAACTATAGTGTCAGCATGGGGGGACCAGGACAGGTTGTTGGTGATCTGGACACCTAAAAACTTGAAGCTCTCAAGTTTCCACTTCGTTCCCATTGATGTAGACAGGGGCATGTTCTCCACTGCGCTCCCTGAAGTCGATGATAAACTCCTTCGTTTTGTTGACAATGAGGGAGAGATTATTGTCGTCACACCAGTTCACCAGATTCTCTATCTCATTCCTGTACTCTGTCTCGTCAATGTTTGAAATCCGACCCACTACTGTGGTGTCATCAGCAAATTTGAAAATTGAGTTGGAGGGGAATTTGGCCACACAGTCATAGGTCTATAAGGAGTATAGTAGGGGACTGAGGACACAGCCTTGTGGGGAACCGGTGTTGAGGATGATCGTGGAGGAGGTGTTGTTACCTATCCTTACTGATTGTGGCCTGTGGGTTAGAAAGTTCAGGATCCAGTCACAGAGGGAGGAGCCGAGTCCAAGGCCTCGGAGTTTGGAGATGAGTTTCATAGGAATGATGGTGTTGAAGGCTGAGCTGTAGTCAATAAATAGGAGTCTGACATAGGTGTCTTTGGGTTAGGGCTAGATGTTCCAGGGTAGAGTGCAGGGCCATGGAGATGGTGTCTGCTGTGGACCTGTTGCAGCGGTAGATGAACTGCAGTGGGTCAAGACAATCTGGGAGGTTGGAGTTGATTCATGTCATGACTAACCTTTTGAAGCACTTCATGATAATGGATGTCAGGTCCACTGGACGATAGTCATTACAGCACGCAGCCTGGCATTTATATTGGTACAGGGATGATGGTCGTCTTCTTGAAGCAGATAGGGACCTCAGATTGTTGTAAAGAGAGGTTGAAGATGTCTGCGAATACCCCCGCCAGCTTTTCCGCACAAGACCTGAGTGTTTGTCCAGATACCCCATCTGGGCCAGTGGCTTTCCGAGGTGATGAGCCATCAATCGAACGCGAGACGAGTTTCTGCACAAAAGTTAGGCTTTAATAAGCTAGAAGTTAGCCCTGCGGTCGACTACAGTAAATGGACGACCGCCGGGCGTTCTGACTATTTATACCTCGGTATGGAGGTGTGGTTAACTCAGCCTCTCGACCAATTGGAGAGCCGTCACATGACTGGTCTCAACCAATCGATCGAGAGGCACATGACCGACCAGGGCCAATGGTAAGCCGGTGTTCTTCACCAATGGCAGACAGCTATGCAAATCATATCACCACATTCACCCCTTGCGGAGAAAGAAGCCGGGGGGAGGGGGGTATCAATGTGAGCCGGGGGGGGGGGGGGGGGGGAGCTGGGGGGGAGCGAACTGGTGGTATGAGTAGCAGCCGGGGAAGGGAGAGAGAACAAAAATTTTCTCTTCTTTTCTTTTATTACATTTTTTGGCTTCCCACTGGCCCAGACAATTAGCAATAGTACACAAAGTCCCAACAAAGTTCATGGAGCTGTTGTAATTTAAATCAATTCGATCAGTCTTTTTGTGGCCCGTGACATTCTGGCAGACCGCTGCAGTGGAGTAGGTGACGTCGGTTCAGCCGATGGTGGTGGTTCCGCTGACGTCCTGGAGTCCGGGAGCGATGGTCCTTGAACAGTCTCCGTCACCCAAGCTGGCTGTGGAGACGCCATGGACGGGGAAGGGGTGGCCTGGGTGGGGCGCTGGGCGGAAAAAAACAGGGGGGGGTCTGTGGTGAAGGGGGGGGAAGGCCGCACGCCGGCGGGTGCCAGGTCCCGGAGGGAGACCGTGTCCTGCCGACCGTCGGGGTACTCCACGTACGCATACTGCGGGTTAGCGTGGAGTAACTGGACTTGTTCCACCAACGGGTCGGACTTGTGCACCCGCACATGCTTCCAGAGCAAGATGGGTCAAGTGGCGGCCAGCCACGTCGGGAGAGGGGATCTGGAGGACAACATCTGGGGTAAAACAAGAAGATGTTCATGAGGTGTCTGATTTGTTGCAGTACAGAGGAGTGAGCGGATAGAATGTAGGGCATCGGGGATAACCTCTTGCCATCGGGAAATAGGGAGATCTCTGGACCGGAGGGCCAGTAGTATGGTCTTCCAGATGGTACCATTCTCCCGCTCGACCTGTCCGTTACCCCGAGGGTTATAGCTGATCGTCCTGCTAGAGGCAATGCCCCTGTTGAACAGGAATTGACGCAGCTCGACGCTCATAAATGAGGACCCCCGATCGCTGTGTATGTACGCGGGGTAGTCGAACAGGGAAAAGATGGAGAGGAGGGCCTTAATGACAGTCGATGTGGTCATGTCGGGGCAGGGAATGGCAAAGGGGAAGCGGGAGTTTTCGTCGATTACCGCCAGGAAGTAAATGTTGCGGTTGTTAGAGGGAAGGGGCCCCTTGAAGTCATGCTGAGATGTTCGAAGGGGCGGGATGCTTTGATCAGGTGTGCGCGCTCGGGGCGGTAGAAGTGCGGTTTGCACTCTGCGCAGATGTGGCAGAAACGGGTTACTGTCCTGACTTCCGCGATGGAGTAGGGCAGGTTGCGGGCCTTAATGAAATGGTAGAGACGGGTCACCCCTGGATGGCAGAGGTCCGCGTGGAGGGAGCGGAGGCGGTCTATCTGCGCGCTGGCACAGGTACCGCGGGACAGGGCATCAGGAGGCTCATTGAGCTTCCCAGGACGATACAAGATATCATAGTTGTACGTGGACAACTCGATCCGCCACCGTAAGTTCTTGTCATTCTTAATCTTGCCCCTTTGTGCATTATCAAACATGAAGGCTACTGACCGTTGGTCTGTGAGGAGGGTAAACCTCCTGCCAGCCAAATAGTGCCTCCAATGTCGCACAGCTTCGACTATGGCCTGGGCTTCCTTTTCCACAGAGGGGTGGCGGAGTTCGGAAGCCTGGAGAGTTCTGGAGAAGAAGGCCACGGGTCTGCCCGCTTGGTTCAGGGTGGCCGTCAGAGCTACTTCTGATGCGTCGCTCTCGACCTGGAAGGGGAAGGACTCGTCGATGGCGCGCATCGTGGCCTTTGCGATGTCCGCTTTGATGCGGCTAAAGGCCTGGTAGGCCTCTGACGACGGCGGGAAGGTTGTGGACTGAATGAGGGTACGGGCCTTGTCGGCGTAATTGGGAACCCATTGGGCGTAGTAAGTGAAGAAACCCAGGCAGCGTTTGAGGGATTTGAGGGTATTGGGGAGAGGGAGTTCCATCAGGGGGCGCATGCGTTCGGGGTCGGGGCCTATCACTCCTTTACGCACTACGTAGCCGAGGATGGCTAGACGGTCGATGCTAAACACGCACTTATCCTTATTGTATGTGAGGTTAAGGAGTTTTGCGGTTTGGAGGAATTTCTGGAGGTTGGCGTCATGGTCCTGCTGATCGTGGCCGCAGATGGTGACATTATCAAGATACGGGAAGGTAGCCCGTAGTCCGTACTTGTCGACCATTCGGTCCATCTCCTGTTGGAAGACCGAGACCCCATTTGTGACACCAAATGGAACCCTAAGGAAGTGGTAAAGGCGCCCATCTGCCTAAAACGCGGTGTATTTGCGGTCACTCGCGTGGAGGGGGAGCTGGTGGTAAGCGGACTTAAGGTCCACAGTGGAGAAGACTTTGTATTTCGCGATATCGTTTAACATGGCGGATATACGGGGGAGAGGATACGCATCCAGTTGCGTAAACCGGTTGATGGTCTGGCTGTAGTCGATGACCATCCGGTTTTTCTCCCCAGTCCGGACCACCAGCACTTGGGCTCGCCAGGGATTGTTGCTGCCCTCGATGACCCCTTCCTTCAGTAACCTCTGGACCTCGGACCTGATGAAGGTCCGGTCTTGGGCGCTGTACCGTCTGCTCCGTGTCGCGACGGGTTTGCAATCGGGGGTGAGATTAGCAAACAAGGAGGGGGGGGTCCACTTTGAGGGACGCGAGGCTGCAGACAGTGAGGGGGGGTATAGGGCCGCCGAATTGGAAGGTCAAGCTCTGCAGGTTACACTGGAAGTCCAGTCCTAGGAGCGCCGGTGCGCAAAGGTCAGGGAGGACGAGGAGTTTATAATTTTTAAAAACCTTCCCTTGGACCGTGAGGTCCGCGATGCAGCAGCCGGTGATGCGGACGGAGTGCGAACCTGAGGTTAACCCAATTTTGTGTTTTACAGGATGGACAGGGAGTACGCAGCGTCTTACCGTGTCAGGGTGAACGAAGCTTTCCGTGCTCCCGGAGTCCAGCAGGCAGCCCGTCTCGTGGCCGTTGAGGTGGATCAGCGTTGTCGTTTTGGCGAGCATGCGTGGACGTGACTGGTCGAGCTGAATGGCCGCGAGCCGTGGAGATGATCCATAGTCGTCGTCGTCGGCCGAGTAGGTGCTGGAACAACCTTGCGTGCCAGTCCCGGAAGGTGGTGCCCAGGATCCGCACGTGGAGTCGGGATCCCAAGATGGCGGCGCCCAGGACCCGCACGTGGTGTCGGGGTCCCAAGATGGCGGCGCCCAGGACCCGCACATGGAGTCGGCGCCCCAAGATGGCGGCGCCCGGGACCCGCACGTGGCGTCCGGGGCCCAAGATGGCGGCGCCCACGGGGCCCTCGTGGTTGCTGGGGGCGGGGTTAGCAGTGCCGGCGGGCCGACTGGAGCGGCTGAGAGCGGGGGCCGAGTGGCGCGTAGGCCAGGCGCAGGGCCCCGGGGGGGGGGGGGGGGGAGAGAGTTGCGCGGTGCACTGGGAGGGCCCGGAAGGCCCCGGAGGAGAGGTGGAGGCGCGCAGGACAGGTGCAGGGGCCTGGGGGCGAGGGGGAGAGAGTTGCGTGGTGCACTGGGAGGGCCCAGAAGGCCCCGGAGGAGAGGGGGAGGCGCGCAGGCTGGGCGCAGGGGCCCGGTGGCGGGGGGGGGGGGGGGGGGGGGGGGGAATTAGCGCGGTGCGCTGGAGGGCCCCGGAAAGGCCCGGTGGAGGAGATCCCCGGTCGCTGCGCGGCACAGCAGCGACCGATTTGGCGGCTGAGAGCGGGGGCCGAGAGGCGCGTAGGCCAGGCGCACGGGGGCGGGGGGGTGGGGGGGGGGGGGGGTAGAGAGTTGTGCGATGCGCTGGAAAGGCCCGGAAGGCCCCGGAGGAGAGGGAGGGGCGCGCAGGCCAGGCGCAGGGGCCCGGCGGCGGCGGGGGGGGGGGGGGGGGGGGGGGGCGGAGAGAGAGTTGCACGGTGCGCTGGAGGGGCCTGGAAAGGCCCGACGGCGGGGGGGGGGGGGGGGGGGCAGATTGGCGTGGCGGATGGCAGTGGGGAAGCGTGCCAGGAAGCCCAGGGCGCTGCAGTGTGGCTGGGGACATAGGCACGGGCATGTAAAGCGGCGACCTCCAGTGAGGTGGAGTGAGTCCGTGCCTCAGTTAAGCTGAGGTCGTCTTTCTCCAGCATCCGCTGGCGGATAGCGGCAGACTGCATCCCAGCCACGTAAGCATCTCTGATCAGCAGTTCCATGTGCTCCGTGGCTGAAACTTGGAGGCAGGAGCAATTCCTCCCCAGGACAGCGAGGGCCTGGTAAAAATGGTCTAATGACTCACCGGGGAGCTGTTGTCTGGTGGCCAGCAGATGTCGGGCGAATACTCTGTTGACTGGTTTAATAAACTGTCCATTCAGCTTAAGCATGGCCGCATCGTAATCTTCCTCTTCCTTGATTATCACGTAGGCTGCTGTGCCCACGCTGGAGTGGAGGATGTGAAGCTTCTGTGCCATGGTCGGGGGGCTGTTTGCAGACTCCAGGTATCCTTCGAGACATGCCAGCCAATGTTGAAAAATTTCTGAAGCCTTCTGAGTTTGCGGGCTGATGCGGAGGCATTTGGGCTTGATCCGGAACTCCATCTTCAAAAATCTAGCTTATTAAATTGATGAGCCATCAATCGAATGTGAGACGAGTTGCTGTACAAAAGTTAGGCTTTAATTCGCTAGAACTTAGCCCTGCGGTCGACTACAGTAAATGGACGACCTGAGAGAAGGTTCAGCAAGGGGAGATGCGCAGAAGAGGCAGCAAGTGAGTCAGGAAGGTATAGAAGTTCCACCAGTTAAGTCACAAGGGAGTTTGGAAAGATTGAATGGTATTTATTTTAATACAAGGAATATGATGAACAAGGCAGGTGAGTTGAGGGCACAAATTAAAACATGGGTGTGGTGAATATATTCACCTAAGTATGAACTGTCTGCATAGTGCTGTGACCTATGACCTGGAAATTATAATATGGTCTACTTCCAGGTACTATACTGGAACCCTGGTGGGCTCCACCTCTGGCTCCGCCCTCACTGGGGCGATATATAGACCGGCCACCTGTGGGTGGCACTCACTTGTACAGCAGACACTGGCCGGCGAGTTCCAGGATAATAAAGCCTTATAGTCACTCGTTGTCACAATCTCGCAGTGAATTGACGGTATAACAATTTATTATCCAGAGACAGCACCATGGAAGCCGTTCTAAAGCCAGATAAACTCGAACTCAACGCGCAAGCAACAGAGGCAAAGGAGATCTTCTCACACTGGATTCGCTGTTTCAAGGCCCACCTCGACTCCTCTGCAACGCCTCCCTCTGAGACTCCTGCACGCTTGGGTGAGCCATCAAATCTCCGTGATGATAGAGAAAGCTGCCACGTACGAGGCAGCGGTTGCGACTTTCAAGGCGCATTTCGTGAAGCCCATAAATGAGGTGTTCACGTGACACCTCCTCACTACTCGCCGTCAACGCACCAGGGAATCACTGGATGAGTACCTGGAAAACCCTGACCCTACTCGTAAGGAACTGTAACTATCGGGATGTGACGGCCGAGGAGCACATGAAGCTGCAGATCCGGGACACCTACGTGGCTGGGGTCCGGTCTAACTACATCAGGCAACGCCTGCTGGAAAATGGGACTACTGACCTGCAGGACATGGTAAAACTTCCCACCTCGTTAGAGGTGGCTGACCAGAGCCTCAGTGCGTTCCCCACGGGCCCGGCGAACCCCTCGTAGACACCATCATCGTGGCCCCCACAGCGACATGCAGCGACTGTGGGAAAAAGGGACAGTTTGCCAGAGTCTGTCTGGGCCAACCTAAAGCCCAGAAGTTGAAACCTCACCAGGCCCGGCCAATGGACTCACAGGCCCGCAGACCTCGCAATGTGGCTGCGTGCCTGCCGAAAACGCCCCCTTCAGACGCGTCATCAGCCTTGTGCGAATCGTGGGGGCCGACACCCTGGCCGCCGGCTCCAACACCGACCGACACGTGCGATTCGTGGAGGCTGCCATCTTGGTCGCCGGCTCCAGCACCGACCGACACGTGCGACTGATGGGGGCGACCATCTTGGTCACCATCTTCTACCCAGCCCGACACATGTGACCCCGATAACGCCGACCACGCAGGCTACCCGCAGCTTGACGCAGTCACCCTCGACCAGTTGCAGCCAAAGCACCTGACAAGTTCTATGGTGGTCGTCCAGGTTAACGGGCACGGGACCCCTGCCTTTTCGACTCCGGGAGCACAGAGAGCTTTGTTCACCCTGACACGGTAAGGCGCTGCTCCCTTCATATCTACCCCACATCCCAAACAATCTCCCTTGCCTCCGGATCCCATTCGGTTCAGACCCTTAAGGTCCCCCCATTCCCTCTTTGCACACCTCATTCCCGACTGTAAGCCTGTCGCCACCAGGAGCAGGCAGTTCCCAAGACATGATTTTTATCAAGTCGGAGGTCCAGCGACTGTTGAGGGAAGGGATCATTGAAGCCAGCAACAGCCCCTGGAAAGCGCAGGTGGTGGTCGGCCAGACCGGGGAAAAGAATCGGATGGTTGTGGACTACAGCCAGACCATTAACTGGTTCACGCAACTGGATGCATACCCCCTCCCCCGCGTAACAGAGATGGTCAACCAGATCGCACAGTACCGGGTGCTCTCAATGGTCAATCTGAAGTCGGCCTACCACCAGCTCCCGATCAGCCCAGAAGAGCACCACTACACTGCCTTTGAAGCAGCCGGCCGACTCTTCCACTTCCTCAGGCTCCCTCTCAGCGTCACTAACGGGGTCTCGGAGAACGATGGACCCAATGGTGGACCAGTACGGTTTGTGAAGCCCATAAATGAGGTGTTCACGTGACACCTCCTCACTACTCGCCGTCAACGCACCAGGGAATCACTGGATGAGTACCTGGAAAACCCTGACCCTACTCGTAAGGAACTGTAACTATCGGGATGTGACGGCCGAGGAGCACATGAAGCTGCAGATCCGGGACACCTACGTGGCTGGGGTCCGGTCTAACTACATCAGACAACGCCTGCTGGAAAATGGGACTACTGACCTGCAGGACATGGTAAAACTTCCCACCTCGTTAGAGGTGGCTGACCAGAGCCTCAGTGCGTTCCCCACGGGCCCGGCGAACCCCTCGTAGACACCATCATCGTGGCCCCCACAGCGACATGCAGCGACTGTGGGAAAAAGGGACAGTTTGCCAGAGTCTGTCTGGGCCAACCTAAAGCCCAGAAGTTGAAACCTCACCAGGCCCGGCCAATGGACTCACAGGCCCGCAGACCTCGCAATGTGGCTGCGTGCCTGCCGAAAACGCCCCCTTCAGACGCGTCATCAGCCTTGTGCGAATCGTGGGGGCCGACACCCTGGCCGCCGGCTCCAACACCGACCGACACGTGCGATTCGTGGAGGCTGCCATCTTGGTCGCCGGCTCCAGCACCGACCGACACGTGCGACTGATGGGGGCGACCATCTTGGTCACCATCTTCTACCCAGCCCGACACATGTGACCCCGATAACGCCGACCACGCAGGCTACCCGCAGCTTGACGCAGTCACCCTCGACCAGTTGCAGCCAAAGCACCTGACAAGTTCTATGGTGGTCGTCCAGGTTAACGGGCACGGGACCCCTGCCTTTTCGACTCCGGGAGCACAGAGAGGTTTGTGGGCTACATACCCGTACTGAGACAATGTTACCATCTGCAGCCATGATCAGCAGGACCATGATGCCAACCTCCAGAGGTTCCTCCAGGCCGCCCAATCCCTCAACCTCACATATAACAAAGAGAAGTGCGTTTTCTGCACTACCCGTCATGGAGAACGGAGTCCTAGGGCCCGACCCTGACCGTATACGCCCCTCACGGAACTTCTCCCTCCCCACAGCCATAAGGCCCTCAAACAATGCCTGGGGCTATTCTCCTGCTATGCCCATGGGGTCCCCAACTATGCGGACATAGCCCGCCCACTTATTTAAACCACCACATTTCCCCTGATGGCTGAGGCCCACTCAGCCTTCATCAAGGCATCAAGCCGCATCAAGGCCGATATCACTAAGGCCCCAATGGACATGGTGGACGAGTCCATCCCCTTCCAGGTAGATAGCGATGCGTCAGACGTCGCACTGGCCGCCACACTCAACCAGGCGGCAGGCCAGTAGCATTCTTCTCTGGAACCCTCCACGCTTCCGAGATCTGAAACTCCTCGGTCCAGAAGGAAGCACAAGCCATAGTGGAAGCCGTGCAGCACTGAAGGCACTACCTAGCCGGTATGAGGTTCACCCTCGTCACCGACCAGCGGTCGGTTGCCTTTATGTTTGACAATGCACAACAGGGCAGAATCAAAAATGACAAAATCTTGAGGTGGAGGATCGAACTCTCCACCTACAATTACGATATCAAGTACCATTCTGGGAAGCACAATGAGCCCTCAGATGCCCTGTCCCGCGGCACATGCGCCAGCGCACAAGGTGACCGACTTCGGACTATCCACGATGACCTCTGTCACCCGGGGGTCACCCGGCTTACCCACTTTATTAAGGCCCGCAATCTGCCCTTCTCCACCGAGGAGGTCAAGGCCATGACCAGGGACTGCCAGGTCTGTGCGGAGTGCAAACCGCACTTCTCCTGGCCAGACATGGCCCACCTGGTAAAGGCCTCTTGGCCCTTTGAGAGCCTCAGCATCGACTTCAAAGGGCCTCTCCACCAACTGTAATATATACTTCCTAACCATCGTTGATGAGTACTCTCGCTTCCCCTTTGTTGTCCCCTGCCCCGACATGACCTTGGCCACTGTAATAAAGGCACTGCACAGCATCTTCACACTGTTCGGTTTCCCTGCGTACGTCCACAGCGACCAGGGCACATCGTTTATGAGCAATGAGCTGCGTCAGTACCTGCTCAGCAAAGGCATCGCCTCGAGCAGGAGGCACTACGAACCATAAACCTGCAGGGAAACGGGCAGGTGGAGAGGGAGAACGCGACGGTATGGAAGGCCGTCCTTCTGGCCCTCCAGTCTAGAAGTCTCCCGAGCCCCCGCTGGCAGGAGGTCCTCCCCGACGCCCTCCACTCCTCTGCACAGCCACGAACGAGACCCCTCACGACCGTTTGTTTGTCTTCCCTAGGAGGTCCGTCTCCGGGGTCATGCTTCCATCTTGGCTGACAACTCCAGGACCTGCACTTCTCCGGATGCATGCGAGGAGCCATAAGACCGACCCCCTGGTCGAGAGGGTCCAGCTGCTGCACGCCAACCCCCAGTATGCCTACGTCACACACCAGGACGGATGGCAAGATTCAGTCTCCCTACGAGACCTGCCGCTAGTTGGTTCCCCATGCCAACACGCCCCCCCCTCCCCGCTGCCTACCGCCACCCCCAGCACCCCTTACGCCCCCCCCCCCCCCGGTCTCCTGTATTGTCCTGCGCCTGCACTGCCGCCACTCAACCTATCCCTCAACCGTCTCCGACACGCCGGACTGAAGCTCAAGCTCCAGACAACACGCTCCCGGAGTCACCACCTGCAACAACCGTGCCTGCCGCATCGCCAGAGCTGGGGAGGTCTAAAAGAATGATCCGGCCTCCAGACAGAATGAATATTTGATGACCCCCCAGATCACCCCCGCTGGACTTGATTTTTTTAACAGGGGTGAATGTGGTGAATGTATTCACCTAAGCATGAACTGTCTGATATAGTGCTGTGACCTATGACCTGGAAATGATAATACGGTCTACTTCCAGGTACTGTACTGGAACCCCGATGGAACCTCTGGCTCCGCCCTCACTGGGGCGATATATAGACAGGCCACCTGTGGGTGCCACTCATTTGTACAGCAGACACTGGCAGGCGAGTTCCTGGCTAATAAAGCCTTATATTCACTCGTTGTCACAGTCTCGCAGTGAATTGATGGTATGACAATGGGGGTATGATGTCATTGCTGTCACTGAGACATGGTTGAGAGAGAGGCAGGATTGGCAGCTCAATATTCCAGTATATAGGATCTTCGGGCAAGACAGGAAAGGAGTTAAGAGAGGGGCGGGGGGTGTTGCAATTTTATTCAGGGATCAATTACAGCAGTAAGGAGTGATGACATTTTAGAAGGCTCTTCAAATGAAGCCTCGTGGGTAGAACCTAAAAACCAAAGAGGAGCAATCACATTGCTGGAATTGTTCTATAGGCCCCCTAAAAGACTGAGAGAACTAGAAAAGCAGATATGTAGGCAAATTTCAGAGAAGTGTAGAAGTAATAGGGTATTTATAGTGGGAGATTTCTACTTCCCAAATATTAACTGGGGTAGTGTGAAAGGTTTAGAGAGAGCAGAATTCTTAAAATACATCCAGGAGAACTTTTTAAGCCAGTACGCAGGAGGTCCTGCAAGAGAAGGGGCAGTACTGGACTGAAATTTAGGTAACAAAACCAGGCAAGTGGTTGAAGTATCAGTGGGGGAGGATTTTGCAGACAGTGATCACAACTCCATTAGGTTTAATATTATTATCAAAAAAGATGAGGATGGGCCTGAAATCAAAGTTCTAAACTGGGGGATGGCCAATTTTAATAAGAGCAGATATGATTTGGCCAGAGTGGGCTGCGAACAGGCACTTTTAGGTAAATCTTTGACACAACAGTGGGACGCATTCAAGAAGGAAATGGGGAGAATGGAGGGCCAACATGTTCAAATCAAGAAAAAGGGTGGGACCAACAAATCCAGCGAACCCTGTATATCGAAGGATATATATAGCATTGGATAAAAATGAAAAGGGGGGGCTTAGGGCAGATATCAAGGGCTCAGAAAAACACAAATCCAAGAAAAGTATAGAATGTGCAAGAGGGAATATAAAAAGGAAATTAGGAGAACATAAAGTGGACATGGAAGAATCCTGGCAGGTAATAAAAATTTGTTATTTTACAAGTAAATTACGGGTAAAAGGATAACTAGGGAAAGAGTAAGGTCTGTTGTCTGGAAATTATCAGACACTTCGACCAGTTTATTATTAAAGCCAGGTGCCCTTATTTGCGAGACGAACAAAGGACAAAATTTCAACCCAAATGTATTCACAAGTACGATAAAACAGTGACTATCTCAAAATATCTCGATATTATTGGCCCAAGAAACTAATACTATCCATGCCAATGAACTCGATCGAGTTGCGGGTCCAATTATGAGTCTCTGATGTCTCATGGCCCTCATCTGCAAAGGTGGTTCTTGCATGCCTCTTCTGTCCATCTCTGGTTCACCGCCGAGTCTGGTCTGTAGTCTCTGTGCCAAGTCTTCTCTGGGGAAGATCTCTGGGTATCCCTTCTTATCCCCCTCTTCGCGCCCTTCCAAACGCTTCTATGGCCTTCAGCCAATAAGATCACTGGGCGGGGGTCACAGCGCCCAATAGAGTTGCCGATTCCAACTCTGCAGGACACTAGGAACTCCCCCAAGGTCCATCCTCGGGTGCATTGTCCGCACGTAATCTTATCCCATATAAGGTAACGGCAGAAAATCGAATTGCCAGAAAGTCTGGTTGTTTCTGGGCAATGCACATTAATTGATGCATTTGAATGGGACCGATTATCATAGAATCCCTACAATGTCTGATCTCCTGTTTACAGGACAAGTCCAGGCTTACCCTGGCTTGTCTGTCTCTGACAATGTATTCAAACTTGGCTGTTTGAATTCCCATCAGGTCTGTCAGTGGTTCTGACTGTGGTTTAATTTAAAGTGTCCAATTCTGTATTAAAAGTGCTCACTTCTGTGTCGGGCCTAAGATTCAGGCCATTGGCCATTTTACCGCGGGCCCATTGAGAACCACATTGGTAATTTGTGTGTGAAGCTGGAAGACATAGGTAGAGTTCTAAATGAATACTTTGTGTTGGTATTCATCAGTGAGAGGGCCAGTGTGGGTACAGAAATCAGGGAGAAGGACTGTGTTAAAACTAAAGAAATTGATATAGACAGAGAGGAGGTTCTGAGTGGTTTGGCAGGCTTAAAAGTAGAAAAACCTCCAGGGCCAGATGAAATATATCCAAGGCTGTTGAGTGAGGCAAGGGCAGAAATAGCAGTGCGCTGGCAATAACGTTTGATTCCTCTCTGGCCACAGGAGAGGTGCCAGAGGACTGGAGGAGAGCCAATGTGGTATCATTATTCAAGAAGGGAGGAAGGGATAAACCAGGAAACTACAGGCCAGTCAGTCTAACCTCCGTGTTGGGGAAACTATTGGAAGCAATTCCGAGAGACAGAATTAATCTGCATTTGGAGAGGCAGGGATTAATCAAGAACAGTCAGCATGGTTTTGTTAAGGGGAGGTCATGTCTGACCAACTTGATTGAATTTTTCGAGGAGGTGACTAGGTATGTAGATGAGGGCAATGCATTTGATGAAGTCTACATGGACTTCAGCAAGGCTTTTGATAAGGTCCTACTTGGGCGACTGAGAGCGAAGGTAAGGGCCCATGGGATCCAAAAACATTTGGCAAATTGGATCCGGAATTGGCTGAGTGGCAGGAAGCAGAGGGAGATAGTTGAGGGATCTGACTAAAAGCCTGTGTCTAGTAGGGTCCCAAGGGATCAATGTTGGAGCCCTTGCTGTTTGTGGTTTAATGATTTAAATGATTTAGACATGAATGTAGGAGGGTTGACCAGTAAGTTCGCGGTTGATATGAAAATTGGTGGGGTCTTAAATAGTGAGGAGGATAGCCTTCGATTACAGGAGGATATAGAAGGCTGGTCAGATGAGCTGATCAATGGCAAATAGAATTCAATCCGGTTAAGTGTGAGGTGATGCACTTGGGCAGGACTAACAAGGCAAGGGAATACATGAGAAATGGCAGGACCCTGGGATGCAATGAGGATCAGAGGGACCTTGGTGTGCATATACACCGTCTCTTAAGATAGCAGAGCAGGTGGATATAATGGTCAAAAAGACATATGGTATACTTGCCTCTATTAGCCGAGGCATTGAGTTTATGAGCAGGGAGGTTATGCTGCAACTGTACAAAACATTGGTTAGGCCACAGGTGGAGTATTTTTTTTCTTTTAATAAATTTAGAACACCTAATTCTTTTTTTCCAATTAAAAGACAATTTAGCATGGCCAATCCACCTACCTTGCACATCTTTTGGGTTGTGGGGGTGAGACCCACGCAGACACGGGGAGAATGTGCAAACTCCACACGGACAATGACCCGCGGCCGTGATCGAACCCTGGTCCTCAGCGCCCTGAAGCAGCAGTGCTAACCACTGCACCACCGTGCTGCCCCCACAGTTAGAGTATTGTGTGCAGTTCTGGGATCCACATTATAAGAGGGATTTGATGGCACTGGAGAGGGTTCAGAAGAGATTTATCAGGATGTTGCCTGAGCTGGGGAGTTTTAGTTATGAAGAGAGATTGGATAGACTTGGATTGTTTTACTTGGAGCAAAGGAGACTGAGGGTGTTCATAATTGAGATGTATAAAATTATGAGGGGCATAGATAGAATAGACAGGAAAAAGCTCTTCTCCTTGGTGGATTGATCAATGACCAGGGGGCATAGAGTTAAGGTAAGGGGCAGGAGGTTTAGAGAGGAGGTGAGGGAAAACCTTTTGACCCAGAGGATGGTGGGAGTCTGGAACTCACTCCCTGAAAGGGTGGTGGAGGCAGAGACCTTTATAACATTTAAAATTATTTAGATGCGCATACAAGGCTATGGGCCAAGTGCTGGAAAATGGGATTAGAATACTTAGGTGGTTGTTTTTGATTGGCGCTGATGTGATGGGTGGAAGGACCTTTCTGTGCTGTAGACCTCTATAACTCTATGGGATCATTTCAGGAGGGGGAACCAGTGATGATTCACAACTTTGCCTCAGGGCCACTATGCCTAGCTGGGCGTATCGTGGCCCATTCAGGGCCAGTGTCATACGGGGTAAATGTGAATGGCAGGATTGTCAAAAAACACGTAGATCATTTGAGAAACCAAGGAATAGCAACCCCCAGCCAGAGCAGTTGGGTTCCACTAGCATCATCGAGACCCGGTGAATGTCCCTAAGCAGAGGGAGCTGAGTACTCCTGAGGATGCCCAGCTGGAGAGCTGGTGAGACCAATTGCCTTACCGTGGGAATGACGCCTGGGGAACGATTGCCTGTCACTGACAACTCATCTACCTCAGAGTCTGTTTAGCCTCCTGGTTGGACCGAGGAGATTCGGAAGGGCGAGGAAGTCCCCAGACCGACTGAATCTTTGATGAACTCTCTCTCTCTCTCCTGATGTTCTTTCCCATGTATATAGAACCTGTAAATAGTTATGTGCACTGTGTAATAAGGTGGGAGGGATGTGGTAGCACGGCCCCAGGCGTTGAAAGATGCCCTCGTACGAATGGGATATGGCACTCGACTCATCGATCGACAGTACCAACGCGCCACAGCAAAAAACCGCACCGACCTCCTCAGAAACACAGTCCTACTCTACTGGTCGCTGCGACCTCAAATTCCTGGGGGTTCATAAGGCGTTCCATTGCCTTCATTGTCATCTTCTCTATCTAGGTTCTAAACTGAATTTGGAACAGGGGGTGATAAAGCGGTGATGTAAACACGGATACGGCTAATTTCCGGCCTACAAAACTCCCGTCAGTTTTACACAACAAAATCTCTCAGGATTACCTTAGATCCCTGTTAGTACGCATGCATTAACACACTTCAGAACCTCGGAGGCTTGATCAGTATTGTTCTTACGCTTGTGGTTTTTCTGTTTCTAATTGGATTCTCAATTTACATTTGGGTTCTCTCGGAGTGGTTAGGCCACTTCTAAATCGAGTCCCATCAGAGGTCGCCAGTAAATGTTGCTAATTGTGTTCTCTCTTTAATTGGCTCTGTTTATGGCGGTTAATATGATCGCCTTCCTTAATTCTAATTACGTTTGCTCAAGAGTCACCAGGTATCTTTCGATACCGCCACAAGGTTCAAAACAGAATACTGATCAAAGACTCGATACACCAGTTAGTAAGTTTGAAATCAATGCTTATTTATTTAGACACACAGTCGAATATACTCATGCACAAAACTCTACCGACTAAACTATCACAACTACTAAAGTTAGCTTCGGGTGCCCACTCAGTCAGAGGAACAATGGCCGTTGTCCGGTTCTGAGGCTGCTGGGGTTGAGCTGGTATGGAGTAGTAGCTAGGAGCGTCTGTCTCGTAGCGTGCATTGACTTTGGACTTACTTGTTCTGGTGCAGCTGCTAGGCAGGTCTCTCCTCGCTGAGAGCCAAGGCCAAGAGAGCGATTCTCTCTTGGGGGCTTCTTCTTATACCCAAAAGGGGCTTCGCGCACTTTTGGGTGGGCCTTGAACTTGGTCCCAATTAATTGGACCACATCTTGATCATTCCTATTGATTTCCTCCAATAAAGGGGTGGGTGTCCTGATTGCTAGGCGTCACCTAGGTGGCCATTAGCCTGCTTTGTTCTAGTCTCCTCTGGCACCGGGGTGTCTGCTTTAGTATCGTTTACCTAAATGTTACTCTTTTGTCCCCGGAGATGGCTCATTAGTATGGTAATGGCTTTGCAGTATCAGTCTTGTCTGGGAGTACAGCTCCAATCAACAGACAAACCTTGCACCAGCTTGCTTTCTCGGTATTGTCCATTTTCCCTGCATTCTTTGCAAAGTGTCCATTTTGTAATCAGGACGTGGCCATCCCAGATGGTTACAGGCCGCCCTATCGTTTCAGGCAATGGGACCCTGTGTGAGACCCTCTCTGGCTACATCGAGGGCATCTTAAAACCCATCGTACAAGGTACGCTCAGCTTCTGTCGCGACACGACAAACTTACTACAGAAACTCAGCACCCATGGACCAGTTGAACCAGGAACATTCCTCGTCACAATTAATGTCTCGGCACTCTACACCACCATCCCCCATGACGACAGCATTGCTGCAACAGCCTCAGTACTCAACACCGACAACTGCCAATCTCCAGACGCAATTCTGCAACTCATCTGCTTCATTCTGGATCACAATGTCTTCACCTTCGACAACAAGTTCTTCATTCAGACGCACGGAACAGCCACGGGGACCAAATTCACACCTCAATACGCCAATATCTTCATGCACAAGTTTGAACAAGACCTCCTCACCGCACAGGACCTTAAACCAACGTTATACACTAGATACATCGATGTCATTTTTTTCCTTTGGACCCACGGCGAAGAATCACTGAAACGACTACACGATGACATCAATAAGTTCCATCCCACTGTCAGACTCACCATGGACTACTCTCCAAAATCAGTTGCATTCTTGGACAAACTCGTCTCCATCAAGGACGGTCACCTTAGCACTTTGATTTACCGCAAGCCCACGGATAACCTCACGATGCTCCACTTTTCCAGCTTCCACACTAAACACATTAAAGAAGCCATCCCCTATGGACAAGCCCACCATATACACAGGATCTGCTCAGACGAGGAGGAGTGTAACGGACATCTACAGATGCTGAAAGATGCGCTCGTACGAATGGGATATGGCGCTCGACTCATTGATCGACAGCTCGAACGCGCCACAGCAAAACACCGCACTGACCTCCTCAGAAGATAAATACAGTGCACAACCGACAGAGTACCCTTCATCGTCCAGTACTTTCCTGGAGCGGAGAAACTACGACATCTTCTTCGCAGCCTCCAACACGTCATCGATGAAGATGAACATCTTGCCAAGGTCATCCCCACACCCCCACTACTTGCCTTCAAACAACCGCGCAACCTCAAACAAACCATTGTTTGCAGCAAACTACCCAGTGTTCAGAACAGTGACCATGACACCACACAACCCTGCCATGGCAATCTCTGCAAGACATGCCAGATCATCGACATGGATACCACCATTACACATGAGAACACCACCCACCAGGTACGCGGTACATACTCGTGCGACTCGACCAACGTTGTCTACCTCATACGCTGCAGGAAAGGATGTCCCGAAGCGTAGTACATTGGCGAGATCATGCAGACGCTGCGACAACGAATGAACGGACATCGCGCGACAATCACCAGGCAGGAATGTTCCCTTCCAGTCGGGGAACACTTCAGCAGTCAAGGGCATTCAGCCTCTGATCCCCGGGTAAGCGTTCTCCAAGGCGGCCTTCAGGACGCGCGACAACGCAGAATCGGCAAGCAGAAACTTATAGCCAAGTTCTGCACACATGAGTACGGCCTCAACCGGGACCTTGGACTCATGTTGCATTACATTCATCCCCCACCATCTGGCCTGGGCTTGCTAAATCCTACCAACTGTCCTGGCTTGAGACAATTCACACCTCCTTAACCTGGGGTCACCCCTATCTCTGGATCTGTAAAGATTCAATTACCTGCAAATGCTTGCATTCTAAGCATTGTCTGGCACCTTTGAATTTGTCTATATATATGTTTCTGGAACATACCTCTTCATTCACCTGAGGAAGGAGCAATGCTCCGAAAGCTAGTGTTTGAAACATGTTGGACTTTAACTTGGTGTTGTAATACTTCTTACTTTGTTAATCAGATACATGCGCATAACAATGTTAGGCGGCAAAAGTCCAGCTGTTACATAAAATGGTGACACTTTTGGAAGAATGATTCAGACACTTCCTGCCCATCAGCAGCTGTGCAATTTCCTGGGAGAAATATAACACCAATCAGGGGAAAATATGGAAAATCCCTTCATGATTCTCCTGAGGCGATGAAAATTAGTACAGGAAGTGATATTGATCATTATAACTATTACTTGGCAGACACATTTTGTATGCTGCACCTTGTGTCCCATCCAACTCTCTTTTGAAGATATTTACTGAATCTATGGAGAAAGAGCAAGGAAGTGGGACAGCCCTTTCAAAAGTGTTGACACAAGTGTCTGGATAATCTTCTGCACTGTATGATTTTATAATTCTATAAACATGATTCGATTCCATGGATCAGAATTCATGATCCAAGCTAGCAACATGTTCCATAATTCTACTTGTTCCATTTTCTGAGAAAAGGAGAACCACTCAACATGTAAACTACTGTTGCATGAATTATAAATGCCGGTCCTTAAATGCATATCTAATTGAAATCATTTGTGAAGACAAATTAGTCCCACCCTGCCAAGGAATAAGATCAGAGGTCCTATGGCAGCTGAATTAACACCACCACCATTAAAACCAGCTTCCTCATCACAGATCCCACAGCTCGTCCACCTGGCTTCAACCAGCCACGCCAACACAAGGCACTCCTCAACTGTTTCCGCACTGGCTCAGGCCTTTGTGAAGCAAATCGGCACAAGTGGGACCTTTGCAGGGAGTCCAACTGCAGCTGTGGTGTCCCCCAATCAATGACAACCATCACTGAAGAATGACCCCATGACAAAATTCAGTGGAGGGCTCAGAGAGCTCCGATTAGCCACTGCGGAAGCTATTGCCGGGTTTTGTGATCACTTCACACACTGAAAAAAAGTCCTTCCATTATTTTGTGGATGTCGGTCAAATTATCCCTAAATCCTCACTTCCCTAAAGTATATTGAACCCACACCCACCACCTCTACCACCTCAAAAGACAACACCAGGTTAAAGCCCAACAGGTTTGTTTCAAACACGAGCTTTCGGAGCGCAGCTCGCCATTCACCTGAGGAAGGAGCTGTGCTCCGAAAGCTTGTGTTTGAAACAAACCTGTTGGACTTTAACCTGGTGTTGTAAGACTTCTTACTGTGCTCACTCCAGTCCAACGCCGGCATCTCCACATCAAAAGACAAGGGCAGCAGATGCATGGAACCACCATATGCAGGTCCCCTCCAAGTCACTCACCACCCTGACTTGGAAATATATTGCAGTTCCTTCACTGTCGCCGGGTCAAAACCCTGGAACTTCTTTCCTAACAGCACTGTGGGTGTGCCTACAAGGAGGCAGCGGTTCCTGCACCACTACCTTCTCATGGGTAATTAGGGATGGGCACTAAATGCTGGCCTAGCCAGTAGACACCCATATCTCCCTAACAAATAAATCTTTAAAAAAGTATACAGCTATTGAGCAATGAGTGAGAGAATCTTGGAATAGTTGAGAATCATAAATAATGCGCCGGCATAGAGAGGACAAAAAAGATCACAAATCCATAGGGTGGAAAAGTGAACAATTAGTATCGAATCTGAGGATTAAGAGCTGAGGCTGAGGGAATTTACATTCTGATTGAGGATTGAGGTAAGAATCTAAGATAAGGAACCAGAATAATTAAACATGGATTGAAAAAGTGTGATATTTTAAACTTTGAATATTAATATTTTTAAGTCTTATATTTTATGTCTTATGACATTATTTTATATTTTATGACAGTTAAAAGTTCAAAAAGAGAGGCAGGACACCTCAAATGCATATCCTGTGCCGCATGGGAAAGCCAGGAAAATTCTTGTCAGCTTGAGGAATTCGAGATCTGGGGTTCAGAGCTGGAGGAGTAGCTGCAACAATATGTTATATCCTCCGTTCCTCTGCTTATCAATGGCGATGTCTTCAACCTTCTACATCTCCATGCTCTGGAATTGTCTTGTTAACTGCATCTCTCGCTCCGACTTCAAGACCTTGATAAGTTTGTGGCCCACTATTTAATATCCCTTTCACCATGGCTTAGTGGAACTCTCGCTTTTGAGTCAGAAAGTTGTGGGTTCAAATTCCACTCCGTGGTCATAAATACAAAATCTAGGATCGCACTTCAGTGCAGTACTGAGGGAGTGCTACACATTTTAAGGTTGTGGTCTTTTGGTTGAGACATGAAAGAGAGGCTCTGTCTGCCCTCTCAAGTTGACATAAAAGACATAAATTGACATAAATTTTAAAACAAGGGGGGAGGTTGATCCTTGTGTTTTGGCCATTATGTATCCATAACTGAGATCGCTGAACAGATTATTGTAAGATGTGTGTAGTTCAGTAGGCCTCATGAAGAGATTTGGAGTCTTATATATTTTAACAGTAAGTGTTTAACTACTAATAATGACATTGTTAGGATATTGTTGTGGTATGTTGGGACATTGTTGTAAAAGTATATTCGGACATTATTGTGAAACCTTTTGTCTGTCCTTTGTTCCCCTTTTATCCCCGTCCAGCTACCTGCTTGGATCTACAGCCTTCCGTTTAGCTGCTACAACATTGCAGGACCATTTGGGATTTCTGTTAAACTACAGATTTTAAGCAGAGCTGGAATACTCTTGTCCTGATGGACCAGGCCAAGACGTCCCTTTAGATTCTGTGGCAGAACCTGTGATGTTGATTTGATAGACTTGGCAAGCAGCCAATCGGTAAATGTAGGATTCTCCACCAGCTTCTATTGTTGCCTGTGTTTGGGGGAGCCAGTCAGAAATTTCAAGAAAGGAAGAAGGTCTTCTGCAGAGTTCCATCTTTTGTTTCAGTTCTGTGAGGGACGCTCAGCTAGAAGGTGATGAAAAATCTCTCTGTCTCTCTCTCTCTCTCTCTTTGCCAGATAATTTTAAGAGGCATTCTCGCTCAATCTGTGGAGACTTTCTTATTTAAAAGGCACCGACTTTCATTAGAACTGGGAAAGCAATCTTTTGAATCTGAAAGTGGCAGCCATTTTTCCACAGGTTGGGAACTTTTGAACTTTCTGTCTGAAGGGCTGGGTAGAGCTCAAAATTGAAGCTTAAGGTGAGAGGAATCATAACAAAACCACCAGAGTTCAGTACAGAAATCAAGCAAGTGAAAGTCTGTTAATTCCATAGTTAAAGATCAGTATTTTCACAGGGAGATGGAAGCTCTATCTGGTGGTCGAAGAGCAGAATTGTACTGATCTGAACAGCCTGTGCACAGCACCATCTGGTGGCCGGCAATTAGAATTGCACTGACATGAATACCCTGTACCTAGCTTCAGCCAGTGGCGGAAAGATGGAACTGCACCGACGTGAATTCCTTGAGCAAATCTATTCACAGAGGCCGCAACCACAGCAGTGAAGACTCACCTCAAACTTTTCCCTTTAACCCCTTTTTTTTCTGATCCTTTCCAACCCTTATCTTGCGTCTGTCTTGTGTGTGTATGGGTGGAGGGTGGGATGGGATTTTGAGATTAGGTATACTGGTAGGCCATTGTCCCGTTATTTCTTTATATGCATATTCATGTTTTCCACTTACTAATCAACAGTTTGTTCATGTCTTATTGCTAAATCTGGTGTTGTATTTATAACTCTTTGGAGCATTTGAGAGTTAACAATCTCAGGAAAACACAAATTATTGGTTAGTTCACTTGTGTTGAGACTACAGAGTCTGTGGGGTTGGAACTAACTGTGGACACGCACAGAGTGTTGTAACAATATACACATGTAGACCATAAGACCTAAGCTAGGAGCTGGCTCCATGCTTGCCACCACGGGCGTCTCTGTCCAGTCCAAGACTGCCCTCCTACATATGGGTAATGTGTGTGGTTCTGTACTCAGTCCCATCCCAGACTCTTATACTACACGGATTATCACATCATCATCATTTTACTGTTTGTGGGAGCTTGCTTACCAGAATGGCTGTCACATTTCCGACATCACAATATTTCAAAAGCACTTTATTGGCTGTAAGATGCTTTGGGATATCCTGGCCTGAATTTTCAGGATGGCAATGCTCGGGGAATGCTCCCTGCTGCCATTTTACACACAATTGAGCATTGATTGGCAGCAGGGAAAACTTTTGTCTGCCCTTAGATGGAAGTTCCACCTTGGAGAGCTGTTGACCAATCAGATTGGTCAACAGATCTCCAGGCACAGCACTACAGTGGCCAGAAGAGGTACTGCAGCGGAGTGCCCAAGACAAAGTCCCAGGACCGCACTTCAGGTAAGTATCAGTGGTCATGGGGATGGGAGGGTGGGGAAGCCTTGGGGACTGCCTGGGAAGGGGGAATCTTGGTGTTGGTGGGGTGGGCTGGGAGAGGGTTGGGGGTAGTGAGGGAGGACCGCACCTTCGTGGTCCCTGAGGGCAGGACACCCTAGTCTGAAAGGGCCTTCCAATTGGCCACGTAAGGGCCTTAATGAGGCTTGGGCTGGTTTCCCGTCTGAGGCTCTGCCCAAGCCACTGAGGCGTGGGGCATCCTGGAGGTTATCCCATCCATGCAATTTTATGCTCCCCGCCTCAGAACCTGTCAGGGAGGGTGTAAAATTCTGACCCCTGAAGTTGTTAAAGGTGCTATACAAATGCAAGTTATTTCTGTCTTTTTTTGGCTCTATATAAATGCAAGGTGTTGTTATTGTTGCTGCCACCTCCATGGTCATCAATGTTGGTTGAGATGAAATGTTCCAGTGTTAACAACCCTTCCTTAATGAATAAAAAATAATTCTCTTAAGTAAAAGCTATAGATTGAGAGCGGGGAGTGTGCAACGAGACCTGGGTGTTCCCATACACCAGTCTCTTAAGGTAAGCATGCAGGTGCAGCAGGTGGTAAAGAAGGCAAATGGTATATTGGCTTTCATAGTGAGAAGATTTGAGTACAGGAGCAGGGATGTCTTGCTGCAATTATGCAGGGTTTTGGTAAAAGGGTGGTACAGTGGCAGAGTGGTTAACACTGCTGCCTCACAGCACCAAGGACCCGGGTTCAATTGCAGCCGAGGCTAACTGTGTGGCGTTTGTACATTCTCCCTATGTCTGCATGGGTTTCCTCCGGGTGCTCCGGTTTTCTCCCACAGTCCAACGATGTGCAGGTTAGCTGGATTGGCCATACTAAATTACCCCTTAGTGTCCAAAGATGTACAAGGTACAGAAGTAGAGGAGGGGTAGTGCGCCGAGGTATGGTCGAGGTATATCAGAAGGTCTGTGCAGATTCGATGGGCCGAATGGCCTCCTTCTCACTGTGGTGGTTCTATGATTTCTAAAACCTCACCTGGAATATTGTTTGCAGTTTATGTCTCCTTGTCCGATGAAGGATGGTCTTACTCTCGAGTGAGTGCAGCGAAGGTTTTACGGACTCCATCCTGGGATAGTGTGACTGAGGTATGAGGAGAAATTGAGTCATAAATTGGGATTATATTCGCTGGAGTTTCAAAGATGGGGGTGGGGGGGAACCTCATAGAAATATATAAAATTTTAACAGGACTGGACAAGGTAGATGCAAGAAGGGTGATCCTATTTTTCAGTTTCTATGGGCGCAATCTAACGGAAATGTTTCAAAATGTTATTTGTGGTGGGTTTTGCTGGGAGTTTCTCTTTGGACCTGTCGGTGAGTTTCCCACTGCTACCTAAGCACACTACATCGCTTTTTTGGGCTCTGGGGAGTTTCTCTTCAGTCAAGCCCACATTTAGAATTATTTTCATCACTGGGGAAATGAACTCGCTGGCCAGACGTGCACCTCAGAGATTGGGCCAACATTTTGAAAGGGTGCTCCTATCTCTAAGTGGGCTTGTGGATCCCCCACAACACCCACCCACGGGCGATATCACCCACACACATGGGCACACGCCATCCACCGCCAAGTGATGACACCCTGCGATGGGGTCGCTGAGGGTCCCCCCTTTTCAAGCCTTCCTGCACCTCTTCTCAGGCCCCCTCTGTTCCAGGACCCCCAACCTTAACCCCCCCATTGCTTCTGGAGGCCCCTTCAGACCTTCCCTGCATTCCCTCACCCTTCATATCGCCCACCACCCTCCTTTCATGGGCATGGCCCCCCTCTGACCCATGGCAGTGCCGCCCTGGTACCTGGGCACCCTGGCACTGACAGCATGGAACCCTGACAGTGCTCTTGTTGGCTTTGCCGTGCCACCCAGGCACCTTGACAGTGCCAGGGCGGCAGTGCCAAGATGCCCTGCCTGGCAGTGCAAAGGTACACACATTCAAGCGGGAGAGCCGGGGGGACACCATGCCCTGTCTCTGACCACCCAGGACCTCCAATAGCCTGGGAGACCCCACGGTGCCATTCCACCTGGTTCACGTTTATGTTTCATAGAATTTACAGTACAGAAGGAGGCCATTCGGCCCATCGAGTCTGCACCGGCTCCTGGAAAGAGCACTCGACCCAAGGTCAACACCTCCACCCTATCCCCATAACCCAGTAACCCCACCCAACACTAAGGGCAATTTTGGACACTAAGGGCAATTTATCATGGCCAATCCACCTAACCTGCACATCTTTGGACTGTGGGAGGAAACTGGAGCACCCGGAGGAAACCCACGCACACACGGGGAGGATGTGCAGACTCCGCACAGACAGTGACCCAAGCCGGAATCGAACCTGGGACCCTGGAGCTGTGAAGCGATTGTGCTATCCACAATGCTACCGTGCTGACCAGTACTGATCGGCAACCAGCTGGGGACCCCCTGGGGAGCATGCTTAAGCAGATTTTAAACCTACTGAGACGTGCACGGCTTGGTCCTGCCCATTGTGAGTGGGACCCTGAATGCACTGCCTCGCAAGACCTGGGTAGATCTCGCAAGGCTTACTGGCTGTTGAGAAGCTCCTGGCTGGCCCCCCTGGCATCTACCATGTTGTGCTCCCATTCGCGCAATGTTGCCTGTAGATCACGACCCAACGTTCTGAAAAAGAAAGCCAATGTTATATTTCACCAGCACATTGTTGGCCTTAGGTAGTCAGCATTCCTCATCCTGAAATCAGTTTTGGATGGGTGACAATACTACAATTGGACGGTAGATGGCATGTGAGTATAAGGGCTGTGTTTGACTCAAAGTGTATAAGGGCTGTGTTTGACTCAAAGTGTATAAGGGCTGTGTTTGACTCGGTGAGTAAAAGGGCTGTGTTGACCAGTGAATATAAAGGCTGTGTTTGACTCGGTGAGTATAAGGACTGTGTTTCACTCGAAGAGTATAAGGGCTGTGTTTAACTTGGTGAGTATAAGGGCTGTGTTTGACTTGGTGAGTAAAAGGGCTGTGTTGACTCAGTGAGTACAAGGCCTGTGTTTGACTCGAAGAGTATAATGGCTGTGTTTGACTCGAAGAGTATAATGGCTGTGTTTGACGCGGCGAATATAAGGGCTGTGTTTGACTGGAAGAGTATAAGGGCTGTGTTGACTCAGTGAGTATAAGGACTGTGTTTCACTTGATGAGTATAAGGCTCTGTTAACTGGCAAATACAGAGGCTGTGTTTGACTCAGTGAGTGTAAGGCTGTGTTAACTAGCGAATTTAAGGGATGTGTTTGACTCAGTGAGTATAAGGGCCGTGTTTAACTTGGTGAGTATAAGGGCTGTGTTTAACTCGGTGGCGATAAGGGCCGTGTTTAACTTGGTGAGTATAAAGGCTCTGTTGGACTCCGTGGGTTTAAGGGCTGTGTTTGACTCGGTGGGTATAAGGGCTGTGTTGAACTCAGTGGGTATAAGGCCTGTGTTTGACTCATAGAACATAGAACATACAGTGCAGAAGGAGGCCAGTCGCCCATCGAGTCTGCACCGACCCACTTAAGCCCTCACTTCCACCCTATCCTCATAACCCAATAACCCCTCCTAGCCTTTTTGGTCACGAAGGGCAATTTATCAAAGCGAATACACCTAACCTGCACATCTTTGGACTGTGGGAGGAAACCAGAGCACCCGGAGGAAACCAACGCAGACACGGGGAGAACGTGCAGACTCCGCATAGACAGTGACCCAGCAGGGAATCGAACCTGGGACCCTTGTGCTGTGAAGCCACAGTGCAATCCACTTGTGCTACCGTCCTGCCCCAAGCATTATACTCAGTGAGTATAAAGACTGTGTTTGACTTGGTGAGTATAAGGGCTGCGTTTGACTCAGTGGGTATAAGGGCTGTGTTTGACTTGCTGAATATAAGAGCTGTGTTTGACTCAGTGGGTATAAAGGCTGCGTTTGACTCGGTGAGTATAAAGGCTGTGTTTGACTAGCTGAATATAAGGGCTGTGTTTGACTCAGTGAGTATAAAGGCTGTGTTTGACTAGGTGAATATAAGGGCTGTGTTTGACTAGGTGAATATAAGGGCTGTGTTTGACTAGGTGAGTATAAAGGCTGTGTTTGACTCGGTGAGTATAAAGGCTGTGTTTGACTAGCTGAATATAAGGGTTGTGTTTAACTCAGTGAGTATAAAGGCTGTGTTTGACTCGGTGAATATAAGGGCTGTGTTTGACTCAGTGAGTATAAAGGCTGTGTTTGACTAGCTGAATATAAGGGCTGTGTTTGACTCAGTGAGTATAAAGGCTGTGTTTGACTAGCTGAATATAAGGGCTGTGTTTGACTCAGTGAGTATAAAGGCTGTGTTTGACTTGGTGAGTATAAGGGCTGCGTTTGACTCAGTGAGTATAAGGGCTGTGTTTGACTAGCTGAATATAAGGGCTGTGTTTGACTCAGTAAGTATAAAGGCTGTGTTTGACTCAGTGGGTATAAAGGCTGTGTTTGACTAGGTGAATATAAGGGCTGTGTTTGACTAGGTGAGTATAAAGGCTGTGTTTGACTAGGTGAATATAAGGGCTGTGTTTGACTAGCTGAATATAAGGGCTGTGTTTGACTAGGTGAATATAAAGGCTGTGTTTGACTAGGTGAGTATAAAGGCTGTGTTTGACTCAGTGGGTATAAAGGCTGTGTTTGACTAGCTGAATATAAGGGCTGTGTTTAACTCAATGAGTATAAAGGCTGTGTTTGACTCAGTGGGTATAAAGGCTGTGTTTGACTAGGTGAGTATAAAGGCTGTGTTTGACTAGGTGAATATAAGGGCTGTGTTTGACTAGGTGAATATAAGGGCTGTGTTTGACTAGGTGAGTATAAAGGCTGTGTTTGACTCAGTGGGTATAAAGGCTGTGTTTGACTAGCTGAATATAAGGGCTGTGTTTAACTCAATGAGTATAAAGGCTGTGTTTGACTCGGTGAGTATAAAGGCTGTGTTTGACTAGGTGAATATAAGGGCTGTGTGAAGTGTTGGGCACTGTGGACTCGTGAAGCAGACATATGCCATCAACACTGAAGATGGTTCAACACTATTTTATTAACTCTTATAAAATACTAGACATACTATAACTGTGGGTTTACACGATGCTAGTTTAACTAGAGACCTGTGCCTGTCCGAACCAGTTGAATTACTCAGCACGTGGTGAGAGTCTGTACTGTACTTGATGAGCTCTTGTGCTTCTGAGAGGCAGCATCCAGAATGAGCAGGAAAAATGATGCCCTCTGGCTTTATAGTGCGTGTGTTCTAACTGGTGATTGGCTGCGGTGTTTGTGCATGTTGATTGGTCCTAGTGTATGTCCATCAGTGTGTGTCTGTACCATGATATACTGGTGTATATTATGACACTGTGTTAGACTCAGTGAGTGATGTGCCATCACTACGTACGAGCGACGAGTGCTTTACAAAAGTCAGGCTCTATTAGACTAGAACATAGCTCTGCGATCGTCTACAATGGAATGGACGATCGCCGGGCGTTTGTCCATTTATACCTCGTTAAAGGAGGCATGGTTAACTCATATCACCACAGTGAGTATAAAGGCTGTGTTTGACTTGGTGAGCATAAGGGCTGTGTTTGACTCAGTGAGTATAAGGGCTGTGTTAGATTCAGTGGGTATAAGGGCTGTGTTTGACTCAGTGGGTGTAAAGGCTGTGTTTGCCTTGGTGAGTATAAGGGCTGTGTTTGACTCGGTGGGTGTAAGCGCTGTGTTGACTTGGTGGGTATAAGGGCTGTGTTTGACTCAGTGAGTATAAGGGCTGTGTTTGACTCAGTGAGTATAAGGGCTGTGTTTGACTCAGTTGAGTACAAGGGCTGTGTTTGACTTGGTGAGTATAAAGGCTGTGTTTGACTCAGTGAGTATAAAGGCTGTGTTTGACTCGGTGAGTATAAAGGCTGTGTTTGACTCAGTGGGTATAAGGGCTGTGTTTGACTCAGTGGGTATAAGGGCGGTGTTGACTCGGTGAGTGTAAAGTCTGTGTTTGACTCAGTGGGTATAAGGGCTGTGTTTGACTCGGTGAGTATAAGGGCTGTGTTTGACTCAGTGGGTATAAGGGCTGTGTTTGACTCGGTGAGTATAAAGGCTGTGTTTGACTCGGTGAGTATAAGGGCTGTGTTTGACTCAGTGGGTATAAGGGCTGTGTTTGACTCGGTGAGTATAAAGGCTGTGTTTGACTCGGTGAGTATAAGGGCTGTGTTTGACTCAGTGAGTATAAGGACTGTATTTGACTCAGTGTATAAGGGCTGTGTTTGACTTTGACCCGGTGGGGGGGTCGGAGAATCCCGCCCAAGGTCTGTGTTTGACTCAATGCGTATAAGAGCTGTGTTTGACTCAGTGAGCGCAGTAAGAAGTCTTACAACACCAGGTTAAAGTCCAAGAGGTTTGTTTCAAATCACTAGCTTTCGGAGCACTGCTCCTTCCTCAGGTGAATGAAGAGGTAGGCTCCAGAAACATATATATAGACTAAGTCAAAGATGCAAGACGATATTTTGAATGCGAGCATTTGCAGGTAAATAAGTCTTTACAGATCCAGAGAGAGGGGTAACCCCAGTCAAAGAGGTGTGAATTGTCTCACGCCAGGACAGTTGGTAGGATTTTGCAAGCCCAGGCCAGATGGTGGGGGGTAAATATAATGCAACATGAATCCCAGGTCCCAGTTGAGGCTGCACTCATGTGTGCGGAACTTGGCTGTAAGTTTCTGCTCGGCGATTCTGCGTTGTCGTGCGTTCTGATGGCCGCCTTGGAGACCCGCAGATCCGACTAAGGAACACACTCGCCAATTCAACAGACTGATTAAGACCTTGGATCCAGACCTTCAGAGCACCCTACGTGCTTTTATCCCACATACTTACCGCGTTGGATATCTGTACTGCCTCCCGAAAATACACAAGGCCAACACACCAGGCCGTTCTGTCCTATCAGGCAATGTGACCCTGTCTGAGAACCTCTCTGGCTGTATCGAGGGCATCTTGAAACCCATCGTACAAGAAATGCCCAGCTTCAGTCACGATACAACGGACTTCTTACAGAAACTCAACTCCCATGGACCAGTTGAACCAGGAACATTTGTCATGTGAGAGTACCTTTAAGAAATGGGTGTTTATAAATGGGTATGTACATAAATATCTGTAGTGAGTGTACCTTTAAGAAACGGGTGTTTACTACTGTCGTGATGTCAGAGAGGGGTGGAGCTGGATTGTCTGTCAGGTTTTTACTTTTGCTTTAGGCTTTTTGCTGCAGGGTGGGTTTGATTTCATTTTAGTTTTGGTGAAGCTGCAATCACAGCAGGATGTGTGTGAATTTCTGCAAGCTTATGAATGTCCATTTGCTGATTTCAACGTGGTAACTGTTCTCAGCAGTGAAGTTAAGCCTGATGTCTTTCTGTTAAAAGGTGTTTTTAAGTCTTATGGATGTTCAAAGGAAAGTAAGAATTACTTAGTGTTGTATTCTTTGGGGGTTGTATTTGAATTGATGGTTGCTAAGGTGTTCACTGTATGTTTTAAAAAGGTTAACTTGAGTTCATAGAATAAACATTGTTTTGCTTTAAAAATACTTTTCCATTTCTGCTGTAGAGTGGGCCGTGTACTCCCCATACCACAGTCTATTAAAAGTTGTGGGTCAGGTGAACTCCATGATACACTTTGGGGTTCCGTGGCCCATAACACATTCCTCGTCACAATGAATGTCTCGGCACTCTACACCAGCATCCCCCATGACGACGGCATTGCTGCAACAGCCTCAGTACTCAACACCGACAACTGCCAATCTCCAGACGCAATTCTGCAATTTATCCGCTTCATTCTGGATCACAACGTCTTCACCTTCGACAACAAGTTCTTTATCCAGACACACGGAACAGCCATGGGAACCAAATTCGCATCTCAATATGCCAACATCTTCATGCACAAGTTTGAACAAGACCTTTTCACCGCACAGGGCCTTCAACCGATGATATACACCAAATACATTGATGACATTTTTTTCCTTTGGACCCACAGTGAAGAATCAATGAAACGACTACACAATGACATCAATAAGTTCCATCCAGCAGGGGCTGGTTTAGATCACTGGGCTAAATCGCGGCTTTTAAAGCACACCAAGCAGGCCAGCAGCACGGTTCGATTCCTGTACCAGCCTCCCTGGACAGGCGCCAGAATGTGGCAACTAGGGGCATTTCACAGTAACTTCATTGAAGCCTACTCATGACAATAAGTGATTTTCATTTCATTTCATTTTCATTTCATTTCATTTCATTTCATTCATTTTTCATCCTACCATCAGACTCACCATGGACTACTCTCCAAAATTGGTTGCATTCTTGGACACACTCATCTCCATCAAGGACGGTCATCTCAGCATTTTGCTGTACCACAAGCCCACGGATAAGCTCATGATGCTCCACTTCTCCAGCTTCCAACCTAAACAAATTAAAGAAGCCATCCCCTATGGACAAGCCCTCCATATACACAGGATCTGCTCAGACGAGGAGGAGCGTAACAGACATCTCAAGATGCTGAAAGATGCGCTCGTACGAATGGGATATGGCACTCGACTCATTGATCAACAGTTTCAACGCGCCACAGCAATAAAACGCATGAACCTTCTCAGAAGACAAACACGGGATAGAACCGACAGTACCTCCCTGGAACAGACAAACTATGACAGCTTCTTCACAGCCTTCCACACGTCATGGATGAACACAAACATCTTGCCAAGGTCATCCTCACACCCCCACTACTTGCCTTCAAACAACCGCGCAACCTCAAACAAACCATTGTTTGCAGCAAACTACTCAGCCTTCAGAACAGCGACCATGACACCACATAACCCTGCCATGGCAATCTGTGCAAGACGTGCCAGATCATCGACATGGATACCACTATTACACGTGGGACCACCACCCACCATGTACGCGGTACATACTCGTGCGACTCGGCCAATGTTGTCTACCTCATACGCTGCAGGAAAGGATGTCCCGAAGCGTGGTACATTGGCGAGACCATGCAGACGCTGCGACAACAGATGAACGGACATCGTGCGACAATCGCCAGGCAGGAGTGTTCCCTTCCAGTCGGGGAACACTTCAGATGTCAAGGGCATTCAGCCTCTGATCTTCGGGTAAGTGTTCTCCAAAACGGCCTTCAGGACGTGCGACAACGCAGAATCGCCGAGCATAAACTTATAGCCAAGTTTGGCACACATTACTACGGCCTCAACCGGGATCTTGGATTCATGTCGCATTACATTCAAGCCCCCCCGCCCCCCCCCTCTCTCTCTCCGTCTCCCCCCCACCATCTGGCCTGGGATTGCGAAATCCTACCAACTGTCCTGGCATGAGACAATTAGCCTCTTTAACCTGGGGTTACCCCTCTCTCTGGAGCTATAAAGACTTGTTTACCTGCAAATGCTCGCATTCAAAGTATTGTCTTGCATCTTTGACTTAGTCTATATATATTTTTCTGGAGCCTACCTCTTCATTCAACTGAGGAAGGAGCAGTGCTCCAAATGCTAGTGATTCGAAACAAACCTGTTGGACTTTAACCTGGTGTTGTCAGACTTCTTATTGTGCTCACCCCAGTCCAACGCCAGCATCTCCACATCTTGACTCGGTGAGTATAAGGGCTGTGTTTGACTCGGTGAGTATAAGGGCTGTGTTTGACTCGGTGAGTATAAGGGCTGTGTTTGACTCGGTGGGTATAAGGGCTGTGTTTGACTCGGTGGGTATAAGGGCTGTGTTTGACTCGGTGAGTATAAAGGGCTGTGTTTGACTCGGTGAGTATAAGGGCTGTGTTTGACTCGGTGGGTATAAGGGCTGTGTTTGACTCAGTGAGTATAAGGGCTGTGTTTGACTCAGTGGGTATAAGGGCTGTGTTTGACTCGGTGAGTATAAGGGCTGTGTTTGACTCGGTGAGTATAAGGGCTGTGTTTGATTCGGTGAGTATAAGGGCTGTGTTTGACTCGGTGTGTATAAGGGCTGTGTTTGACTCGGTGTGTATAAGGGCTGTGTTTGACTCAGTGAGTATAAGGGCTGTGTTTGACTCAGTGGGTATAAGGGCTGTGTTTGACTCGGTGAGTATAAGGGCTGTGTTTGATTCGGTGAGTATAAGGGCTGTGTTTGACTCGGTGAGTATAAGGGCTGTGTTTGACTCGGTGGGTATAAGGGCTGTGTTTGACTCGGTGAGTACAAGGGCTGTGTTTGACTCGGTGTGTATAAGGGCTGTGTTTGGCTCGGTGAGTATAAGGGCTGTGTTTGACTCGGTGAATATTAGGCCTATGTTTGACTTGGTGAATATAAGGACTGTGTTTGACTCAGGGTGTGATCGACTAGCCTTGTCGCGCTGGGCGCTAAACGGGTGGGCTGGTTTGATAGCAGGAATGACTGAAATTGGGAACCACGCTGGGCCCCGATTGTTTTCCAATCTAACTGTCCAGTCCTGTTGCTGAGATCTGGATCCCGGCGTGGCGAGAAACCAATAATCACCAAATAAGTCCAACCTCCATACCAATAACTGGAAGGACCCCCTATGAAACGGCCACTCACGATCTAACTGCCTCCCCAGCGAGCAGTCACGGGGGTGCCGTTTAGTACACCTATTTGAAACATGAAGCCAGCAGAATGGCTGCTGTGGGGATCTGAGGAGGTGAGTAGCCATCTTGAAACTTGGGCAGTCAGCCCAGGGGCACTGGGGCCCAGAGCGCAGGGAGGGGTGGGGGAAAATCCAGTGGGGGGGGGGGGAGGAAATGGGCTCCTTGCGTGGGGGGGGGGGGGGGGGGGGGGGGGGGGGGGGGGTTGGGCCTTCATCGGTCAGGGTCGCCCCTAGGCTGGGTGGGCAGTTGGTCAAGCGCCTGTGGGTCTGCCATGCCACCCTCCAGATCATGTATATCCATAACGGGGGCAGCTCCAGCTGTTGCCTGTTTGTCCCACCGAACACCCCGTGACAGAGGATTATGGGAATATGGTGAAGGTCACTTTAACTCCCACGGACTGTGGCGGCTAAGGCTGCACAGCTGAATGCTAATGGGAATTGGAAAATCTAGTAATGCAAGCACTTCACATCTCCTGAGTAGCTGCATAGGGTGTGTTGTCTATGAGGTCCTGCTTTCTTGCTGCAAGACTGACTGACGGCTTGCTACTGTTACTTGGCTGCTGCCTGACTGCCTGGAAGAGAGAGGGAGGAAGGATGGTAGGTCCCTGCTGCCTGGAAGAGGGAGAAGGGGAAGTGGTGCCTGTCCTTTTGCCTGCCTACCTAGAGGAAGGGAGGAGTGCGAGGTGCTGCCTTTGTTGTCCTCTGCTGCTTGCCTGCCTGCTTGGAGGAGACGGGAAAAGAGGAGAATGCCTGACTACTGTTGCTGCCACTTGGATGCTGTCAGCCTGCTTGCTGCCACGTCTTTACTTCTGTTACTTGGAGTGAGGAAGGAAGGGGAAAGTGTGGTGGCTTTTTCACTAGAGTGACTTGCTGAAGGTATGCAGTCTGCTTTACAGCTTGCTGCTTCTTTCATCTGAACTGATGCCTATTCAATTTTTCACACCTGGAAGCTGTGATTTGCTGTTACTGCCTTGTTCTCTGTAGTCTGGAGCAAGGAGAGGGAGGAAGTCAGGTGCTGCCAGTGCATTGGAATGCAGGGCAATGGGCCCAATCAACTGTGCAACTTGCTGGAGGTTTGAAGGACTGCTTTGCCATTTGTTGGTGCTTTTATTTGAACTGCTCACTGTTCAATGTTTTATGTCTGGAAACGTGTGTTATTCCTGCTTCTTCTGCTTCTGTGGCCTGGAGCAAGGACTGAGTGGGGCAGGTGACCAGATGCCAGGATTGCAGGAGGACTGGATACCTTGGAAGTTGTGATAACACGGCTTTGAAGGAAGTAGGCAGCTTTATTGTGATGTTAACGGTTTTCTGTTTCAAGTTTGGTGGCCGTGCAAATTGCTGGTGTCTTTTCGTATTATTGGATGTTGTTGTTTAATGTTCGGAAGTCGTATGCTTGCTCCTGTATTGTTGCTGTTTCTTGTTAAATGCCTGGAACTTGTTGCTGAAGCCCCTTTTGCTTCTGAGGCCTGGAGCAAGGAAAGGGAGGAAGGAAGCTGACCTCCTGCCAGTGTTTGGGAGGGGGAGGGAGTTCTCTCACTCTCCTGCTACGCTCTCTGACATAATCAACAGTAAAGGGTTCCACTCCCTGAACGTTCAGTTTCTCTATGACCACCACATGAAGATCATGCACGTGTGTACACACTTCCCAGGGAGTGTGCACTACAGCTATATCCTGGGGCAGTCAGACATACCTGGCATCTTCATGGGTGACCAGTTGGCTCATGGGGATAAGGGATACCCGCTGATGACCTGGCTATTGACACTAGTACTGAGGCTAGTGACCAATGCGGAGACCTAATACAACAGGGCCCATATGGCCACCCTGGAGGGCCGCCCGCTTTGTCATGGTCTGCGGTGCCCTCCACAACCTGGCACAACATGCAGGAGGAGGAGAAGGACGAGGAGGAGCCAGACCTGGAAGGGCTGGAGGATGAGCCTGGGGAGGACACATGGGGCCAGCCAGGGGATGGAGGACAGGCGACAAGAATCCGGCAGGCCTGGAGAACCAGGGAGGCCCTCATCCTCACCCACTTCTCATAGGACGCGGCTTCGTCCGTCATTGCACACACTCTCCCCATTCCACCTACTGTCCCTCCCACAACCGTGTTCTCTCCCCCCCCCCCCCCCCCCCCCCCCCCCCGTCCCAGGGTCTGTGTTACATCACTCCAGGGTGATGGGCCTGTGTCGGCACTGTCAGCAGGTCAATGTATAGGACAGGACGGTGATGGTAACATGCTGTGAGCAGGGCTCTGGTGCTCCTCAAACTATGCCACAGTCTGACTCTTATCTGTCTGCTGAGCACGCGTTCACACCCATCACCTGCATGTGGTAAATCTTGTGTTTTAGTCAGTGTATTGCAGGGCTGTGTTTTAGTCAGTGTATTCTGAGCTGTGTTTTAGTCAGTGTATCGCAGGGCTGTGTTTAGTCAGTGTATCGCAGGGCTGTGTTTAGTCAGTGTATCGCAGGGCTGTGTTTTAGTCAGTGTATCACAGGGCTGTGTTTTAGTCAGTGTATCGCAGTGCTGTGTTTTATGTAGTGAGTAAGAGGGCTGCAGCTGCCTGAATCTTGCAACAGATCCAGTTCTGAAAACAGAGCGATGGGGCAAAATATATTTGTGTGGTGAAGTCTTCAGGAGAATGGGGAAAATGGAGGGCAATCTCAGAAGCAGCTTTCTTTTCTTGTCCATTCCCTTCCCTTTTGATAATGCTGAATGTTCCTAGAACTCCTTTTAGGACCATGGTGCTGGGAAGTATACTGTGGGCAGAAGCTGTATCGAGTGACCATTAGGAAGTACAGGACAGGAGCCTCTTGTATATTCGTCCCTCTCCACTGACACAGGTGTCACCACAGATCCCCCTCCCTTGCAGACACTGTCCGGGTCAGAAATGAGGCATGTGTAATACTGAGTGACTAACTCTGCTGTATTTTGAAGGGATTGTCCCTCATTTTAACTGTTTGTCCTACATCTTGGGCGGGATTCTCCGACCCGCCCCCCCCCCCCCCCCCCCCCCCGGATCAGAGAATCGCCGGGTGGGCGGTGTGAATCCTGCCCCCGTTGGCCTCCAAATTCTCCGACGCCCCAAAAGCCACTGAGGCATGAATCGCGCCGCCCGGGTCACGCCGGCGTAAATCGATACCCCTTATATAACGGCATCAGCCAGTGCTTATGGCTGATGCCGGACAGCGTGGACGTAGGTCAAGGCGTGGGGTGGCCGCAGGAAAAGAGACGGCGTGGCCGCAGTCGGTGTGGAGGGGGTGGGGGTGGTGGGGGTGGTGGGGGGGGGGGGGGGGGTGTGAGTGGGGCTGGAAGGGATGTGAGGAGGGGTGCGGGTGGAGGGGGGAGTGAGTGCCGGGGTGTGAACGGGCGAGTGCCGGGGTGAGGGGACAGAGTGGCGGGGAGGGGGGAGAGTGCCGGGGAGGGGGGGTGGAGAGTGCCGGCGAGGGGGGAGAGTGCCGGGTAGGGGGGAGAGTGCCGAGGAGAGTGCCGGGGAGGGGGGCGAGTGCCGGGGTGAGGGGGCGAGTGCTGGGGTGAGGCGGGGAGGGGCGAGTGAAGTTGTCCACCTGGCCAGTGCCAGTTTCCAACAGACATGAACATGCAGCCCATGGCCCTTGGCTGAGGTGGGGTGGGGGGTACGGACGATGTTGACATGTCGTCGTTCCCCCCCCCCCTGAAGGCCGCTATGTTTGCTGATCAGCCAGCGATGTTGGCCGCCATGGCGGGAGCCGCACGTCTACATGTTGCCCTGGGGGAGGAGGAGGAGGAGCGTGCCAGGGAGGTGGCAGAGGCTGCCGTAGAGGAGCGTGCTGCAGAGGGGCAGGTGGCAGCTGGCCAGGCGGGAGGGCCACCCACCCGACAGGATGAGGAGGAGGATCACCAGGAGGAGGAGAAGGGGGAGGAGGTAGTGGTGGCGCCACAGTGATGGAGACGCCGTGTACCAGCCCTGCTCAGCGTACCAGGACCTCACGGACCAGGCATGAAGGAGGAGACTCCGGATGAGCCGGGAAAACGTGGCGCACATCTGTCACCTGATGGCACCGTGTGGCACTGAGGGAGGACCTGTCCGGCATCTCGCAGACATTGGTGCACCGGTGCATCCGTGCAGTGACAGACGCCCGATATGCCATTGCGGACCGCTACATCCAGTTCCCTGTGGACTGGGCCAGCCAGGATGCCCGGGCAGCGGGCTTCTCTGCCGTGGCCGGGTTTCCCATGGTCCAGGGGGCGATCGATGGGATACACGTCGCCGTGCGGCCACCTGCAGATAACAGGACCGTGTTCACCAATAGGAAGGGGACATATTCCATGAACATCCACGTGGTCTGTGACCACTGCATGATTATCCTGCACGTCTGCGCCCCGTACCCGGGAAGTGTTCATGACTCATAAGTGTTGTCGCGGTCAGACATCCCCGGCATGTTCGAGGGATGCTCCCCCTCCCCCTCCGGCTGAGGGGCTGGTTGCTGGGCGACAGGGGTTACCCGTTGCGGTCGTGGCTGATGACGCCTATACGGAGGTCACAGACTGACACGGAGAACGGCTACAATGATGCCCCCAGCGACCAGGGATGTGATAGAGAGGTGCTTTGGGCTGCTAAAAAGGCGTTTCAGGTGCCGGGACCGCTCTGGAGGGGCCCTTCAGTACCCGCCAGATAGGGTCGGCTGCATCGTTGTGGTCTGCTGTGTCCTGCACAACATAGCCCAGCAGAGGGGCGATGTGCTGCAGGCAGAGGAGGGGGGAGTGGAGGAGCAGCAGGACGAGACGCTGACCTCCCCAGATGAGGAGGATGGGGCCAATGGTCAGGACAGACGGGCTTGACATGGATGGGAGGCTGCCCACCGTTACCGGCTGGGCCAGCGGGCACGGGACAGGCTGATAGCTGCCCGGTTCACTGACTAGGGGGGCGTGGGAATTGCCGAGTATGGGCACAGACCACACACCACGACACTAGCCGACCAGCCACCCACCACCAACACCCTCACCCACCCACCACCAACACCCTCACCCCTCACCCACCCACAACCAACACCCTCACCCCCACCCACCTACCACCAACACCCTCACCCCCCCACCCACCCACCCACCAACACCCTCACACCCTCACCCACCCACCACCAACACCTTCACCCCCACCCACCTACCACCAACACCCTCAACCCCCCACCCACCCACCCACCAACACCCTCACCCCCCCACCCACCCACCCACCAACACCCTCACACCCCCACCCACCCACCCACCAACACCCGCACCCCCCCCACCCACCCAGCCACCAACACCCTCACACCCCCACCCACCCACCACCAACACCCTCACCCCCCCCACCCACCCACCCACCAACACCCTCACACCCCCACCCACCCACCACCAACACCCTCACCCCCACCCACCCACCCACCACCAACACCCTCACCCCCCCCCAGCCTACCCGCATGTACACCACCCCTCCATTGCACATCCACCTGCGGCACAACGGGCCGGGCTCACATGGTCGCCGGTGGCAATGACAATGTGGCGACTTGGGGCTTTTCACAGTAACTTCATTGAAGCCTACTCGTGACAATAAGTGATTTTCATTTCATTTCATTTCATATGGGGATATGGGGGAGGGGGTATATGGGGGTGGGGGGATATGGCGGAAGGGGAATACGGGGGATATGGGGGGGAGGGAATATGGGGGAGGGTGGATTGGGGGATATGGGGGAGGGTGAATATGGGAGAGGGGGAATATGGGGGAGGGGGAATATGGGGGAGGGGGGTATGGGGCACGGGCGATATGGGGGAAGGGGGATATGGGAAAGGGGATATTGGGAATATGGGAGAGGGGGGATACGGAGGATATGGGGGAAGGGGGGAGGGGGATACGGGGATATGGCGAAAAGGGGGATGCGGGGGATATAGAGGATATGGGGGAGGGGGTATATGGGGAGGGGGATATGGGGGAAAGGGGATATGGGGATATGGGGAAGGGGATGCAGGGGATATGGAGGAGGGGGATATGGGGGATATGGGGAGGGGGTATATGGGGATATGGGGAGGGGGGATATGGGGATATGGGGAGGGGGATATGGGGAAGGGGATATGGGGGAGGGGGTATAGGGGGGATATTGGGGAGGGGGATATGGGGAAGGGGATATGGGAAGGGGGATATGGGGGAAGGGGGATATGGGGGAAGGGGGATTATGGGGGATATGGGGAAGGGGGATACGGGGGATATGGGGGAAGGGGGATATGGGGGAAGGGGGATATGGGGGAAGGCGGATATGGGGGAAGGGGAAGGGGGATGGGCCGTGGGGGTCTCACTTTGTGGTGCGCCCCCGACCTCTGCATTGGCAACCTCCCGGTCCTCGGGTCCGTCTGCCAGTTCCAGGGCACTCTCCTCATGAACGGTGAGTGGTCTCTCATCAGCTGGGCCCCCTCCGGTCCTCTCACGCTCCCTGTTGTTGTGTGCGTGCTTCTCCTGTGGGGGGGCGTGTGGGTGGCAGGGTTTAAAGGGCAACAGTGTTAGGCAGGGATATACATGCAGGCCAGCGATTGTGCGTATATTGGCAGAGGTGCGCAGCACATTGGGGTTAGGGTTAGGATTAGTTGCTCCTGGGGGTGTGCCGCACATCGGGGGGGGGGGGGGGGGGGGGAGGTACTCGCCCTGCCTGCCCTGGCAAGGCCATTCACCTTCTTGTGGCACTGGGCGCCTGTCCTTGGTGTCACAGCCACAGGGCTGACGGCCTCTGCGACCTCCCTCCACAGGCGCCGGCTGAGGCGTGGGGCGACCCTGCGGCTGTGTCCGGGGTACAAGGCCTCCCTCCTCTGCTCTACTGCGTCCAGGAGCGCCTCAATGTCGCGCTTCTGTAACCTCGGAGCAGCGTGACAGGTGGCCATCTTGTCGGGTTTCCGGCTGGGTGGGGGGGGGGGGGGGGGCGTCTTTTGTGCTGTGACGCCGCGCATCCGCGACGGGTGACGCTGTCGTGAATGGCGTCACGCCGCAACTAGCCCATTCCGGGCCGGAGAATTTGCACCGTTTGGGGGGACCCGACGCCGGAGTGATCTGCGCTGTTTTTGGCGCCGGGTTCCGGCGATCATGCCGATTATGGGAGAATCCCGCCCCTTGTCCCTTTATTTCTAGGATGGCTTGAGGGAGACTAATCCTGGGAACATCTTCGTGCCCCTGCTTCTTTTGTTTATGCCTGAGCATGCTCACTGTTGTCATCGGTCACCAAGGGGAATTATGATCCCTTCATCCCGTTCCCCTAAGTTCTTGTGACCAGCAGCCCCCTTCCTTATTTTATTTCTTAAGAGTTGATCGCCGTTTTTATATCACTGTTTTAAAATCACCGTTTAAAAAACTTTATTCATGGGGTATGAGCATTGCTGGCTAGGCCAGCATTTGTTGCCCATCCCTAATTGCCTTTGAGAAGGAAATGGTGAGTTGCCTTCTTGAACCGCTGCAGTCCATGATGTGCAGATACACCCACAGTGCTGTTATGAAGTGAGTTCCTGGATTTTGATCCAGCGACAGTGAAGGGATGGCGATATATTTCCAAGTAAGGATGGTGTGTGTCTAGGAGGGGAGCTTGAAAGTTGGTGGTGTTCCCATGAATCTGCTGCCCTTGTCCTTCTGTGTGGTAGAGTTTGTGGGTTTGGAAGCTGTTGTCTAAGGAGGCTCCTCCAGTGCATCTTGTAGAAGGTACTCACTCCTTCCACTGTTTGTCAATAGTGAGGGAGTGAATGTTGACTGCCAATCAAGTGGGCTGCATTGTCCTGGACGGTGTTGAGCTTTGTGAGTGTTGTTGAAGCTGCACTGGTTCAGGCAAGTAGAGAGTATTCCATCACACTCTGACTTGGAGATGTTCTGAGACAATAACATTCTACAATAACCGTGAGCTTTGCATATGAGCAGTGGGAGAGACCACATCCAGATCTTGGGAATTTGAAACAGAGTGGGAATTGGGTGCAGAGCAGCAAGAGGTGCTTTTAGCTTTTTCTCCTTCTTTATTGCTTTATAAATCTTCAGTAAGTGGTGTCGCCCTGTTGCTACAGTTGAGAGGGCTGATTAGTAAGTGGGGGTAAGGTCAGAAACTCTATTTTTATCACATCACGTGGAGATTTAAAAAGAGTGGGAGCTGAGAGTCAGAGGAGATTTAAAAAGAGCGGGAGCTGAGAGAGAGAGACACGTCTGGGCAGGGGGCTGAGTTTGAAAAACAGTCCAGGAGAGATGTCATAGGAGGTTGTTTGGCTGGTAAGTAACTGTTAATTTGCATTACCTATTCTAAATTTCTTCAGATTAAAGGTAAAAAGAGAAATATTTTACAGATTAGAAAGTCTAAAAACCAGCTCGAAACTTAAAAAAAATGTAAAAGCTAATTAAATAAAATAGAGATTTTGTGTTGTACCTGCACTATGTGGGAGCTGGTGGGCCCCATTGTGGTTCTGAGTGAACACATCAGTAGCAAGTGTTGGCTGCTTGAGGAACTCCGCCTCAGAGTTGATGAGCTGGAGTCTGAGCTTTGGACACTGCGACACATTAGGGGGGAAGAGTTACTTTGATGCTGTGTTTCAAGAGGCAGTCACACCCCTTAGATTAACTACCTTAAATTCAGCTAGTGATCAGAGACAGGAGAGAGGTAGGTAGAGGGATCCAGGAGGTAGGGTTGCAGGAGCCCTTGTCCTTGTCCAACAGGTTCAAGATTCTTGCTCCATGTGTGGATGAGAGTGGGACTGTGGGGAGGATAACCAAACTGACCACAGTGCCGTGGTACAGGGAGCTTTTCAAGTGGGAGGAGAAAAAAGAAATAAAGTCATAGCCAGGATTAATATAGTTAGGGACATAGGCACTGTTCTCTGTGACCAGTATCAGGAGTCCCGAAGGTTGTGTTGCCTACCTGGTGCTCAGGTTCGGGATATCTCATCTGGGCTGCAGATGAATTTGGAGTGGGAGGGTAAAGATCCAGTTGTCATGGTCCATGTAGGTACCAATGACATAGGCAGAATAAGGATAGAGGTGCTGCTCAGGGAATATGAGCAGCTGGGGGCTAAATTAAAAAAACAGAACCAATAAAGTAATAATGTCTGGATTACTACCTGAGCCATGAGCTAATTGGCACAGGGTCAATAAGATTAAACAGGTAAATGTGTGGCTCAATGGTTGGCGTGGGAGAAATGGGCTATAAATCATGGGACATTGGCACCAGTACTAGGGAAGGAGGGAACAGTTCTGATGGGATGGTCCTCACCTGAATCATGTTGGCACCAGAGTCCTGGCAAATCACATAACCAGGGCTGTAGATAGGACTTTAAACTAAATAATAAATCAAAGTTAACGGACAAGATCGGAGTGCTGGTTAATAACAACATAAGAACTGGGAGCAGGAGTAAGCCATCTGGCCCCCCGAGTCTGCTCCGCCAGTCAATGAGATCATGGCTGATCTTTTGTGGACTCAGCTCCACTTTCTGGCCCAAACACCATAACCCTTAATCCCTTTATTCTTCAAAAAACTATCTATCTTTATCTTAAAGGCAGCATGGTAGAATTGTGGATAGCATAATTGCTTCACAGCTCCAGGGTCCCAGGTTCGATTCCGGCTTGGGTCACTGTCTGTGCGGAGTCTGCACATCCTCCCCGTGTGTGCGTGGGTTTCCTTTGGGTGCTCCTGTCTCCTCCCACAGTCCAAAGATGTGCAGGTTAGGTAGATTGGCCATGTTAAATTGCCCTCAGTGTCCAAAATTGAACTTAGTGTTGGGTGGGGTTACTGGGTTATGGGGATAGGGTGGAGGTGTTGACCTTGGGTAGGGTGCTCTTTCCAAGAGCCAGTGCAGACTCGATGAGCCGAATGGCCTCCTTCTGCACTTTAATGATAATTAAAAACATTTAATGAAGGAGCCTCAACTGCTTCACTGGGCAAGGAATTCCATAGGTTCACAACTCTTTGGGTGAAGAAGTTCCTCCTAAACTCAGTCTGAAATCTACTTCCCCTTATTTTGAGGCTATGCCCCCTAGTTCTGCTTTCACCCGTCAGTGGAAACAACCTGCCCACATCTATCCTATCTATTCCCTTCATAATGTTATATGTTTCTATAAGATCCCCCCTCATCCTTCTAAATTCCAATGAGTACAGTCCCAGTCTACTCAACCTCTCCTCATAATCCAACCCCTTCAGGTCTGGGATTAACCTAGTGAATCTCCTCTGCACACCCTCCAGTGCCAGTACGTCCTTTCTCAGGTAAATAGACCAAAACTGAACACAATACTCCAGGCGTGGCCTCACTAACACCTTATACAATTGCAGCATAACCTCCCTAATCTTAAATTCCATCCCTCTAGCAATGAAGGACAAAATTCCATTTGCCTTCTTAATTACCTGTTGCACCTGTAGACCAACTTTTTGCGACTCATGCACATGCACACCCAGGTCTCTCTGCACAGCAGCATGTTTTAATATTGTATCATTTAAATAATAATCCCTTTTGTTGTTATTCCTTACCAAAATGGATAACCTCACATTTGTCAACATTGTATTCCATCTATCAGACCCCAGCCCATTCACTTAACCTATCCAAATCCCTCTGCAGACTTCTGGTATCCTCTGCACTTTTTGCTGTACCACTCATCTTAGTGTCGTCTGCAAACATGGATACATTGCCCTTGGTCCCCAACTCCAAATCATCTATGTAAATTGTGAACAATTGTGGGCCTGACACTGATCCCTGAGGGACATCACTAGCTACTGATTGCCAACCAGAGAAACACCCATTAATTCCCATTCTTTGCTTTCTATTAATTAACAAATCCTCTATCCATGCCACTACTTTACTCTTAATGCCATGCATCTTCATCTAATGCAGCAACCTTTTGTGTGGCATCTTGTCAAAGGCTTTCTGGAAATCCAGATATACCACATCCATTAGCTCCCCGTTATGTACCGCACTGGTAATGTCCTCAAAAAATTCCACTAAATTAGTTAGGCATGACCTGCCCTTTATGAACCCATGCTGCGTCAGCAATTTCCATCCAGATGCCTTGCTATTTCTTCCTTGATGATAAATTCCAGCATCTTCCCTACTACCGAAGTTAAGCTAACTGGCCTATAATTACCCGCTTTCTGCCTACCTCCTTTTTTAAACAGTGGTGTCACGTTTGCTAATTTCCAATCCACCGGGACCACCCCAGAGTCTAGTGAATTTTGGTAAATTATCACTAGCGCATTTGCAATTTCCCTAGCCATCTCTTTTAGCACTCTGGGATGCATTCCATCAGGGCCAGGAGACTTGTTTACCTTTAGCCCCATTAGCTTGCCCATCACTACCTCCTTAGTGATAACAATCCTCTCAAGGTCCTCACCTGCCATAGCCTCATTTCCATCAGTCACTGGCATTTTATTTGTGTCTTCCACTGTGAAGACCAACCCAAAAAACCTGTTCAGTTCCTCAGCCATTTCCTCATTTCCCATTATTAAATCTCCCTTCTCATCCTCGAAAGGACCAATATTTACCTTAGCCACTCTTTTTTGTTTTATATATTTGTAGAAATTTTTACTATCAGTTTTTATATTCTGAGCAAGTTTACTCTCATAATCTATCTCTCTCTTTATAGCTTTTTTAGTAGCGTTCTGTTGCCCCCTAAAGATTCCCCAGTCCTCTCGTCTCCCACTAATCTTTTCGACTTTATGCTTTTTCCTTCAATTTGATACACTCCCTTATTTCCTTAGATATCCACGGTCGATTTTCCCTCTTTCTACCGTTCTTCCTTTTTGTTGGTATAAACCTTTGCTGAGCACTGTGAAAAATCGCTTGGAAGGTTCTCCACTGTTCCTCAACTGTTTCACCATAAAGTCTTTGCTCCCAGTCTACCTTAGCTAGCTCTTCTCTCATCCTATTGTAATCCCCTTTGTTTAAGCACAAAACACTAGTGTTTGATTTTACCTTCTCACAATCCATCTGTATTTTAAATATTGTGATTGCTCCTTCTGAGAGGATCCCTAACTATGAGATCATTAATCAATCCTGTCTCATTACACAGGACAAGATCTAGGACCGCTTGTTCCCTCCTAGGTTCCATTACATACTGTTCTAGGAAACTATCGCGGATACATTCTATAAACTCCTCCTCAAGGCTGCCTTGACCGACCTGGTTAAACCAATCGACATGTAGATTAAAATCCCCCATGATAACTGCTGTACCATTTCTACATGCATCCGTTATTTCTTTGTTTATTGCCTGCCCCACCATAACGTTACTATTTGGTGGCCTATAGACTACTCCTATCAGTGACTTTTTCGCCTTACTATTCCTGATTTCCACAAATGGATTCAACCTTATCCTCCATAGCACCAGAGTTATCCCTTCCTATTGCCCGGATATCATCCTTAAATAACAGAGCTACACCACCTCCATTTCTATCCACTCTGTCCTTCCGAATAGTTTGATACCCGTGGATATTTAATTCCCAGTCGTGACAATCCTTTAACCATGTTTCAGTAATGGGCACTAAATCATAGTCATTGACAACGATTTGCGCCATCAACTCATTTACCTTATTCTGAATACTATGAGCATTCAGGTAAAGTACACTTATGTTGGCTTTAATACCTCTATTTTGAATCTTAACACCTTGATCTGTAACCTCTCCTCAGTTATTTTTCCTCTTAACTTTTCTCCTAATTTTCCTTGTCGTTGAACCCATATCTTCATATAACAACCTGCTGCGTCGCTTTCGATTAATGTTTTTACTTCCCGTTTTATTCCTTTTAGTATTACTGGACCTATTCACTGTGCTCCCCTCAGTCACTGTACCTTGTACTGTCGCCCTTTTTGATTTTTAACTATGGCTTCTCTGCCTTACACTTTCCCCCTTACTGCCTTTTGTTTCCGTCCCTGTTTTACTACCTTCCGACTTCCTGCATCAGTTCCCAGCCCCCTGCCACATTAGTTTAAACACTCCCCAACCACTCTAGCGAATAGCCCCCCCCCCCCCCCCCCCCCCCCCCCCTGGACATCAGTTCCAGTCCTTTCCAGGTGTAACCTGTCCAGTTTGTACAGGTACCACCTCCCCCAGAACTGGTCCCAATGCCCCAGAAATCTGAAACCCTTCCCCTGACATCATCCCTTCAGCTACGTATTCATCCTATATATTCTGTCATTTCTACTCTGACTAGCACGTGGCACTGGTAGTAATCCTGAGATCACTACCTTCGAGGTCCGATTTCTTAACTTCCTTCCTAGCTCCCTGTATTCTGCTTTTAGGACCTCATCCCTTTTTTTTTACCTATGTCGTTTGTACCGATGTGTACCACGACCACTGGCTGTTCACCCTCCCCCTCCAGATGTCCTGTACCTGCTCCGAGACATCCTTGACCCTAGCACCAGGGAGGCAACACACCATCCTGGAGTCTCATTTGCGGTCACAGAAATGCCTGTCTATTCCCCTTACAATTGAATCCCCTATAACAATTTCACTGTCACACTTATCACCCATCCCCTCTGCAGCAGAACCAACCATGGTGTCACAAGTTTGGCTGTTGCTGTTTTCTCCTGAGAGGCCATTCCCCTCAACAGTATCCAAAGCGGTATATCTGTTCTGCAGGCGAATGGCCAGAGGAGATCCCTGCACTACCTGCCTCACTCTCTAGCTCTGTCTGATGATCACCCATTCCTTTCCTACCTGGGGAGTCTGAGCCTACGGTGTGACCACCTCTCTATACGTGCTATCCACGATGCTCTCCGACTCGCGGATGCTCCACAGTGTCTCCAGCCCCCACTCCAGCTGTGAAATTTGAGCTTCCAGGAGCTGCAACTGGAGACACTTCCTGCACATCCCGAAAATGTTGGAAAACTTTCACAGTGTCCTATAGGATGAGGACTTTAAACTGGTTAAAGGGGAGGCCTCAGGAAAGATTAGTAAAGTTTCCAGAACAGTTTCCTCTGGGTCTCCGGTTTCCTCCCACAAGTCCCGAAAGACATGCTTGTTAGGTGAATTGTATATTCTGAACTCTCCCTCAGTGTACCCGAACAGGCATTGGAGTGTAGCGACTAGGGGATTTTCACAGTAACTTCATTGAAGTGTTAATGTAAGCCTACTTGTGACACTAATTATTAACAGAACAGTGCGCGTGGAAAGCAGCAGGAATTTAACTTCAGGCACAGCAGATAAGGGGACAATCATGAGAACGGGGGGCGGTCAACACGGGACTGAAGGTATTGTACCTAGCTATCTGCGTGCTGTATATGAAGCAAGGTAATTGAGCTTGTAGCGCACATTGAAATTGGTGGGTACAATGTTATGAGCATCACAAAGATGTAGCTGCAAGGGGATCAGGACTGAGATCTATTCAAGGATAAGTATCCTGTTGAAAGGACAGGCAGATATACAGAGCGGGTGGGGTTACCTTGTGTTGTGACACCCTGGGTAGGTGCACAGTCAATTCCATCCCCACAGGCCCTGAAGTCCCAACACAGGTGAATTAACCAATAATTTGTTTAAAGTTACTGAGATCTTTGACCCTTGACTGCTCCAAAGATTTACAAGCACCAGCTTTGTAAATTAAACACAACTGTTTACCTGTAACAAAAATACAGATGGGGACTTCCGGTGGCGGCGATGACGTAGGATGCCGCACATTTGGGAGCTCCCGTTTCAAACGGCCTTTTCTGCTCTTTTTAGAGCCCAAAACGGAAATTTTTCGACGTCTCCCGGTGGGAGAAGGTGTGCTGATCGACTTTCCCCGCAGTTCATGACACGAAGTCGGAGTGGAAAGGGGGAAAAAACGGCAGCAGCTCCCCAGAAAAAACGGGGGTAGGAATCCAAGATGGCAGCCGGCGGAGCTCCAGAGGAGTGGAAGCAGTGGGCCCAGGAGCAACAAGCTGCACTCCTGCGCTGTTTTGCAGATTTCAAGGCTGAGGTACTGAGCTCGGGAGTATGATCGGGAGTATGTGCTGCGCTGGGCAAGAAGGTGAAGAGCAGCAACTGGGAGAATGGGGTAGTACGGATCTACCAGGATTGGAGCGCGGAGGTGGCTAAGCGGTGGTCCGGGTTTAATTAGACGAACGAGGTGCTTTACAAGAAGAAGATCAAGTTTGGAATGTTGCAGCCTGCGCGCCTGTGGGTAACTTATTCGGACCGGCATTATTATTTTGATTCCCCGGAGGAGGCGTGGGCCTTCGTGCGGACGGAGAAACTGGACTTGAACTAGGGGTTGGGGGTTGCGGGGTCGGTTGTAATACTTTATTGCTGGATTCTGCTGTTGATGTGTTCTCTTTTTCTGTACTTTTACAATTTTGATATGGTTATTTATGGGGGTGTTCTGTTATTTTTTTTGCTGTGGGGCATTGTTTGAGTTTTGTATCTTGCGGGAAGGGTTGGGGGGGTTTATTATATTCTATGTCGGTTTGGGGGTATGGAGTGGGGCTGGTATTTGGGCGCTGCGTCAGAAGGGTGTGGTGGGGCAGTGCGAAAGCGCGGGCTTTCCTCTGGTTTCCCGCGCTGCGGGGCCGGGGGTTGGAGACGATGACGGGGGGAGGCGGGGCCTTAACTGGTTCTTCCCCGCGCTGGAGCGGTGCCTGGAGGAGGGAGAGGATGGGGGATGATCCCACTTTGGGAGGGGTCGGGTTATTGACGGGAGTTTCCGGGGTCAGCAGAAGTTAGCTGACACACGGAAGTACAATGGAGGATGGTTCGCGGCTAGGAGGGTTCCTAGCCCGGGGGGGGGGGGGGGGGGGGGGGGGGGAGGTGAGGAAAGGGGAATACCGGGTTGCTGCTGGCAGGGTCAGGAAGGAGCTGGTGGGGGCCGGGGGGACAGAGGTGAGATGTTGTCGCTGTGGAGACTGGGTCGGGCAGGGGGTGCTGGCCTGGGGCGGGCAGTTGACGGGCTATGGCTAGTCGGAGGGGGGCGGGACGCCCTCTGATCCGGTTGGTCACCTGGAATGTGAGAGGATTGAATGGGCTGGTGAAGCGGTCGAGGGTACTTGCTCATCTGAGGGGGCTAAAGCTAGATGTGGCAATGCTTCAGGAGACCCACCTGAAGGTGGCGGACCAGGTCCGTCTGAGGAAGGGATGGGTGGGGCAGGTTTTCCACTCTGGGTTGGATGTCTAGGGGCCTCACGGTAGCATGGTGGTTAGCATCAATGCTTCACAGCTCCAGGGTACCAAGTTCGATTCCCGGCTGGGTCACTGTCTGTGTGGAGTCTGCACGTCCTCCCCGTGTGTGCGTGGGTTTCCTCCGGGTGCTCCGGTTTCCTCCCACAGTCCAAAGATGTGCGGGTTAGGTGGATTGGCCATGCTAAATTGCCCGTAGTGTAAGGTTAATGGGGGGATTGTTGGGTTACGGGTATATGGGTTACGTGGGTTTAAAGTAGGGTGATCATTGCTCGGCACAACATCGAGGGCCGAAGGGCCTGTTCTGTGCTGTACTGTTCTATGTTCTATGAACCGGGGAGTGGAGATTCTGGTGGGGAAAAATGTGTCGTTTGAGGCATCGAAGGTGGTGGCGGATAAGGGGGGTAGGTATGTTATGGTTAGGGGCAGGCTACAAGGAGAGAAGGTGGTACTTGCTAGTGTGTATGCCCCAAATTGGGACGACGCGGGCTTTATGAGGCGTATGTTGGGACGGGTCCCGGATCTGGAGGCGGGAGGTTTGATCATGGGGGTGGGACTTCAATATGGTGTTTGATCCTTCACTGGATCAGTCCAGCTCTAGGACGGGTAGGAGGCCGGCGGCGTCCAAGGTACTGAGAGGGTTTATGGACCAGATGGGTGGGGTGGATCCATGGAGGTTTGTGAGGCCGAGGGCACGGGAGTACTCTTTCTTCTCCCACGTACATAGGGTCTACTCTCGGATAGACTTCTTCGTGGTGAGTAGGGGACTGATTCCGAGAGTGGAGGAAGCCGAGTATTCGGCCATTGCAATCTCCGACCACGCTCTGCATTGGATAGAGTTGGAGATGGGGGAGGTGCGGGACCAACGTCCGTTGTGGCGGTTGGATGTGGGGTTGTTGGCGGAGGAGAAGGTGTGTAGGAGGATCCGGGCAAGCATTGAGGGGTACCTCGAGGTGAATGATACGGGGGAGGTTCAGGTGGGGGTGGTCTGGGAAGCCCTGAAAGCAGTGATTCGTGGGGAGCTGATATCCATCCGGGCACACAGGGAGAGGAGCGAGAGGAGTGAGAGAGATAGACTGGTGGGAAGGATGCTGGAGGTAGACAGGAGGTACGCAGAGGCACCAGAGGGGGGACTGTTGGGGGAGAGGCGCAGCCTGCAGGCTAAATTTGATTTGCTGACCACTAGAAAGGCGGAGGCACAGTGGAGGAAGGCACAAGGGGCAGTGTGTCGTTGTATGCCGATGACCTGTTACTGTATGTGGTGGACCCGGTGGGAGGGATTGGATTGGATTGGATTGGATTGGATTGGATTTGTTTATTGTCACGTGTACCGATGTACAGTGAAAAGTATTTTTCTGCAAGCAGTTCAACAGATCATTCAGTACATGGGAAGAAAAGGGAATTAAACAGAATTCAAGAAAATACAAGAAAATACATGAGAATACATAATAGGGCAACACAATTTATACAATGTAACTGCATAAGCATTGGCATCAGATGAAGCATACATGGGTGTAGTGTTAATGAGTTCAGTCCATAAGAGGGTCATTTAGGAGTCTGGTGACAGTGGGGAAGAATCTGTTTTTGAGTCTGTTCGTGCGTGTTCTCAGAACAATGCCGGGGGTGATGGAGCTGCTAGTTTGGGACCTTTTCAGGTTATAAACTTAATTTAGGCAAGAGTGAGGTGTTTGTGGTGCACCCTGGAGACCAGGAGGAAGGAATTGGTAGGCTCCCGCTTAGGTGAGCAGGGGGGAGTTTTAGGTACCTGGGGGTGCAGGTGGCCAGGGACTGGGGGACTCTTCACAAACATAATTTCACCAGACTTGTAGATCAAATGGAGGAGGAGTTCAAGAGGTGGGACATGCTGCCATTGTCGTTGGCGGGGAGGGTGCAGTCCGTCAAAATGACGGTGCTTCCGAGTTTCTTGTTCATTTTTCAGTGCCTGCCCATCTTCATCCCCAGAGCCTTCTTTAGGAGAGTGACTAGCAGTATCTTGAGGTTTGTGTGGCCACATGGGACTCTGAGAGTGAAGAGGGCTTTCCTGGAGCGAGGGAGGGATAGAGGCGGGCTGGCGCTGCCCAACCTTTTGGGGTACTATTGGGCGGCCAATGTGTCAATGGAGCTTAAATGGGTCATGGAGGGGGGAGGGGCGGCGTGGAAAAGAATGGAGATGGTGTCATGTAGAGGTACGAGCCTGGGTGCCATCGTAACGGCACCGTTGCCGCTCTCCCCTAAGAGATTTACCATGAGCCCGGTGGTGGCGGCGACCATAAGAATCTGGGGACAGTGGAGACGGCATAGGGGGGAAACAGAGGGCTCGATGGAGGCTCCACTGGGTGGCAACCATCGGTTCATCCCGGGGAACACGGATGGGGGATTTAGGGGGTGGCAAAGGGTGGGCATCAGTAAATTGAGGGACCTGTTTATTGGCGGGAGGTTTGCGGGCCTAGGGGAACTGGAAGATAAATTTGAGCTTCCCCAAGGGAACATGTTCAGATACTTGCAGGTAAAGGCGTTGCTAGACCACAGGTAGAGGGTGGGGGGAGGGGGGGGAGGGAATGGGGGAGAGGGGAGGGGGGGGCAAGGGGGGGGGTGTTCCTAACTATAGTTTCTATATATATTTTTTTCTCGCTACGGTTATGTAACTTAACAATGGGTTAACTTAAGTTGTTGTTAATATGTTGGGTTGTTCATTGAGGAGGGGCGAAGGTTTATGATTGTTGTTATTACTGTTATCGTTGGTATTTTAGTATAGTTTGATGTTGTGTAAATTCAAAATTTTTCAATAAAAATTATTTAAATACAAAAAAACAAAAATAAAGATAAGACATGCAAGATTTATGGAATATTTATGAAATTTAGGACTGTCACAATTCCATCAGCCGTGGGCGGAACCACCAAAACCACGGACCGGGAAGATGACTCAACATGTCTGCATTTGCTATCAGCATTCCCGAGTGGTTTTCGAATGAATACAGGTCCTAGCCAAAGGCAGAGCCATCTTTGGATCTGGGCTGATGTAATCTGCGGCACTGCCTTATCTTCGCGTATCAGGCTAAGCAGTGGTTTATGATCAGTAATGGTAAAAAAAGGGCAGCCGTAAACATACTGATGACAACATTTGAATCCGAACACGACCCCCAGATCCTCATTCTCTATGTGCGCATAGCTACGCTCTGCGACCATTAACGTCCTGGAGGCAAAAACTATTGGACAGTCATGGCTATTACCCATGCAATGGGGGAGGAAAGCGCCAATGCTGTAATGCGATGCGTCGCATGTCAGACATAGGGGCTTAGAAATGGGTCAGTACTCTGGACGAAACCAATGTCCACTTCACCAAACGGAAAGCAGCCTCCTGTTCATCGCCTCAAACCAAGGGCCAGCGTTTCTGTAGGAAAAAAATGAAAATGGGGGGGGAGGATTGTCGCCAAGTCAGGTTTACTGGTATAATCCTTTATGAGTATTGATAGTAATGTATTTTCTTGAGGCCTTGTGCGGTTTAAGCTGTAAGTAATTATTGCTCATATCTAACTTGGAGAATGTAGAGCCACCTTCCAGCGTGGCGTAAAGATCTTCAATTCGAGGTAGCAGGTATTGGTCCAGACGTGAGGCCGTATTGATGGTTAACTTGTAATCACTGCAAAGGCCGACAGTCCGATCCGGTTTCATCATCGGAACTAACGGTACCACCCAGTCGGTGAAATTAACCAGCCGAATATCATCGAGGCTCTCCAATCGCTGCAGCTCAGCCTCGATCTTATCAATGGCCGCATAGTGGACCAGCTAAGCATGAATAAAATGGGGCTGGGCCTGTGGATCCACCTGGATCTTCGCCATGGCTCCCTTAAAGGCTGGCCCGAAAATGTTGGAAAACTTTCACAGAGCCGTGTATAAGCTCCCCATCTCCACCTGGAGGATACACTGCCAGCCGTTCCGCAAATGGTGCAGCCAATCCTGACCCAGCAGGTTGGGGCCACCTCCCTGAACCAGAATGAGGGGAAGGTACAAGGACTGACGCCTGTAGACCACCAGGGTGAGTGTGGAGCCCACAATAGCCAAATGCGCCCTTGTATACATGGCAAGGCAGGTGGCCGAATCAGCCAATGATAATTGACTCAGCCCATGTCGGGTCCAGTTGAACACGTGATGTGGTACCGTTGAGACGACAGCACCTGTATCGAAATCTATTTAAATTAAGTGTCCATTGATCCATACAGGAATACAAATAGGGGCCACCTCTGGTGCAGCCATACAGTTCAACTGCATTTCCAACTCATCTCCAGCTTCTTCAGGGTCATCCAAATGTAGGGTCCCAGTACAGGGCCAACGTCTATCTCATCTCGGGCCGTCATGGTATTGTCGATCTGCCTCGATGATCCCAGTGTCCACACTTCTCGCAGGGGGTGGAGTCAGGATCTTCTGAATCTGGAGAGGTGCAGGACCTCGAGACCTTGGGGTTACAGCTTCACGGCGGTCAACTCTAGTCACTGAAGGCAGCACCGGACAACATGCAACTCCATTCCCTGGAGTTCCTGTACGCCCCAAGCGGCACTCTCCTGTGAAAGAGAAATTTTCAAAATCTGCTGGAATGTTAAGCAACCTTCACCTGGAAGCTACTTTTGTGTGTCGAGGTTGTTATGTTAATACCGCAAACCAGGCGGTCAAGGAGCATATCTGCCGACACAGCGCCATATGCAAAATATTCGGCGGTTTTCCATAAATGGGAAACATTCTCGGCCATTGATTCCACTTCCGAACTTACCGCCGTATTGAATCTGCATTGTTGCACAATGATGGACGAAGTCAGGTTGAAATGATTCCCCATCAGCGTGATGAGCTGGCCAAATGCTACTGCATCCAGTGCAGCCAGAAATGTGAGGCCCCTAATTCTGCTGAACGTGTGCACTCCGCAGTCCATCAACAGGATCGCAGTCTGGTGCTTGCTCTCGGTAATGCTGTTTGCCCGAAAAAAATAATGCAGGTGTTCCATATACTGAGTCCAGGATTCAACTGCAGGGTCAAAAGCATCCAGTTGACCAAACAAAGACACAGTGAAGCCCTTAACGCCGTACCTTAGTCAAAAGAGAAGCAAAGTCATAGAGAGGCGGAATAGTCGGCAGAGTTGTCCGTTGACAGTTCCAGTTTATCCTTGTCACCAGTTTAATAACGCGAGGGGAGTCAGAACAGTAAACAAAAGGAGATGTTTATTTATAAGAACATACTATTTTAGGTAATTTGGACATTCTGAATTCTTCCTTAGTGTACCCGACCCAATTTGGAATATTGAGAGCAGTTTTGGGCCACATATTCATTCAGAGAATTTACAGTGCAGAAAGAGGCCATTCGGCCCAACGAGTCTGCACCGGCCCTTGGAAAGAGCGCCCTACCCAAGCCCACACTTTCATCCTATCCCTGTAATCCAGTAACCTAATCTAACTTTTTTTGGACACTAAAGGCAATTTAGAATGGCCAATCCACCTAACCTGCACATCTTTGGACATTTGAGAGGAAATCGGAGCACCCGGAGGAAATCCACGCAGACACGGGGAGTACGTGCAGACTCCGCACAGACAGTGACCCAAGCCAGGAATAAAACCAGGGACCCTGGAGCTGTGAAGCAACTGTGCTAACCACTGTGCTGCCATGCCACCCATTGCTACCATGCCACCCATTGCTACTGTGCTGCCCATTATCTAAGGATGGGTGTGCTGGCCTTGGAAAGGGTCCAGAGGAGGTTCACAAGATTGATCTCAGAAATGAAGGACTTGTTATATGAGGAGCGGTTGAGGACTCTGTCTGTACCAGAGGACTCTGATGGAGTCCAGAAGGGTGAGTGGCGATTTCATTGAAACTTACAGAAAATTGAGAGGCCTAGATCGAGTGGACATGGAAATGTTTCCACTAGTAGGAGAGATTAGAACCCAAGGGCACAGCCTCAAACAGAAGGGACGGTCCTTTAAAATTAAGATGAGGAAGAATTTCTTCAGCCAGAGGGTGGTGAATCTGTGGAATCATTGCCAGAGAAGGCTGTAGAGGCCAAGTCACTGAGTGTCTTTAAGGCAGAGATAGATAGGTTCTTGATTAATAAGGGGATCAGGGCTTACAGGGTGAAGGCAGGACAATGGGGTTGAGAAATATATCAGCTGTGATCGAATGGCAGAGCAGACTCAATGGGCCAAATGGTCTAATTCTGCTCCAATATCTTATGGTCTATTGCACTCTCTGCTCCACACCTTGTTCTGATTCATCTCTCCGTTGTTTAGCTAAGGTGTTGCTCAGATAGGATTGAAGGCAGGTTTCACTTGACACATCACTCCATTTGCAACAACTGTCAATTATTGGGGATATTTAAGCATCTCATTTCTATTCCTTTACCCCTTGAACAGCAGTGAGAAAATGACAAACAAAAGGTATGCCTCTCGCGAATGCCTAACCTGCACCTGAGATTCCTTCAGTGTATCTGGAGGTTATGTAATGCTTTCCTGGGAGTTTCTGATTCTCAGAAGTAGTGCGGCATAGGCAGGAAGCCAATAACATTCTTCCACAAATTCATTGCCAGCTGCAAAGAGAAAACCTCTTTTGGCTCAGAAACACCTGACGTCTGAGAGCTGGCCTCAGCTGCATCATATCATCTTTCATAGCCCGTAGCAGTTATGTTAATTGGCTCCAGCCGACTGGATGATTCATGTAGCAAACTGTGAATTGAAAGGCCACCGTGTCTCTTTGAGAATTTAAATTCAATTTGAACAAGTTTAGGAATCAAAGATGGTGTGGAAATTGAGGACCTATTTTTCTCTGCTTTGTGTCTTTGTTGAGTTCAGGCTTTAACACCAAGGGATAGAGTTACTTTCCAAATGGAAAAGATGCAAAGGAACAGCTTGTGCTGTAACATTGGAAATTGAGAGCATTTACTGAGAATATTACATTAACCCTGGGAATTTTTTGTGGTGTGGGGGGCAGGGAGGAATAGTAAGTGCAGATTGTTCTGTGTTTGATTATATGAGTCTGATGACTGATCTATGACCACTGTTGTTGATTAGTTAAGGTTCGGCATTGATCCGCAACCGTGGTGGACAACCTACGGCCTGGGGGCTACATGCGGCCCATCCAACCATCCATCTGAGTGCAGCCCTCGCACAGAGTTGCCACATTCCGCTGGTTTCAATCCACGTAGCTTTTTTCCTACCGGTACCACTGACCTCATACGCACGTAAAGCAGGGACTTATTGTATGTAGCCGTCCTGTGCCCCATTAGAAATGAGGGCCGGAGGGCAGCACGGTGGCCTAGTGGTTAGCACAACCGCCTCACGGCGCTGAGGTCCCAGGTTCGATCCCGGCTCTGGGTCACTGTCCGTGTGGAGTTTGCACATTCTCCCCGTGTCTGCGTGGGTTTCGCCCCCACAAACCAAAAATGTGCAGAGTAGGTGGATTGGCCACGCTAAATTGCCCCTTAATTGGAAAAAATAATTGGGTAATCTAAATTTATAAAAAAAAAAAAGAAATGAGGGCCGGGATTCTCCATTTGGGAGACTATGGGCCATATTCTCCGATTCTGAGGCTAAGTGAGGAGGATCTGTGGCGTTTTGCGTGGACAAAATCGGCGCCGCTCCCTCACCGATGCTGCAACCGGTGAGGGCTAAAAGCCGCACCACTTAAACCTCCCAGCCTTCACAAAATAAATGGCTGGAGAATGGCCGGGTCCGTGGCCGCGCATGCTGATGATCTGCAGCGGTCGTACCGTAAAACACAGCGCCGGCCGTGTGCGGACCCGACCTGCCAGGTAGAGCCCGCTGGCCAACCCTTTGCCACCCCCCGGCCACCCCCACCAGCCCCCACAGCCCTCGCGGAAGCCCCCCCCGACCAGCAGCATGGCTCCCGCCCGACTGTGGCCACTGGACATAGTCCACAGCCGCCACACCGGGTTGCCGACCGCTGAGACTATGAGTGAACCGCGCCATGTTGAACCCGCCCCATCGGGGGCAGAGATTCAGGGGAGGGCCTTCAGGTGATGCGCTGAGGCTATCCCAATGGCGTGCGGCGCGCGCTGCACTGACACCGTTTTGGAGGGGGCAGAACATACAAAATCTGCGTCAAACAGGCGCTGCCTCCGATTTCGGCGTCAATAGGGATTCTTCGCCCAGTCGGTGATTACGAAATCGCCGTCGTGGAACGGGCAATCTCGCCTGATGTTCTCCCACTGGAGCTGATTCGTACCTGATTTGTGCAAATCAGGAAGTAAGTCCCAATCCTTTGCCATGCAGATTTATGTAAGGTGAGGAATGCAAGGGATTCTCGAGGGAATTTTGAGCGATTGTTCTGATAGCGAGGTCGAGCCCCTGGGCCCCCATAACCCCCCGCAACACAATTAACACCCTCCCTGGAATATCTGGGTCACCCCGTGTCCCCTCCCCCCACAGTATGGGGGTGACCCGACCCCCCAAAAACTCCCCCCCTCTCCCCTCCCCCACCGCCCCCCACCAGGGACTCTCTAATTAAAGAGACCCCAACCAGAGACACACCATTAGAGAAACCCCTGTCCAGAATGATCACCCAGAAGAGAGACCCCTGGCAAAGAGAACTAAGTGCATTCCAATCACTAAGTGTATTCCAATCACTCAAGTGTATGATTGAAATGCACTTACCATTCTTTGATGTGGTTGACGTTTGTAAACAATGCAGTTCCAGCACTTAGAGACACTCATCCATGAAGGGAGATGAATGAATCAAGGCTGCAGCTGTTTTAGATAGCCTAATTTAGTGCTGTCCGTCAAGAGACAATTATCATGCAGATCACTGGGAGAATTGCTCAGCCCTTTTCTTCAAATAACTTTACCTCCAACTAAGATGACGCGTGGAACCATGGTTTAACATCTCATTTGACAGTGTTGTGCTTTCTCAGTACCACATGTAACGATCAGTCGAGATTATATGCTCTGGTGTCTGACATCGGATTTGAACCATGACCTCCTACCACAGCTGTCAGAGCAGAGCCAGTGAGCCACAGCTGACATCTAGGTAGCTGATTACATCATCCAGATAAAATCAATTGATTGTTGTTGACCAATGTAGTCAAACGCTAACGTCAAAGCCGATAGGAGAACAATATCCCCTTCGCGCTCAAGCCTTTCGGGAAATTCAAAAAGCGGAGGTTATATTTTTGGAAAGCAATATCAGGCGCACAGGATGAGATTTTAATTTGCCCAAAGCCACCCATTGGCACACAGTTAGAATCAGGCCCATTATTGCCACAATTGTGTAAATTTACAGTGACTGAATGGTAGGTGCTGCTGCTCAAGGCACAAAGGACAATCTGCACGCTCCTGTCTGAACATTGAGAGTTTGCCAAGGTTTTAGCAGAGGTATGGTTCCATGCCAGATTGGGTTGAATAAATAACGGTGTGTCCGAACAATGCACGCTGTTACTAATGCGCATAACAGTCAGCAACCTGCAGCGAGAAAGAGATACTGCAGGAACTGCAAATTGCATGTTGCTGGGCGATTTATGTTGCCTCGTTAGCCTCATGGAAACAGCAGTGCATGCTTAACCTCCCTGCGATTTTTGCTGAAGTTGTTGCATGTTCACATTAGCTGCTCATTAAACTGACCACACAGATTTGAGTCTAATAATTAACACGTTAAGTACTCTTTTAATGACGCGATAATGGTTAGCGACTGGACATTAACTTCCCTTTCCCAGAAAGTGGACGATTACATGGAAAAGCAAAACACTGCAGACGTCGGAAATCTGAAATGAAAACATAGAACTGGTCAATCCACAGGTGCTGCCTGACCTGATGGGTTTTTGCAGCCTCTCTGTTTTTATTGTAAGCATGGGGGTTACATTGTTTCAAGTTGTGAATTTTAGGAAATTGTGAAAATCTCACATTTTAATTTTTAGTTTCTTTCTCTTCCTTTTTTCCCCTCCTTTTTTAAATCTCTTTTCTCTTAATTCAATCTTTATTTCCTTCTATTTATTCCTCTTTCTGTACCTGATTATGGAATTTACCTCATCTAATTCAATCTCCTTCTCTGTCCATTTCCCAATATTATAATTTCATTGGTTAAGCAGATGCCCCATTTGCCTCAGTGATCATCCATGTTTCAGATGCCCTGCCCTGGTTTAGCACACTGGGCTAAATCGTTGGCTTTTAAAGCAGACCAAGGCAGGCCAGCAGCACGGTTCAATTCCCGTACCAGCCTCCCCGGACAGGCGCCGGAATGTGGTGACTAGGGGCTTTTCACAGTAACTTCATTGAAGCCTACTCGTGACAATAAGCGATTTTCATTTTCATTTTTCATATCTTTGCCGTGGACATTCACAGCAATCCTGTGGGCAAGAACCTTTACTGTCTCTGAATGAACATGCACAAGCAAGCCTAACCAACAGGGTCAACAAGACTTTACCCATTCCATCTATTTTTTATTCATTTATGGGATGTGGGTGGCTCTGGCTGGGGCAGCATTTATTGCACATCCATGGTTGCCCTTGAACTGAGTGACTTACTTGGCCATTCAGAGACCATTTTTAAGATCCATTTCTGGGGTCACATGTGTAATATTCTCTGCACGCACGGATGGCAAGGTCTTTGTAGTTGAAGTGCTCAGAAAACAGGCGGCTTTGTAAATGAACAAAACTGTTTATTAATTGGCTAAATCACTAAAGAGTTTCTATGATATAAGATTGCAATTGGATATTACGGTTTAATACAAACAACCATGAATAAATCTTTTTAATAACTATTGACTCAGGAGCTGCTTGATATGCAACTGTGCTTTGTGCTTGTTGTCCAGATTCTGTGCTGTCCAGGGGATTATCTCTATGAGGCCTGTGTTCTAGTGACCTATTCCTGTCACTACGCCACCTATGGTCGGATGCTAGAATCTCAGTCTATGCATAGGGCACCTATCCTAACTTACAGTTCGGTTATTAAATCATACACAAATGATATACTACGTATCATTACAACATGTAGGCCAGACCAAATGAGGACGGCAGATTTCCTTCCCCAAAGGACATTAGTGAACCAGATGATTTTTTTATGACAATTGTTTCATGGTCACCATTAGACTTTTTATTGAATTCAAATTTCACCCATCTGTTGTTGTGGGATTCAAAACTGGGCCTTACTCTTGGGTCTCTTGATTACTAGCCCAGCAACAATGCCACCATACCACCATCTCCCTAACTAAACTTCATTGGTCCTGTTCTGCAATGCTTTACTTTATGCTCAGCATCCTTTTTTTCTGATGTGTTTACACTGATTGGGTCAGGGGGATTCCGATGTTTACTGAAGTACTAATCATTTAGAAGTTCTCTTTTCTGGACGCACAGCCTGAGATCACAGGTAGACCATTTAGGGCAGATACAAGGAGAAATTTCTTAACCCAGAGAATGGTGAGCCTATGGAATTTGTTACCACAGAAAGTAGGTGAGTCCAAAACATTGTATGGTTTCAAAGAAGCAGTTAGATATAGCACAGGGCTATATCAAGGGGATCAAAGGATATGGGGGAGAACGGGATTAGGATATTGAGTTGGATGATCAGCCATGATCATAATAAATGGCAGAGCGGGTTTGAAGCGGCAAATGGCCTCCTCCTGCTCCTATTTTTCTATGTTTCTATGAAGGGGTTTGTGCAACCATCCAGTGCCTGCAGGTGCAGATGGAGGAGTCCAAACGCCTGCAGGACCAGGAAGTGATGCCGACCATGCGTGCCACACAGGCCAACACCGCAAGGGTGGTGCTCACCGTGGAGGCCTTTGGGGGAGGGGGAGGCTGGGGGAAGGTTTCGGCTATGGATCAAGACGTCCAAGGCTTGTGGCACTCTGTGCAGGTGGTGGACGAGGCACGGGACAGGCCTGCCCTGTCACAGGCATCCATGTACCAGAGCCACCTGGACATTGCAGAGGCGCCTCCGAATGTGGCCCAGTCACTGTGGGTCATGGCTAAGGGCGTCACGGATTGGCTGGGCACTGGCTGACGTGGCACAGACCCAGATGGAGGTGGCACAGTGGCAGCGAGATGTGACGCGTCCCAGAGGGAGGTGGTCCACTCCCTGTGCTCCACGACTGTGAGCATACAGACCCTGGTCGGGAGGGGTGTGGGTCTCCAGGACTGGCAATGCCAGGAGGATTAGCCCTGCTCACACGGCCATCCCACGGAGTAGCCCGGGGGCCATTGGGCACCTGAGGTAGGAGGAGGTGATGGGGCCTATGCCGGTGACTCCAACAGGGGAGGCGCCTGAACATCACAGTGTCTCGGACTCTCCACCTCCTGTCTGATGGACATTGGGCAGAACAGGGTGGCACCATGCCATCTATGACACCTGAGCAGCAGTTAGGCCCATCCAGGCCCGATCGCCCCAGAAGGTGGCCGTCAAAGGAGACCCAGGTCACAGGGTGGGAATCGCAGCAGGTCGCCTCCATGCCTGATGAACCACCTGGGGGTACACCTTGGTGTGCCGTTTAGTAGATACCAGTTAAATTGGCACGGGTGCAGAACATAGAATAGTGATAGGGACTAGGGCACAACATATATATATGTTCACTTGTTCACAATAAACACATGTTCACAACATTTCAACCTGCCTAAGTCAGAAGGTGTGAGGATTGGCTGGTCCGGGCAGGCTACAGAAGGGCGCTGGGGGAAACGGGAGAAATGGGTGGACGTTGGAGGTGAGCTTGGCCCAGGGTCCCCAGTTCAGCCAGTGCTCACCACTCCAGTGTCCCACCCCCATCCCTCTCTTCGCCACCCCCACCTTCTCTGCCTCCGTCACCCCAAGGGTTCAGTGGGACCGTATAATGGAATGGCCAGCTCGCATGCAGCGATCAGCCAAGTGGATGGTGGAGAATGCTGCTGTGGACAGGAGCCAGATGTTGTTGAACGGTGGGCTGCACTGAAGCTCATCCCAGAGTGGGTTGTCATCATCCTATGTCACATGGGCCAGACCCGCTGTTACTACCAACCCAGGTCCCCCACACCGTAGTGAGGCAGGTAGGAATTACGGAGGTGGTTGCAAGGGCAGGATGGGGGGTGGGGCTGTGCTGGAAGGGTGTTCATGGGAGGGGGTGGTTGGCTGTTGGGGGGGGGGGGGGGGCATATGTGGGATGGGCTGACCAGGCCGCCTAGTCATTGATTCTGGAGGCGATTAGAGTGTCCTGTGTGCACCGGCCCGGGCGCACACGTTGTGCAGCCTCCTGACACTGCCCAGATCCTATATCCTGCCCATTCTCCGCATTCGCCTTGTCTGAAGAGGCCTGGCATTCATCTCCTCCAGCACGCCGCCTGTCTGCTGCATGATTGTGCGAGGGTGCAGCAGGCCACCACACGTGGGGACTCTCCCAGCACTAATCTGGAGGGCCCCTTCCAGAGCAGTCAGGCACCTGAACTATCTTCAGGATGCCAAAGCACTCGATAATGCTTCTGGTCGCCGCATGGGCCTCATTTTAGCAGGTCCCCGTGTCGGTCTGTGGCCTCCAGAGAGGCGTCATCAGTCATGGCCGCAGTGGATAACCCCTGCCCAGGAGCCAACCCCTTTACCGGGTGAGCCCCTCGAAGAGGTCAGGAACCATTGAGTGTACCAGGACAAAAGCGTTGTGGACACTGCCCGGGTATTGGGTGCAGACGTGTATGATTTGCATCTCATGGTCACACACCAGCTGCACGTTCCTTTCGGTTTCTAAAGACCGGCCTGTCATAGGCTGCTGCTCGTAGGGTGACTTGCATCCCGTCAATCACCCCTGTACCTGGGCCACCTCGGCAAACACGATAAACCCCGTTGCCCGGGCATCCTGGTGGGCTCTGTCCACATTGGACTTGATATATTGTGGTGACCAGGCACATTGGGCATCCGTGACAGCGGTGATGCATCTGTGCACTGAGGTCGGGATTAGGCGAATGGTGTTTACTTTACGTGCGAAATAGAACACATTGTCGCCACTGTCGAGGCACCGGAGCATGGTATTCTGACGTGAGCCCTGCGCCAGCCATGATTTTGGCCTCACGACTGATTCCCCACTGAATCACGTTTCACGATTTTAGCATCGGCCGACAGAGAATCCCGTCCAAAGTTGTTACTGTGTAAATGAACACGTAGGAGTGATGTACCTGTTTGTTCAAAACAGGACAATCTATCAGCTGTTATGATTATTGGTTTGCAATGGGTCCATTTGATGGTTAGAGTATTTGTTACATATACTGTGCGGTTCATGGAAACAGTTCAATTTGGTTTATGGCCCGTTTTATCAAGTTCTGCCAGGTTATGGAGGACATTACCTCGACATCCGTACAATTAGTGAATGTTCAAGGAATGCAGGGTAATTACAGCAGGTTCATAAATTACAAAGAAAAATTCAAGATAATAAATAACATGTGCTGTTAAAATTGGATCATTTGTCTTCCATTACAATTCTATTGATCATGATATTCTGCAGCTCAAGGTCAAACCTTTCTCGTCTCGATTTAATTCATTGTGCTCTGAAGGTGTTTGGTTAAATGGACTAATCCTTCGATGCTGTGCATGTCTGTAAATTCTAGTCTAAATTTGCCGTCCTCTATTTATTTGTTGTGCAGTACCTTTTTCCCATTTCTTTGGGCATTTGTTTCTGCTCATGTGGCCAGGGGCCAGCAGAATGGTAATGGTGCCTTGAACAGTTTCATCTGCTACTTGACTTGTTATTAATTTGTTTATGGGATGTGGACTTCACTGGCTAGGTCAGCATTTATTGTCGATCCCTAATTGCCCTTCAGAAGGTGGTGGTGAGTTGCCTTCTTGAACCACTACAGTCAATGTGGTGTAGGTACACCCACAGTGCTGTTAGGAAGGGAGTTCCAGGATGTTGGACAGTGAAAGAACGACAATATATTTCCAAGTCAGGTGGTGAGTGACTTGGAGGGGAACCTCCAGGTGGTGGGGTTCCCAGGTATCGGCTGCTCTTGTCCTTCTAGATGGTATTGGCTGTGGATTTGGAAAGTGCTGTTTGAGGAGCTTTGGTGAGTTGCTGCAGTGCATCTTGTAGATAATTCACATGACTACTACTGTGCGTCAGTGGTGGAGCGTTTGAATGTTTGTGGAAGGGGGAGCAATCAAGTGGGCTGCTGTACCCTGGTGTCGCGCTTCTAGAGTGTTGTTGGAGCTGCACTCATCCAGGCAAGTGGAGAGTATTTCATCACACTCATGACTTGTGCCTTTTAGATAGTGGACAGACTTTGGGGAGTCGGGAAGTGAGTTAGTTGCTGCAAGATTCATGGCGTCTGACCTGCTCTTGTCTCACAGTATTTATATGGGTGGTCCAGTTCAGTTTGTGGTCGACTGTAATCGACGGTCAAGCAATATGTTGCTATGGGATGAGCCAGTCCTGACACTTCCCCCGTTTCCCCATGTCACACCTACCTGAGAGGAAACCTTCCTGCAGTATCATGTGGATAAATGCGAGGTTATCCACTTTGGGAGCAAAAGCGAGAAGGCAGACTATTATCTGAAAGGATATAAATTATGAATATGCAACGAGACCTGGTGTCTTCGTATGCCAGTCACTGAAGGTTGGCATGTAGGTGCAGCAGGCAGTAAAGAAGGCAAATGGTCTGCTGGCCTTCATAGCGAGAGGATTCAGGTACAAGAGCAGGGATTCGTGCTGCAATTATACATTGCCTTAGTGATGCCACATCTGGAATATTGTGTGCAGTTTTAGTTTCCTTATCTAAGGAAGAGTGTTCTTGCTATAGAGGGAGTGCAGCAAAGGTTTGCCAGACTGATTCCTGGAATGGCGAGACTGATGTATGAGGAGAGATTGATCGGTTAGGATTGTATTCCCTGCAGTTCAGAAGAATGAGGGGGGATCTCACAGAAATCTTTAGAATTCTAACTCGACGAGACAAGGTGGATGCAGGAAGGATGTTCCTGATGGTGGTAGTGTTCAAAACCAGGGGTCACAGGAGTGAGATGAGGAGAAATCTCTTCACCCAGGGAGTGGTGAGCCTGTGGAATTTGTGACCACAGAAAGTAGTTGAGGCCAAAACATTGTGGCCACATATGTCCCCCCCCCCCCCCCCCCCAACTAAATGGGAACAAAGTCTCTTAGCGAGTGTGTTTCGCCACATGTTTCCTGGCGCTTGCAGTGGCGAGAAACACAAGGCTATAAAATGCAACTAGTGTTTGATAAGGGCCTCAACGGGGAACATGCAGCCAAGGTCACACATTGCCCCGTTTCGTACACTGAGGTGCTTCACTCGCCAGAACTCCTCAGTGCAGTGAGAGATCGGGGCGCCATTTAAAAATAGCATCCTGAATCCCGAGGCCCCCCCAAATGACCCCCGGTCCCCCCCAACCTCCAACGCACCATGGGAGGGTCTCCACCCTCTCACACTCCCCCCAACACCCGCGCACTGGACCCCCAGCCTGATCGCACATGCACAGAAAATGCTAGCTTGGCACCTTAGCAGTGCCAACCTGGCACCCTGGCAGTGCACTTGACAGCTGGCAGTGCCACCTGGGCACCTTGACAGTGCCAAGCTGACATCCAGGTGGCACTGCCAGGGTGCCACCCTACCCAGAGGACATGCACCTGGGGGCCTCCGATCTCTTGGGAGACCCCTACGAATGCTGTTCTGTCTGGTCCCCGTTTGTGAAGACCAGTACTGAACTGCACTTGCCCGAGGTCTCCGAGGCAAGGGGGATCGAACCCACACCTCGGGTAACTCAAGAATCTGTACATTAAAGTGAAACTATCTGTCTCGCTTTAATAAGCAGATTTGCGAACAAGTGATCCCGCCCACAATGGTTGGGATTCACATCGCAAGGTCTCGCGAGATCTTGTTAGATCTCACAAGGTGTTGCGAGCTGGGTAGATCCTGGGAGCGGGATCTCCCAGCTTCTATCGGCCACGCTGCACCGCGGGAGCTGCTTTCCGGGTGCAGTGTGGCCATTAAATCCCACCCTGTATGTTATTAAGAAGCAATTAGATGTAGCACTTGGGGAGAAGGGAATCAAAAGATATGGGGGGGAAAGCAGGATTAGGCTATTGAGTTGGATGATTAGCCATGATCATAATGAGTGGCGGAGCAGGCTTGAAGGGCATAATGGTCTCCTCCTTCTCCTTTATTATGTTTCTATGAAGTCTTTAATGAATGCTGTGCATTCACATCTTGGGTTGACCTGAATCATAGAGTCATTCTTTGAGATTCTGAACCCTGCTCTGATGCTGAAATATGAGGCAGGAACCCGCATTGTCTGGGGAGCAGTCACTCATTGTGATTTTCTCCAGGGCCGTCAATTAATGGCCAGCAGGCAGGCTTGCTGCCCAGTTAAGGACCCAGGGTGGGTTCTCGAAGCCTTGGGGCTAATCAGAGACCTTCCAGTTTGAAAGCAGCAGCATTCTGCAATTGAGGGTAAGTAAGGGAGAGGGCTCAATCAAAATGTAGGCACCCTCTTTCTTAGCTTTTTAAAATTTAAACAAAAACGTGGGTTTTGCAGCTGGGCCACGAATGTGGGGGGAGGTAGCGAGAAGCCCTGTACATGCAGCCTGTGGCTGCTGCTGCACCCTGGCAATGAGGGAGGGCCCATCAAGACCTTGGGGTGGCACTGTGGCACAGTGGTTACGACTGCTGCCTCACAACTCCAGGGAACTTGGTTCAATTACGACCTTGGGTGACCTCTGTGTGGAGTTTGGAGTTTCTCCACGTATTTCCTCCGGATGCTCCCGTTTCCTCGCACAGTCCAAAGAAGTGCAAGTTAGGTGGATTGGCCATGCTAATTGTCCCTTTGTGTCGAAAAAGCTAGGAGGGGTTATGGGGAGAGGGTGGAGGCATGGGCTTATGTAGGGTGCTCCTTCCAAGGGTTGGTGCAGAACTCCTTCTGCACTGTAACTTCTATTATTCTATGAAAACTGGTGTTCACCGTCGGCACAACCCTGGAGCTTGACTGGAAAACATGCTCTTAACAGACTGGATTGGCTTCCCATCTCGTGTGGGCTGGTAGCCCTGCTGCTTTCCCCATTGGGGAAGGGGTGGCGTAGATGAAACTGAGTTAACATAGAACATAGAACATTACAGAAGTACAGGCCCTTCATTCCTCAATGTTGCACCGACCTGTGAAACCACTCTAAAGCCCATCTACACTATTCCCTTATCATCCATATGTCTATCCAATGACCATTTGAATGCCCTTAGTGTTGGCGAGTCCACTACAGTTGCAGACAGGGCATTCCACGCCCTTACTACTCTCTGAGTAAAGAACAGACACTCTTTCTGGCTCATCCTCACCCCACCCACCACCTTCACTCTTAGTTACAATGGGGCCTAAAAATTGAGCCGATAGAATATTATGGTATAAAAGGCCATTTGAGCCAATGTATTTGTGCCACAGTGTCACACTTTGAAAGAACTATCCAGTAGTCACACTTGCCTGGTCTAGCTCTATAACCCTGCAGTTTTGCTTTCCACCATAACTATTTATCTAATATCCTTGTGAAAGTCACGATTGAATTTGCTTTCATTATCTTTGCTGGCAGTGAATTCCAGATCATAACAATTTGCTGCATAGAAATAATCACCCCCCCCCCCTCCCCCCGCCTTCTGCTCTGTTCTTTTGTCAATTATCTTCAATCTGCGTCCTCAGTTAATGATCTTCCTGCCTTTGGAATCAATGTCTCCCCATTTACACTGACCAAGCCTCTGCTGTATTTGAGGCCCTCTATTAAACCTCCCCCCCACCCCCCCCCCCCCCCCCCCCCCAACTCCCGCCCTCACCCCACGCCACCCCCAAGAACAATCCCAGCTCCTCAAATCACTCCGGTGCCAAAATATGTCCACGGTGGGGCCAATAAACCATAAACTGACCTTTCCAGGAAGGTCATTGACACAATCAGAGAAAATTCTGCACCTCAATGGAATCCAGATTGTGACGTTGGATTTTTAAATAATTGGCATAAAATAAAATCCCCAGTTCCATCCGTTTGTTCTCGATAAACAAGACTGACACTTCAGTGCAGTACTGAGGGGGTGCTACACTGGCGAGGTGCCCTCTGTTGTCAGAGGAGAGCTTAGGAATTCTCCCTTGTAGCTTGCCTAATATTTATCCCTCAACCAACCGTTAAAATAACAGATTACCTGATCGTTTAGTTCAATGCTGTTTGTGCCTGGAAATTACAACAGTATTTAATTGGCTAAAGAGTGCCTTGGGGTTCCTGAGGTTGTAAAAGGTGCCGTGTAAACATGAACTTTCCATTCCTTCTTGACCCTGTTGGCAGTTCGAGATGTCTTTACCTTTAGGACACTCTCGGGAGCAGAATGGAGCTCACATGGCATCCATTACAGTTTGAAAAAAACGTTTTTTCCCCTGGTGTGCTGTTTTTGTTTCCTCTTTGCTGAGAGAGCTGTGCTTACTCTGTCAGTGGAACTGGCACAGAAACGCTTGTTTGTTATGGGAGCAGGAGTCCAGGAGATTATATTGTTTTTCTCTTGCTGTCTCATAGCTTTAACATTCCTGCTTTTGCTTATACCGTCAAACTGCTGGACTATTTTTAATTCTGGGAAGTAATCTAAACTTGGATGTGGTAGCACAGTGTTCTGGTACATAATGTTTCTTACCAGGAAAGAGGCAACGTCGGAGATCACTGCAAAGATTGTTCTTAAAATGAAAACCACATCACTTTGAGGAAGTGCTACTACATGTCTGGAACCTCACAAAAGAGGCTGTAGTTACACAAAGCAATAAGATTTATTTGGTAATAACTGTTCGATCTGTTGGCCCACGTCTACATTTATTGCATTTTTGGAGTGATTTAAGAGCTTAGTTAAACCTGATTATCTGAGTATCTTTATTTACTCAGCTTTTTAACCACATCGCACAGATAGAGATTATTATCTGTTTTAGCATTGTTTTTTTGGAACTTCTGGTAGCAATCACCACATGGAACAGATTTGTTGACGGTGATGTCTGGGGCTAACATGAAATGGAAATTAATTCCGTTATATTATCCTTTGGTGCCATTACAAGGTTTGTGCACAGGACACAAATGGCCACAGAAAATACCAGCTACAACACAGGCCCAGCAAGAGTTCCAGCATAATTCCAGCAAGTGCTCCTCAGGACTCTTGAATCCATTCTGGAATAGAATTCTAGTACAATGCCAGACGGTGTTCCAGCAACAGTTCTAATGTAGCATTTGCAAAGGTCCTAGCATAGTCTTAGCAAGCACAGTTCCAGAAAAGGCTCAGGCAATACAACCTGCAGTAGATCCAGAACATTTCCAGCAATAGTTCAAGGAGTAGTTCCAGTGACATTCTTTGCACTGCCACAGATACAGACCCACCTGCGGTTCCAGCAGAAAGCAAATGGTGAAGAATTGTGACCTGATAGCCAAATTCTGTCTGCCCCACCAGAGACCAACAGGAAGGAAGTGATGGTAGTCTGAGGTGCAATGTGGGAAGGCCTATTGATGTGGGAGAGGGAAAGAGCAGTGGGTATCTCGCCATGTTCTTGGGCTGCAGAATCTTGCCCTTGTCAGACTTTGCTGTAACAACTTCAGGCAGTGAGTTATGGAAAAGGACAGGGGTAGACCAAGTGTACAAACAATATAAAATTGGGGAAAGACCAATTTAACTAAGCCGAGATGTGGTTTTGTAAATGTGGACTGGAAACAGCTACTTGAAGTTAAATTGGTATGAATGCAGCAGGAGGCATTCAAGGAGGAAGAGATGGAGAACATTCGGAACAATATGTTCGCACAAAGAAAAAGTGTGGGACTCCAAAATCTAACCGCCTGAATGTCAAACAGCATAAATTGTAAATTATAAAACGCGAAATAGAGGAAGCTGATTTCAGATACAGAAAGTTCAGTCCTGCAGAGAATCCACAGCAAGTGCAGAAGTGAAATTTAAAAGGGAATTTGGGCATGAAAAAAATCTTGGCAAGTATTTCACCTCCGCCGCAAAGTGGCTGTTAGTAGTTTAACAGGGGCAAATGAATGGAAAACATTCTGGGGGAGAGGATAAATTATCATTTAGAAAGGCAGATTAAGCAAGGACATGCATGAATTTATTAAGGGAAGGTTGTGCCTGACCAACCTGTGTGAATTTTTTGAGGAGCTAAGAAGGAGAATCTGTTGAGAATAATGCTTTTGAGGTAATGGTCATGGATTTTAGTGAAGCTTTTGACAAGGTTCATGGGGCAGATTGGCCTGAATAGTAAATGTCCAGGGATTCAAGAGCAGTGGCACGTTGGATCCCAAACTGACTCAGTGGCAAAAAGCAAAGGGTAATGGCGGATGGGTATTTGACGAGTGTGCTGTTTCCAATGGTGTTCCGCAGGGCTCAGTAAAACCTTGCTTTTGGTGGAACATATCAATGATTTATACTTGAATGTAGGTGGGGCAAGATTACAAAGTTGTGCTGATGAAGAAAGCTGTAGACCACAAAGAGATATCGATCGACTCATCAGCCAAGCAGAAAGGTGACAAATGGTATTCAACCTGGAGAAGTGTGAGGTAATATATTTGGGCAGGGCAAACAAACCAAGGGAATGCATAATAAATGATAAGATACTGAGAAGTGTAAAGAACAGAGGGACTTTGGAATGTATGTCCATAGATCACGGAAGATAAAAGGAAAGGTCGACAAAGTGATTAGGAAGAGATATTTTACTAACCAAGGCCTAGATTATAGGGGTTGGGAGGTAATGCTAGAACTCTATGAAACAATAGTTAAACTCCATCTAGAGAACTGTGTATAGTTCTTTTCACTGCATCAAAGAAGGATATGATTGCACCAGAAAGTGTACAGGAGGGTTTATGAGGATGTTGCCAGGATTGATTGGAGAATTTTCGGAAATTTGATGAGGAAATATTGGTTAGGCTGGAGCTGTTTTCTCTGGAACAGATTTAATGAGGGCGATTTATTGAGGTTAATAATATTATGAAGTGCCTGGAAAGAGTAGATGGAAAGGACCTATTTCCATTAGCAGAAAGTTCAATAACCAGGGGGTAAGATTTAAAGGTTTGAAGTGTAGACCGAGTGGTCACGTGAAAACGCGATGACGTGGCTACCAATGACGTGGCGGGAACTATCCCCAGGCGCGTGTCAGAGCACAAGCATTGACGTAGCTGCTAAGCTAGTGAACAAACTCTTCTTTGTAGAAAGGCCCTGCAGTCAGTGATTCGGAAACACAACACATTTACATGGGACACGATTTAGTGGAAACATTTCAAAGTGCCATTTTGGGCATGATTGGCGTGGTGTTTCTCAACGGCTGGGTTGGTGAGATCACAGCCCGTACTTTACACCACTTAGAGCCGAGAATTAGCCCCCATGTGCTTATTGCCATTGCTGGCTGTCTCACCGTCTGATTTTCCAGACTCGCACCTCAGTGACTCGCTGCTAACAACGGGGAGCTGCTTTTAAACGTTCCCTCACCACTCACTCCCAGTCAACACATAAACATGGCAGCACACAGACCTGCTCCTCGCTTTGGTGATGCCGACCTGGACAGGCTTCTCGCCGCTGTGGATGTGAGATGGGACATCCTGTTTCCCCAAGGAGGTTGAAGGACCAGCATCAGGGCCACCAATACCAGCCAAGGAGACAGTGAATGCGGCTGTTAGTGCAGGTAGCATGACCAGGTGGACAACCGTGCAATGTTGGAAGAAGATCAGCAATCTCCACTGAGATTTACCACCACTCTCCTGCCATCAGTTCCACCTGCCACCCCTCAAAATACCAACCCCCCCTTCCCCCACATCCGATCTTCATGCTTGTTCCTCAGCACCCCCTGGCACCCACCAGCACAACACTTTCATGTCCAGGTGCAGTGCCCACACATGCCAACTGCTATGGAACCCCTGAGTCATCAAGCATGCGGCTCACAAAGCCCTCTCTTTGTTCCCGCAGGAGAAGATAGCCCATGATTAGCAGAAAAGGGCCAAAACGGGAGGGGGGGGGGGGGGGGGGGCTGTACACCAGAAATCCGAGTCCTCACCTCTATGAGGAATGGGCCCTGGAATTCACGGGGCTGTCCGAGGAGAGAGCAGTCACTGACAGCGAGGTTGGCCTGCGCCGTAGAGGTGAGGATCCACAGGCCCTTCACCTGTCTCAAGTGAGTTGTTCATTTAAAAAAATTAAATTTAGAGTATCCAATTCTTTTTTTCCAATTAAGGGGCAATTTAGCTACCCTGTACATCTTTGGGTTGTGGGGGCGAAACCCACGCAAACACGGGTAGAATGTGTAAACTCCACACGGACAGTGACCTGGAGCCAGGATCAAACCCCAGTCCTCGGCACCGTGAGGCAGCAGTGCTAACCACTGCGCCACCGTGCCGCCGTCAAGTGAGTTGTTCATGCCAGACAAAATTACCCTTCCCCCTTGCTGACCACATGTCCATTGTCTCGCAGGATCTCTGTTTGATGTGGCCGATATGGGGCCGATCCATCCGGAGTCGTTCTCCCTCCACCATCCAAGAGAACACCTTGGAGGAGAGCTCTGAGGAGACCACCACTGAGGGTCACAGCTCTCACCCTCACCTTCCACCAACGCAGAGACACACACCTCGCTGGGTGACATTAGTGGACAGGCTTCTGGGGCACAATCTGGTGAGCATCACACAGTTGCTGATGCAGATCAGGTCTCGGCAGGAACATTAAAGGGAGTCAGCAGTCGGAGGTCTGCTGGATATCTGGACTTGGCTGGGTCCAGGTCAGATGCCGAGCCTCTGGGCAAGGTAATCCCAGAGCTGATGTAGATGATAGGTCACAGCCGTGAGATCCAGGAGGGGATGTCAGCGACATTTCAGCGAATGCATAGTCGATTGGAGGAGTCCCGAAGGCTGCAGGCAGTGGAGATGATGCTGACAATGGGTGGCACCGAGGCCAACACTGTTAGGGTGGCACCCGCAGTGGAAAGCCTGGAGCACGACGTTAGCGTCTTGAGTGATGGTGTCCAAGACATGGCTCAGTCTGTAATGACCACAGCTCAGGCCCTCAGCAGATGTCCCAGTCACTGAGAGACATGACCAATATGCAGGTGGACATTTCCAGGGCACACCAGAGCATGGCCGAGTCACTGAGGAGCATTGCTGAGGACGTCAACACCATGCTGCAGAAAATGAGGAGCCACCAGGACTGGCAGAGCCAGATGACGCAGGAGCCCCCGGAGCACGCATGGTCGGCACCACCTCCTGCTCCTGCAGGTGGTTCGATTCGACTCCTCTAACTGCACCTACAGGTGCTGGATGGTTGCCGACACCTCCTCATGTAATCCCTGGCTCTGAGATTGCATCTCCACTATCGATGGGACTGCCCTTTCCAGAAGCCCAGAACCCATCCAGACGGCAGATAGTCCCTGGGATTGGGCTGCCCTCCGACCGTCCGACCACCACCTCGGGGATTCCTACCTCCACCTGCTGTACTGCGATACATGTGTGGTGTCCCAGGAGTCACTTCACTAAAGTGCCTAACCGAGGTGAGTGACTCTGGGATGGTGGACGGTGTTGGTGACAGCTGTGACAGGAAGTCAGTGTCGCCCCGGGTTTGAGCTCCGGGTGTCTCAGGCTGCGGGTCGAGGGCTCCCGTCCGTGCCCATTTCCTCCTCCTCCTCACTGCTTTCCTCCTGGGATTGTGGTTGGGGTCGGGGGCGGGGGATACCAGAGGGACCCGCCTCATCCCCAAGACACAGGATAAGACACATGATTGGACCATGGGTTGGGGTGGGAGGTGGTGGTGGTGATGGAGAGGGCTGTGGGGGGGGTGGGGGGGTGGGGTGGGGGGGGGGGGGTGGAGGAGGGGTGGTAGTTGGTGTGGGAGTGGTTGAGGGGTGGTGGTGTGTTGTGTGGGAGTAGGGGGGGGGGTGGGTGGTGCCACACGTGCCATTGGAAACTGTAACTCAGCGGGGTCTCACTTGCTTACCCGATGTCAACTTCCGTCTCCGTGACCGCCCTCTACCCAGTCCCACCGACCAGGTTCTGTGCCCGCTGCTTAGCTGCGGTGAGGGGCCCCAGGTCCAGCGGTCCCCCTCTGGTTTTCTCCCTCTCATGGCAGTTGTGTGCCAACTTCTCTTGGGAAGGGAACAACAGAAATACACAGTGTTAGCCAGTCAGATGCATGCAGCACAGGGGGTGGGTAGCTGGTGGCCTTTGAGGCCAGAGCAGCCGGCCATGGTGGCCGGGATTGGTGCTGGCAGGCAGTGCAGGGTGGGGCTTCGATTCCCACCCCGCCCCTCTCCGGATGGGGGGGCGGAGGAGTGGGGTTGTGGGTTTGTGGGTCAGGGGTTGGTGCCAGGGGAACAGTGCTGCCTACTCACCCTGCCACCCTGAGGAGGTTGTGCCATTTTTTACGGCACTGTTTGGCTGGTCCTGACCGTGTTGCCCACGGTGCTCACGACTTTTCCTACCTGCACCCAGGCCAGGTGCATGGCATTGGGTGGCACGCCTCTCCTCCACAGCATCCAACAGAGTCTCGAGTTCAGCATCTGTGAACCGCATGTGCTCTCTTTGCTGCCATCTTGTTGGCTGGGGTGTTGAGTGTGGGGAGTGGAATGCTTATATGCGGCTAAATCCTTGTCAGCTTCTCCAGTGTGAATCCCAACTCTGGTGAATCAGACATCGTTTTTCATTGGAATCGATCGTGTTCCACGTGGCAACGGTGCTGGCCCATTAACGATGGATGGATTGTTCTGGAAACTGCGCTGATTTTCCTGTCGTAGAACACCAGCGATTCAGTCCCAGCGTCAACACTTGTCTCTGAAACGGAGAATGCCGCCGATAATCTTTGATAGACATGCCTTCAACAAACCAACAAGCAGATCAATCAATTAAATCTTACACAACCACCCACAAAATATTGCCAAAAAAAGGTGTGTTTGGAACTCTCACTAATGAACTGATTGATCAGTGATCGAATAGCTTGTGGAATTCATAGTGATTTATCTGCTAGCAAGTGCAGCGAGAGAAAGATCTAAAGTTACAAGCAGCCAGTTTTATCTGCATGTCAAACAAACAATCAGAAAAACGAAGCAGAGAATTTAGGCAGGAAACAGAAGTATTGACAATACAGCGGGCACTCTGCTCCAACTACAGTGGCCATCACCCTCCAAACAGAACAGCTTGTTTTGCATATGATAAAAGGTGTGGCCGGACAGGCACAGTAGTGTGGCGACTAGGGGATTTTCACAGTAACTTAATTGCAGTGTTAATGTAAGCCTACTTGTGACAATAATAAAGGTTATTAACAGATGGGTCTTTACAACAATTGACAATAGTTTCATGGTCATCATTAGGCTTCTAATTCCACATTTTATTTTTTTTCACAGTTAGGTTTCACCAACTGCCTTGGTGGGATTTGAACCCAGTTCCTGGAGCATTACCCTGGGTCTCTGGATTACTTGTCCAACAACAATACCAGGGGGCGAAACCCACGCAAACACGGGGAGAATGTGCAAACTCCACACGGACCACAGTGACCCAGAGCCGGGATTGAACCTGGGTCCTCAGCGCCGTGAGACAGCAGTGTTAACCACTGTGCCACCGTGCTACCCCCTGGTGTTCCAAGTTTACCCTTCTGGGTTTTTGGTTACCCTCACATTTCACATCAGTGGGGTTCGTAACACTCCCAAACAGCACTGTGGGTGTACCTACACCTCAGGGTCCGCAGCCATTGAAGAAGTCAGCTTCCCACCACCTTCTCAAGGGCAATTAGGGATGGGCAATCAATGGCTGGGCCCGGCCAGTGACGCCCTCAAAATGAAAAAAAAAATCTTTCTCTTTATCCCTTTGGGTAATATGCTCCAGCTGGAGCAGAATATTCAGTTTGTTTTTGCTTATGTCAATGAATTGCTTTTGGTCTGCATTGTCAGCTCTTCCACTGAATGCTGTGATGGGAACGGACTGGTCTGTGCTTAATTTGGGTAAAACTTGGACCCAATTTGAAATGAACAACCACAGGGACTGGCACGAAAACGCCTGGATTCCTCCATGTTCAGCTTGGAGGCAACTGGTGTGATTTCCTCATCAGTACCCTCTCCTGAGGGGGTTTGTTGGCAGAACATTATGCTCAATGTATCCTTTGGGGTTTCAGCTGCAGATAGTCTCAATGTCTGTGGTAATTCATGTAGTTTACAGAGAATTTCATCAAGACATTGATATAGAGGGAAAGAAAAACATTGGTAATCTCTTGGTAATCTCTGACTAGGAGGATTTGTTCATATTCTAGTTATTTTTGGGTGAGCAATGCTGAAAGTTACAGAAACCCATGACCATGTTTAACCATCTCCAACCTCAGAGAAATCTCTACCCATTTGTAGTGCTTGTTGTGCGCCAGCCATTGGCCCATCCAGAGTTCAAATATCAAACTGTATGGATCCATTCCTGTGAATGGGATCTCAATTTCAGGCTTTCCAGGATGCGAGAGATCGTGAGCCCTTCATTTTTTTTCAAATAATTTTTATTGAAATTTTTTTAATTTACACAACATCAAACCATACTAAAATACCAACGATAACAGTAATAACAACAGTCATAAACCTTCGCCCCTCCTCAATGAACAACCCAACATATTAACAACAACTTAAGTTAACCCATTGTTAAGTTACACAACCGTAGCAAAAAAAACAATATAGAAACTATAGTCAGGAACACCCCCCCCTTGCCCCCCCCTCTCTCTCTCTCAACCCCCCCCCCCCCCTTGCCCCCCCCTCTCTCTCTCTCAACCCCCCCCCCCCCCCCCCCCCTTGCCCCCCCCTCTCTCTCTCTCTCACCCCCCCGGGTTGCTGCTGCTATTGACCAAGATACCTATCTTTGAGCCAGGAAGTCCAGAAAAGGCTCCACCGTTTATAGAACCCTTGTACTGATCCTCTCAGGGCAAATTTACCCTTTCCAACTTTATAAATCCCGCCATGTCATTGACCCAGGTCTCCACACTTGGGGGCCTCGCATCCTTCCACTGTAGCAAGATCCTCCGCCGGGCTACTAGGGATGCAAAGGCCAGAACACCGGCCTCTTTCGCCTCCTGCACTCCCGGCTCCACCGCAACTCCAAAAATCGGGAGTCTCCACCCTGGTTTGACCCTGGATCCAACCACCCTTGACACCGTCCCCTCCACCCCCTTCCAGAATTCTTCCAGTGCCGGACATGCCAAGAACATATGGGCATGATTCGCTGGACTCCCCGACCACCTGGTGCACCTGTCCTCACCCCCAAAGAACCTACTCATCCTAGTCCCGGACATGTGGGCCCGGTGCAGCACCTTAAATTGGATTAGGCTAAGCTTCGCACATGAAGAGGAAGAGTTGACTCTCTCCAAGGCATCCGCCCAAGTCCCGTCCTCTATCTGCTCCCCAAGATCCCCCTCCCATTTAGCCTTCAGCTCCTCCACTGACGACTCTTCCACCTCCTGCATTACCTTATAGATGTCAGACACCTTCCCCTCTCCGACCCACACCCCTGAAAGCACTCTGTCCATCGTCCCCCGCGAGGGCAGCAAAGGGAATCCCTCTACCTGTCGCCTAGCAAACGCTTTTACCTGCAAGTATCTGAACATGTTCCCTTGGGGAAGCCCAAATTTATCTTCCAGTTCCCCCAGGCCCGCAAACCTCCCGCCAATAAACAGGTCCCTCAATTTACTGATGCCCACCCTTTGCCACCCCCTAAATCCCCCATCCATGTTCCCCGGGATGAACCGATGGTTGCCACCCAGTGGAGCCTCCATCGAGCCCCCTGTTTCCCCCCTATGCCGTCTCCACTGTCCCCAGATTCTTATGGTCGCCGCCACCACCGGGCTCGTGGTAAACCTCTTAGGGAAGAGCGGCAACGGGGCCGTTACCATGGCACCCAGGCTCGTACCTCTACATGACGCCATCTCCATTCTTTTCCACTCCGCCCCTGCCCCCTCAATCACCCATTTACGCACCATTGATACATTGGCCGCCCAATAGTACCCCAAAAGGTTGGGCAGCGCCAACCCGCCTCTATCCCTCCCTCGCTCCAGAAAAACCCTCTTCACTCTTGGAGTCCCATGTGCCCACACAAAGCTCAAGATACTGCTAGTCACTCTCCTAAAGAAGGCCCTGGGGATAAAGATGGGCAGGCACTGAAAGAGGAACAAGAACCTCGGAAGCACCGTCATTTTGATGGACTGCACCCTCCCCGCCAACGGCAATGGCAACATGTCCCACCTCTTGAACTCCTCCTCCATTTGATCTACAAGTCTGGTGAAATTATGTTTGTGAAGAATCCCCCAGTCCCTGGCCACCTGCACCCCCAGGTACCTAAAACTCTCCCCTGCCCGCCTAAGCGGGAGCCTACCAATTCCTTCCTCCTGGTCTCCAGGGTGCACCACAAACACCTCACTCTTGCCTAAATTTAGTTTGTAACCTGAAAAGGTCCCAAACTCAGCTAGCAGCTCCATCACCCCCGGCATCCCTCCCACCGGGTCCGCCACATACAGTAACAGGTCATCGGCATACAACGACACCCTATGTTCCTCCCCACCTCGCACTAAACCTCTCCACCTCTCTGAATCCCTCAACGCCATCGCCAGCGGCTCGATTGCCAATGCATACAACAAGGGGGACGGGGGCAACCCTGCCTGGTCCCTCGGTAAAGCCGGAAGTACTCCGACCTCCTCCCATTCGTGGCCACGCACGCCATCGGGGCCTCATATAGCAGCCTCACCCATCTAATAAACCCTTCACCAAATCCAAACCTCCCCAACACCTCCCATAAGTACCCCCACTCCACTCTATCGAAGGCCTTTTCCGCATCCAGCGCCACCACTATCTCTGCCTCCCCCTCAATCGCCGGCATCATGATGACATTCAACACATTCGTGTTCAGCTGCCTTCCCTTCACAAAACCTGTCTGGTCCTCATGTACAACCCCTGGTACACAGTCCTCTATCCTGGTGGCCAGGATTTTTGCCAGCACCTTGGCATCTACATTGAGGAGAGATATGGGCCTGTATGAACCGTACTGCTGGGGGTCTTTGCCCCTCTTTAAGATTAACGAGATCAGCGCCCGCGACATCGTCGGGGGCAAAGTTCCCCCTTCCCACGCCTCATTAAGTGTCCGCACCAGCAAGGGGCCCACTTGGTTCACAAACTTTTTATAGAATTCCACCGGGAACCCATCCGGCCCCGGTGCCTTCCCTGACTGCATCTGCCCGATCCCCTTAACTAGCTCCTCCAGCTCAATCGGCGCACCCAACCCCTCCACCTGCTCCTCCTGCACCTTCGGGAAAGAAAGCCCGTCGAGGAACCTCTCCATTCCCCTCCTCTCCCCCGTTGGCTCCGACCGATACAGTTCCCCGTAAAAGTCCTTGAAGACCTCATTCACCTCTACCCCCTTCCGCACCACATTCCCACTCTTGTGTCTCATTCCAGCAATTTCCTTAGCCGCATCCCGCTTGCGGAACTGATGAGCCAGCATCCTATTCGCCTTTTCACCATGTTCGTACACTGCCCCTTGTGCCTTCCTCCACTGTGCCTCCGCCTTTCTAGTGGTCAGCAAATCAAATTTAGCCTGCAGGCTGCACCTCTCCCCCAACAGTCCCTCCTCTGGTGCCTCTGCATACCTCCTGTCCACCTCCAGCATCTTTCCCACCAGTCTATCCCTCTCACTCCTCTCGCTCCTCTCCCTGTGTGCCCGGATGGATATCAGCTGCCCACGAATCACTGCCTTCAGGGCTTCCCAGACCACCCCCACCTGAACCTCCCCCGTATCATTCACCTCGAGGTACCCCTCAATACTTGCCCGGACCCTCCTACACACCTCCTCCTCCGCCAACAACCCCACATCCAACCGCCACAACGGGCGCTGGTCCCGCACTTCCCCCATCTCCAACTCTATCCAATGCGGAGCGTGGTCGGAGATTGCAATGGCCGAATACTCGGCCTCCTCCACTCTCGGAATCAGTCCCCTACTCACCACGAAGAAGTCTATCCGAGAGTAGACCCTATGTACGTGGGAGAAAAAAGAGTACTCCCGTGCCCTCGGCCTCACAAACCTCCATGGATCCACCCCACCCATCTGGTCCATAAACCCTCTCAGTACCTTGGCCGCCGCCGGCGTCCCAATTTGGGGCATACACACTAGCAAGTACCACATTCTCTCCTTGTAGCCTGCCCCTAACCATAACATACCTACCCCCCTTATCCGCCACCACCTCAGATGCCTCAAACGACACATTTATCCCCACCAGAATCGCCACTCCCCGGGTTCTTCACATCCAACCCAGAATGGAAAACCTGCCCCACCCATCCCTTCCTCAGACGGACCTGGTCCGCCACCTTCAGGTGGGTCTTCTGAAGCATTGCCACATCCGCCTTTAGCCCCTTCAGATGAGCAAGTACCCTCGACCGCTTCACAGGCCCATTCAATCCTCTCGCATTCCAGGTGACCAACCGGATCAGAGGGCATCCCGCCCCCCTCCCCCGTTGACTAGCCATAACCCGTCAACTGCCCGCCCCAGGCCAGCACCGGCTGCCCGACCCAGTCCCCACGGCGACAACACCTCACCTCTGTCCCCCCCGGCCCCCACCAGCTCCTTCCTGACCCTGCCAGCAACAACCCAGTATTCCCCTTTCCCCCCTCCCTCCCCCCCCAGGCTAGGAACCCTCCTAGCCGCAAACCGTCCTCCATTGTACTTCCGTGGGTCAGCTAACTTCTGCTGACCCCGGAAACCCCCGCCAATAACCCGACCCCTCCCAAAGTGGGATCATCCCCCATCCTATCCCTCCTCCAGGCACCGCTCCAGCGCGGGGAAGAACCAGTTAAGGCCCCGCCTCCCCCCATCATCGTCTCCTCCCCCAGCCCCGCAGCGCGGGAAACCGGAGGAAAGCCTGTGCTTTCGCACTGCCCCACCACACCCTTCTGACGCAGCGCCCAAATACTAGCCCCACTCCATACCCCCAACCCGACATAGAATACAACAAACCCCCCCAACCCTCCCCGCAAGATACAAAACTCAAACAATGCCCCACAGCAAAAAACATAACAGAACACCCCCATAAATAACTATATCAAAATTGTAAAAGTACATAAAAAGAGAACACAGCAACAGCAGAATCCAGCAATAAAGTATTACAACCGACCTCGCAACCCCCAACCCCTAGTTCAAGTCCAGTTTCTCCGTCCGCACGAAGGCCCACGCCTCCTCCGGGGAATCGAAATAGTAATGCCGGTCCGAATAAGTTACCCACAGGCGCGCAGGCTGCAACATTCCAAACTTAATCTTCTTGTAAAGCACCTCTTTCATCCGATTAAACCCGGACCGCCGCTTAGCCACCTCCGCACTCCAATCCTGGTAGATCCGTACTACCCCATTCTCCCAGTTGCTGCTCTTCACCCTCTTGGCCCAGCGCAGCACACACTCCCGATCACTGAACTGGTGGAACCTCACCAGCACCGCACGCGGGGGTTCATTCTCCTTAGGCCTCCTGGCCAGTACTCTGTGTGCTCCCTCCAGCTCCAAGGGCAAATGGAAAGACCCGGCCCCCACTAGCGAGTTCAGCATCGCAGCCACGTAGGTTGTCAGGTCCGACCCCTCCAGCCCCTCCGCAAGGCCCAAGATCTGCAGATTTTTCCGCCTCATGCAGTGATCAAGCTCCTCGAAGCGGTCCTGCCACTTCTTGTGGAGCGCATCTTGTCCCTCCACCTTACTCACGAGGATCTCGGCCTCTTCTTCTCGTTCAGTGGCCTGCGTCTACAGCTCCTTGATGGCAGCACCCTGGGTGGTCTGAATCTCCGAGAACCTTTTGTTCGTTTCCTGCAGAGAGCTCAGTACCACAGCCTTGAAGTCTGCAAAACAGCGCAGGAGAGCAGCTTGTTGCTCCAGGGCCCACTGCTTCCACTCCTCTGGAGCTCCGCCGGCCGCCATCTTGGATTCCTTCCCCCATTTTTTCTGTGGAGCTGCTGCCGTTTTTTCCCCCTTTCCACTTCGAGTTCGAGTCATGGACTGCGGGGAAAGTCGATCAGCACACCTTCTCCCACCGGGAGACGTCGAAAAATTTCCGTTTTGGGCTCTAAAAAGAGCCGAAAAGTCCGTTTCAAACGGGAGCTCCCAAATGTGCGGCTTCCTACGTCATCGCCGCCACCGGAAGTCCCCATCGTGAGCCCTTCTAAATGTTTCAAAATTGGGTAGATTCTAGTTAAAAGTTGGGAATATGTGCCGAATGTATATGGATGATATTTGGCTTGGAATAAAGTCGAGGATTAGATTGCCACTGTAAGTTTTATTCCACTGGAAACAAATCTACTGACTGTATTTCACAGTTTCGCCAGTTGAGAGGCAACCAATAACACAGGAGAGGGGGCACAGCCAGATGGTGCCTCTGTAACTGGGGAGATGTCTAAATAAACAACCATATTATAAAAGATGTGTTGGATTGTGTTCAACTTTGTTAAAAGAAACGTTAGTTAAATATGTGACAATGGCAGAATTGGGAGTTACCCCAGATATGTGCTGGGGAATCCCTCTCGGAAGTTCCCATGTCAGGGTTTACATGGCAATTGTCCAGAGGGCAAACTTCCTTTCGCCAATTGCACTGGGCTGAGAACCATCCAACGTAAGCGATTTAATTTGCTAACTTCGAATGCTTCTGACTGTGGTGGTATGCATCACTGTAGATACACAAGGGGTTAATGTAAATACGCGTAAACTAGATAGACACTAGAGGGAGCACCAGAGACATGACACACAGACATTCAACCAATAGGTCAGTAAGATAGGACACGACCAATGGACATTCACGATACACACAGAGGTGACACCACCACAGGAGGGCATTACACCAACCCATATAAAAAGGACACAGCACACATGATCTTCCTCTTTCCAGTGGAGCCACTCAGTGAGTACAGACACAGGGTTGATTGAACATCGCACCCACCACGTGGATTGTAGCAGACTGGTTCGTCAGTCTGAGTAGCTATAGAAGGATTAACAGCAGAGTCGAATCCAAGTAGGAGAATTGTTAATAGTTCAATAAACGTGTTGAAGCTATCTCCACGTCTGAGCCTTCCTTTGTCAGAGTGCACATCAAGGAAGCAGCTTATGCTACGTCAAGAGCACAACAAAACATGGTGCCAGTGAGTGACTGTTAAATCCATATAGTTACAACTCAGCAAACAGTGACAAGCAGCAACAACACCCAGGCAAGGTGATCGAGCTTCCGGTTCCACAGCGGCTCAGGTGCCACGGCAATCTCAGTGAAAACTGGCGTGCATTCAGGCAAAGGTTTGAGATCTTCCTGGTAGCAGCCGACCTACAAGACGTGGCCGATGCTGAAAAGACAGAGCTTCTGCTCACCATCGCGGGTGCCAGAGCAGAAGAAATCTTCAAACCATTCAAGTTCTCCAAAGGGCAAAACAGGAGTGGCTTCCAGGCAGTCCTGGACAAATTCAAACAATACTGCGAGGAAAACACAAACAAATAAACAGAAAACGGTAAGAGAGGTGCCAAAACTCACCACGAGGTAGGCTTGCAGCAGAAATCTGCAGTTTTGAAATGCAGCCATCTTGGTAAAGGTGCTGCACATGTTCAGTGGAGGAAAAGGCCCCAAGTAAAGGAACAGCGATCTGAGCATGCCCAATCGCTTCCTCTGACCTACGTCACACGCTTCGTGAAGTCAGAGGCCCCAGACCACGCCCACTTAAAGGGAAAATGTCCCAAAACACAGAAAACAATTTACAGCCGTAAAACCTGATTCTTTCACCTGGAACGACAGCACGATGCCTGAAATTCAACCAGTAGCTGAAAGTAACCTCCGCAGAACCCTGCAACAAGCAGTTAGCACCGCCCAAAGAGATGATACAGTCCTTGAAGACTATGACTCCGACCTTGATTTCTTCTTTAGACATCACAAGCCCAATGCCAGCTACGACACAAAAAGTGATGATATGGTCCTAGAAGACTACGACTCAGACGAAGGTTTCATCATTGGAGATGGCGACCCCAGTACCAAATCCGAACTGCAACGAGATGTGTTCTACAGTGAGGAATTCGACACAGACGTGGATGTGCTTTACGGATTTGAGGATCTTCAGCCCAGCACATATGACATCCCGACTCGTGGGTGCAGGATTATGCTGCGGCCTGACGCCAAGACACAGAGAGCGGCCTGCTGCCACACACAGAGTGGTCCGCGGACCACGAAAAGTCCCCGACTCCACACAGAGAATGGTCCACGTACCACGAAGGGTCCCAGCTGCCACACTGAAAGCGATGACCGACTTCACAGCGAGACAACTGCACGTCTCCACACAGAAAGAGAGCCCAGTGTCACAAGCCTCCACGATAGAAGCAATGCAAGACTCCAGAGTGCAGTCCTTGCATGAACAAGAAGTGACTCGAGTCACACAAGCCTCCACGGCGAGCTCGTTGACAGCCTCCACGACAGAAGCAACACAAGACTCCGAAGCGCAGTCCTTGTATGAACAAGACCATGAGGGTCTAGCAACCTCCTCTGAGCAACCAGCAGCAGACGATGCAAATCTGCCACGCTCAAGTGAACAACAGAAAGACTATGACAGTCTGCCATCCTCAAGTGCACAGCAAGAAGACTATGACAGTCTACCACGCTCTAGTGAACAACAAAGCAACTATGACAGTCCACCCAGATTGTTTGAGCCACAAGAAGAAGACTCTGACGTCTACCCAGCTCAAGTGAACAACAAGAAGCTACTGAGGCTCTACCCACTGTATGTGCGACAAGTGACGACGGCATCCCACTTCCCATACAAGATGTGCAACTTGACAGACCTCAGCTAGAATGTACAGAGGCACTCGACGATCACAGTGAGACTACTGGTGACTCTGGTGACACCACGTTACTTCAAACCTCATTCGCTCGAGCCAGTGGTGGACTGGATCTAAAAATATTGGTTGCCAGGAGACAAAGGGGGCCCACCCACAACTACAATGCTATCATTTAATTTTCATAACGAATAAATAACATTTTCAAAAAATACATATGGAAAAAAGGGTACAATTACATTTTTTGTGGAAAAAATGTATTTCTTAGTAATTACAGTGCACATGTACTGTACATATTACTGGCAGTAGATACCAAACGTAAATACAGAATGTTATAATTGAATTTTTTATTTATTTTTAAAAATTTTAAGTAATTGGTTGATATTTTTTAATAGTTTACTGCACAATTTACACATTAACAGATAGTTCAAAAGCACAATAGAGCATTGCATGCAGTCCACTATATTAAGAGCAATCGTTTGTGTTCGCTAGATGATTGTGCGAATCTGCCAATAATTGCTTCTGCATCCAATTCATCTAACAATTCCTTTTCAATGGATAGCAACATGTATGATTCCAAATTCTCCTCAGACAGCGAATTTCTTAACCTTGTCTTTATGATCTTTAGCTTTGAAAATGTTCTCTCACATTGGACTTGAGTAACTGATAGTGTGCAGATGACTTTATAAAGTTCATAAAGGTTATCATATGCCTTGTCATAAAGTCTGTTGGATGCCAGAATTTGTAGTTCACATGATGGGCAAGTGCTGCAAATTTTATAATTGTTGCAACTGGAATCCATATTCTCACCATCATTAAGCAATAGCTTTAATACATCAAAGTTTGAAGCAAAAGAAAACAATTCCAATATTACTTGATCTTTGCTGATTTGTGGAAACAGCTTAATAATACCTTCCAATGCTTCATCTTCAAGCTCCTTCTCTGCAATAGTTTTAAACTTTGCTGGGTCCAAGCAGGACAAATCTTTATACAACTGTTTCTGTTGTACAAAGCGTGATTTCAGTGACTGGACAATGTGATCCATTATTAGGTTAAACACATTTACTCGAAAATCAGCTAGAGAATCTGAGGAATTTATTTCATCGTCAATAAGCTCATCTGCCATTCTTTTCTTCTTCCTCTGCCTCCTAACTGGCAATGCTGTTTCCAACGCATCAATTTCCAATGTTTGATTTTCATCCATATTCATCTGTGAAATCCTGTCATTACATTTATTTACAAATTCCAAAGCCTTGCTGTGAACGTTATCAAACGTTCTTGTCTGTTCCTTCAACTTTGTTGTAGCTGAATCTACCAAACTGCATGCAGTAAACATATCTAAACCACTTGTCTGTAGATAACTTGATAACGGGGTTGTAGTTTCAAATATATACAAGTAAGTAAATGCTGTCAATATGGTTTCAAACTTTAGAAGACTTTGAAGTAAACCATTTTCTTCATGTTTTGTTTTTGCATCAAACTTTTCTGAATCTTGTATCATTGATAAGCATGTCAATAGATTTATGAAAGTACTGGCAGCGGCATCATCAAAACGTCCAAATATAGTTGTTGCTGCATTGGATTTTCCTGACCATCTGGTCTCACCAATTAGCTTTAATCGTTTCATTTTTTCTTGTCCTAGATGTTTTCCAACAACTTCTATCCATACAGCCATTCTCTTGTATGATGCTTTCACAAAAGTTGCTATATTCTGGAGCAACTTGAAAAAAGAAACTGCAGGCACACAACATTTTGTTGTTTCAGTTGTCACCAAATTCAAGACATGGGCATAGCACCATATATGAAAATGTTGATCAGCCACATCAGCAATTTTAATTTGTAAATCATTATACTGGCCATGGTAGCTTGCAGCGCCATCTGTGCTATCGAATAAACATTTTTGGGGGTCAATTTTAAGATGCTGTAATGTTTCAATCAATAGATCAAAAAGTCCCTGTCCTGTACCATCATTACTTGGCACAACTGAAAGTAGTCGCTCACAGATAATACCTTTAAGCACATACCGAATAATAATGCTAAACCGATCGATGGATGAATTATCTTGTGTTGAATCAACCTGAATAGAATAATATTTTGCTTGAGAAACTTCATGACTAATTCTTTCTTGTATCATATTCTTCATAATTTTGATTAACATGTTTATAGTTGTTTTACTCAGGTATGTAACAAGTCCACCACGGCCTTTACTTTGAGCCTTTCCTTGTTGCTCTAATCGTTTGATTCTTTGTTTAGACTTGTTTTGCACTGCAGAAACGTGAGCTGCCATAATGGGGTCATATTTTGCCATCAACTGCACTGTAGCTAAAAAATTGCCATGATTCAGAACCTCATTATCTAGAGTGTAGGCCGATTCATTTCTGTGACCTCGAAAAGGAAGTGCTTGCTTGCCTAACATCTTTATGATGTCTATAATCCTCATGACAATACTTCTCTGCTTCAATACTTCTTCTTTCCTTTTAATTAGTGATGCTGCAAAAAATTTATCTAAGGTGCCATCATTAACCACACTGATATATTGCTGAGCATTTCTGACATGTGTTGTTGTCGATTCATGTAAAGTCAAGCTCTGGCTAATACGCCTGTAGTCACTAAAGCCACGTACAAAGGGTGATGGATTACAAGTGTTGGGAAACTCAAAGGCTAAGCAGTATGAACAATATAAGCATCTATTTTCTTTGTTGTATGTTAGCCATTTTCTTGGGACTGAGTCATTCATAACTTTCCTCTCATACAAACGAGCATCAAATGGCAGATCATCAAGTGGCTGAAGTGGATGTTCAGCAAAAAACTGTTTTAGCTTTGCTCGTGATGGATATTGGAAGATTCCAATAATTGATCTTTCATTTTCTTGCGTAGGTTCATTTACAGGATGTGCTTCAGAAACCAAGTAATTTATGCTTGAAGGAACATCTGATTCCCTGTCACTAGTTAAAGCTATGTGTTCAGATGTTGCAACTACAGGCAGTACAGATAACGGAACAAGGAAGCCAGAAGAAATATTGGGCCTGGGTTGATTAGTAATGGATGCACTTGTATTTGTCTCTACATTCAAAGTAGCTCTCCTCTGTTCTTGTAACTCGCATGTCATTGCATCACCACCAGGAGCATTGTTTCTTGCTTCTTGATTATTTGTTGCAGAACTGGATATTGGTGTGGATTGTGCTTGTGGTATTATAAACTCTGTAATAGGCCTACATTGCTTGGCTGATTCCTTCCTTTCTGCTTCTTTTTGTTCTTTGCGTTTTAGTGACCCAGATTTATGCTTTTTCTTTTCCATGCTGGTAGCGGTAATATTCCTGAAATAAAAACTTAATTAAAAATAGCCCACATTGGGAAAAATGAATATTGATGATTGCAAGAATAACTTGAAGGAACGCCAGATAAACCCCTACTTGATAAAAAATATAAAAGAACATACTTACACTTCAATAGCCTATGTTCATTAGTCAATACTACTGTGGCCTATGCAGCTTCAGAAGAGGAGACAATCCACTGTCCAGTGTTCACACCAGCAAGCAACTGAGATAACTGTTGAAACTTAGAAGTTTGGTCCGACTATAGTAAGACATTAAGAATGGTCCCACGACCAAAGTTAACATATCCAGTTTGATACCAGTGTAGTGTTACAAGTCGCAACCCTTTGAGTTTACCGATCATGGCTTATCACTTCAATATCTTTGACCTCATGATTCACGGTTAAAGGTACCGCTTCTCCTTTTCGGTGACCTCACGACCCTATGTACTGCTTGATATCCTTTCAAGTTGCCGACCATCTCAAATCACGAACTGTAACTTTATCTTTAAATTCACACACTCTTGCTGAAAACGTGGATTTCCAACTATGTCCGACCCGGGTGAACCAGCCCCCCCACCCCCCGACTCCTTTTCACATCCGTTTAACACTGCTTCGTTCCTTCATACACTGAGTGATTATTTGTTTGTTTCTTTATTGCATTTTTATTTGGTATTGCTCTTTTCAAAAACAATTATATTTTATTAAGTTAGAATACAAATCTCAGGAAAGAAGTTGGAGATTTATTTATCTAATTAATTATACTTTTTAAGGGCCCTTCAGAGATTCACGGGCCCCTTCTTGGCTCTCCGGGCCCCGGACCGATGTACCGGCTGAACCAAGACTACTGCTTGATATCCTTTGAAGTTGCCGACCATCTCAAATCACGAATTGTAACTTTATCTTTAAATTCACACACTCTTGCTGAAAACATGGAATTTCCTTAATTATGCCCGACCCGGGCCCCCCTATTCCACATCCTTCCACTACCTCCCCTGCTTCGTTCCTTTTCATGCACTGCTTATTTGTGTCCTGTTCTCTTTTTTATCTTATTCCTTTTTATTACTAAAACAGTTGTCTGTGTTTGTTTCTTTATTGCATTTTTATTTGATATAGGGGGCCCGCTTCATCAGGGGCCCACTTGCCATCGGGCAAGCTGACACCCTGGCCAGTCCGCCACCGGCTCGAGCCTCTCCACAAGCAAATGCATTCCTGAATGTTTTGACTCCCGACATGGAGCATCAAGAAACCTCAGCTGACTCAAGTGAACCTGAAATGACTCCAGATGGGGAACATCAAGAAATCTCAGCTGACTCCGGTGAACCTGCAATGACTCCAGACGGGGAGCATTGACAAACCAAAACTGACTCAGGTGAAACAGACCAGACTCCAGACAGGGAGAATCAACAAACCAAAGTTGATTCAAGTAAGCCCGACTTGATTCCAGACGGGGAGCGCCACAAACTCAGTGATGGCAGGCTCAAGAAAACAGCAGATGCCACAAAGCATGCTGACACGAGTAACTGTATGAAGGACTCGTTTTATCCACAGTGTGGTCCTTGAGCGCAGAAAACACAACAACTAAACCAACCAACACAACAACACAACCTATGAAAACCACATCAACGACAATAACGAGAAGCGTACCAAAGGCAACAACGTCGACAACAAGCACGACAAAAACAACACCTATGGAACTACGACTGGTACGACATGGTACAACTCTGCCCATGAGGGACACTGTTACTGCTCAGCTCAGTACAGTTACTGCTCAGCTCAATACAATGACATACCGCAGCAGGACGATGCATCTTCCCAATTCAAGTTTGCTGCACTACCAACAGGCAACCTGCCTTTCAGGACAGATGCCATCCAACATCGCTATCACAAGCATCGGAAGAAAAAAAGACTCCAAATCAGACAACAAAGTGATGTGACCACTTCTTAATTCCTCCGCACAGGGACGGCGTTTACAAAGCAATGCCACCATCAACATCACCACCTCACCAACCAAACAAGAAAGACATTTGACCATACTAATTAATGAATTTTGGACTCATGCATGTGATTTAGACTTATTATTTACTGATCACTGTTATCATAACTTGTACATAGCATCACTTATCTACCTGTTTTTGTTCAATTTTCTTTAACACTGTACAGAAAATCTGTAACACGAAAAAAGGGGAATGTGGTGATATGCATCACTGTAGATACACAAGGGGTATATCTACCTGGATATACCTGTAGATATCCCTGGGAAACCCAAATATGTGTTGGGGAATCCCTCTCAGAAGTTCCCATGTAAAGGTTTACATGGCAATTGTCCAGAGGGCAAACTTCCTTTTGCCAATTGCACTGGGCTGGGAACCATCCAACATAAGCGATTTAATTTGCTAACTTCAAATGCTTTTGACTGTGGTGATATGCATCACTGTAGCTCCACAAGGGGTTAATGTAAATCCACATTGACTAGCTAGACACTAGAGAGAGCACCAGAGACATGACACACAGACATTCAACCAATAGGTCAGTAAGATAGGACACGACCAATGGACATTCACGATACACACAGAGGTGACACCACCACAGGAGGGCATTACACCAACCCATATAAAAAGGACACAGCACACATGATCTTCCTCTTTCCAGTGGCGACAGTCAGTGAGTACAGACACAGGGTTGATTGAACATCACACCCACCACGTGGATTGTAGCAGACTGGTTCGTCAGTCTGTGTAGCTGTAGCAGGATTAGTAGAGTCGAATCCAAGTAGGAGAACTGTTAATAGTTCAATAAACGTGTTGAAGCTATCGCCACGTCTGAACCTTCCTTTGTCAGAGTGCACATCAAGGAAGCAGCTTATGCTACATCAAAAGCATAACAAAACACTGACAGTTTTACACTCATACTTATCCTGAACGCTCGGGGATGTGCTCAGCAGCTGCACATCAGGTGGCTTTCCTCTGTAAGACTAGAAAATTGGCCCCTTTAGCCCAAACCAGACTAAAACATCCCTTCGCCCTCAACAATACAAGGATCAGCAGAGATGCCAGGAAGCAGCAGCTTCAGAGGCCGCAGAGACATCAGAAACGGTGGCAAAGGACAAGAGCGGCGAGCGAGTGGGTCCTCGGCCACTCCCGAGAGAGGGAAACCAGCGACCCACAAAACAAGCTTCCGCCCGCCACCAGAGGATGGGCAGAAAGAGATGAAGGATGAGATAAAGACAGAAATCAAGTTGGCGGTGACAGAGGTTCTGGCCACCATGCAGGCCCAGGGAAAAATGATAAAGGAGCTGGAAAGAGCCTCAATGGACCTGGAGGTCGAAATAAAGAGGTTGGTGATGACTCAGGATAATCTGAAGGGAAAGGTGGAGGACCAGGAAAACCGGTTGAGACGCCAGAACATCAGGATAGTGGGCATGCCAGAAGGAATCGAGGGCAGGGATTCAACCGACTACGTGGCCCAGATGCTGGGGAATCTAATGGGGAGAGACAGCTTCCCCAAGTTGCTGCAGATCGATAGGGCCAATAGGTTTCTCAGACTGAATCCCAAGGTGGTGGAGCTGCTGAAAGCGATCATTGCCGAGCTACACCGGTATCAGGACCGAGAAAAAAATCCTTCGCCGGGCCAGGCAAACAAAGGCGTACAGCTGGTAGGGACACAGGATCAGGGTACATCAGACATTGGGGCAGACCTGGCAAAGCCAGGGCAGAATTTGACAGGGCGAAGTCTGGATAACATACCAGAACAGAGAACATTACTTTATTGCCCCGGCAGATGCGGAAGGGTTCGTCCAAAAGAACGGACTGGATAGGCAACAAGGGAGGCAGCAATGGAGCGGACACAGAGGAGGCAGAGAGAACTAATGAACAATGTGCATGGGAGTGTACCGCCTTGTTCTGAACCGAGGAACTAGTTTGCAGAAAGGAGGGGCGAGTGTGCAGGAGAGGGTGAGGAGGAGACTGAGGGAACCCAACATAGCGGCTGTAGGAAGGGGTCAGACCGAACCCAGGGCACGGCCACCACACTAGCGGGTAAACTAACGGCAGGAGGTATGTGTGGGGGCAGGCTGTGGCGCATCTCCTACCGGGGAGAGATTGCTTGCCGGGGGGTTGGCAGGCGGGGAAGTAAAGGTGGGATGTGGGAATAGCAGAAGGGGGGAAAACAAAACTGCAGGGGAACAAAACGGCAGGGGGGGCGGTATTGAGCTGTAGACTGGTTTCAACAGGCCACTCTTGAAACATGGAACAAGATGGCACTGCAAGCAGCCACTTTAGAGGGTCCCTGGACAAAGGGAAATCCCAGAGCGCAGGGGGCAGACCTCATGGTTGCTGTATTACTTGATTAAAGTAATATCTGTCGTTACGGGTTGCAGATGATCTTGAAGAATACACGAGTCTTCAATGTAAAGCAAACAAATTTATTAAGTAACGATAAAACTAACAAATGAGTTTGACACTCTCCTGAACTAACTCTAGAAATTGAGTAATGAGATATAACTATATAAACTGTATCTGAACTACACATGGGCCGGGATTCTCCCCTACCGGGCGGGGCGGGGGGTTCCGGCGTGGCGGTGTGGCGCCAACCACTCCGGCGTCGGGCCTCCCCAAAGGTGCGGAATTCTCTGCACCTTTAGGGGCTAGGCCCGCGCCGGAGTGGTTTCCGCTCCGCCGATGGCGCAAAAACCGGCGCCAACCGCCTTTGGCGCTACGCCACCCGGCGTCGGGGCTGGCCGAAAGGCCTTCGCTGGTCCGCGCATGCGCTGGTGCGTCAGCGGCCGCTGACGTCACCACCAGTGCATGCGCGGTAGGGGGCATCTCTCCCGCCTCCGCCATGATGGCGGCGGAAGAAAAAGAGTGCCCCCACGGCACTGGCCCGCCCGCCGATCGGTGGGCCCCGATCGCGGGCCAGGCCACCATGAGGGCACCCCCCCCGGGGTCCGATCGCCTCGCTCCCCCCCCAGGACCCCGGGGGCCCGCTCACGCCGCCATTCCCGTCGGCACCAGAGGTGGTTTAAACCACGTCGGTGGAATTGGCCTGTCAGCGCCGGGACTTCGGCGCATCGCGGGCCGGAGAATCGCCGCAGGGAGCACGCCAATCGGAGGGGCGTGATTCCCGCTCCCGCCAATTCCCGGGTGGCGGGGAATTCCGGCCACAGCGGGGGCGGGATTTACGCCGGCCCCTGGCGATTCTCCGACCCTGCGGGGGGTCGGAGAATTCCGCCCATGGTGTCTAGGCTGTGATCTGACTGTACTATACTACTGCTGTCTAGCTACTCCTGTGTAGAAAGAGCCCAAGAGCCTTTGGGAGCTCAGTTATATAGTATGGTCTAGTGTTGCCCTCTAGGTGCAGTGTCACAGCTAAGTGTTGTGATTAACCCTTTAGTTACATGTCTGTCTACATATCATTACAAAGCATGGTGACTGTGGCCATTTTGGATAGCCCCGAACAAAGGGAAACCCCGGAGTGCAGGGACACATCCACAAGGTAAGTATGGTTGATCCTGCAGGAAGGGGGGGGGGGGGGTGGTGTGGGGGGGGGGGGGGGGGGGGGGAGGGTGGACACAGAAACAGTCATCTGGAATGTCAGGGGACTTAACGGCCCAGTGCAAAGATCCAGAGCCTTCGTCCACCTGATAAAGTATGAAAGCGTCCTCCAAGACACGTACCTGAGAGAGAAGGACCGACTCCAGGCAAGAAAGGGATGGGTAGGATACCATTCATATCACGTGACAAGAGCTGGGGCTGTACCCATACTACTTAGCAAGAGGATGGCAATTAATGCGATGAAGGCGGTCATGGACCGGGGGGGGGGGGGGGGGGGGACAGTATGTCATGGTCAGCGGTGTCTTAGGTGGGCCACAGGTAGTACTGGTGAATGTGCATGCACCTGGACAGCAAGGTGGTGCAGTGGTTAGCACTGCTGTCTTCGGCGCTGAGATCCCAGGTTCGATCCCGGCTCTGGGTCACTGTCCATGTGGAGTTTGCACATTCTCCCCGTGTTTGCGTGGGTTTCACCCCCCACAACTCAAAGATGTGCAGGTTAATTGGATTGGTCACACTAAATCGCCCCTATGTATCAGGTTCATCCTCGCGCACGAGGAGGTTGAATTTACCCTGTGCTTCACCTAACTTCACATCCTATCTCCCCCCGCGTCCCCCCCCACCCCCAGATTCTCCTCCCATTTATTCTTGATCCTCACCACCTTGGCTTCCCCTTAGTTCCTCAGCCAACCATATGTATCACCAATCCAGCCCTCCCCATCACATTTGGGAGCAGCAACCGCTCCAGCAGTGTGTATTCCAGCAGCTTGGGGAACCCACTCCATTCCTTCAGGGCAAAGCCCCTCACTTGCATATACCTGAATTCACTACCCTTCGGCAGCTCCACCCTCCCCCGCAAACCTCTCCTCTAAATACAAATCCGTAGCCTTCACCAGCCCCACCTCCTTCTAATTCCAATACATGCTATCTGTCTCCCCCGGTTTAAACCTGTGGTTCCCACACAATGGCGTCAGCACTGACATCCCCTCCATCCTAAAGTGTCTCCTCAACTGGTTCCACACCCTGAACGTGGATTGCAGCACCGGGCTTACCGGTGTACCTCCCCGGCGTCAGCAGAAGCGGCGCCATCACCGTGACCTGTGTCACTGTTTCCGGTAGCTCCCCATGTGAGGGGGGTGGGGGGGGGGGGTGTGGCTGGGGGAGGGCTGCTGGGGGCTGGGGAATTCCCCTCCCCACAGTGCTTTGGGGGTGGTTCTGTCGGGGGCCTCGGACAAGGGACATCATTTAAAAATGAGGTTATGTGCAGCCTCAACTGCACAATCTCCACTTAGGCCCCTTATCTGACGTGGGTGGCATTTTATAGCCATGTGTTTCTTGCCGCTGTGAGTGCTGGGAAACACACGGCTAAAGGCGCTCGCTATGGGACTTAGTTTCCTTTTAGTTGAATCGTGCCCACCATATTGGTTGCAGTTGATTTTGTGTTGCAAAGAATTAAAAATCTATAACACCTGTACAGATTTATTGTAGGTACTTAAAAAGATAATCGGCGGGATTCTCCGACGCCGAAATCGCGTTTGGCGATTGGCCGGAGAATCCACATTGGTGCCGAAATCGGGGTCGGTGCCGCTTTTGCAATTCTCCGTCCCCTCCAAAACGGCGTACTCGGGACGGCCTCAGGACATTACCTGAGGCGTCGGTCACTCATGATATTTACTTTCGGCAACTTGGGATGGTGGCTGCGGACTACCAGTGCTGCCACAACCGGGAGTGAGCTTATCCACGGGCAGGGGGGCTTTGGTGGGGACTGAGGGAACTGGTGGGGGGGGGGGGGGTGGTCCGGGAATGGCGATCCTGGCCTAAGGGGGTCACTGTTTGGCAGGCTGGGTCCGCGTGAGGCCGGCGCAATGTTGCACGGTGCGGCCATTGCAGTCCGCCGCCATGCGCATGCACAGCCACGGACCCGGCAATTCTCCGGCCCTATCCGCAGCTAGACAGAGGATTGGTGGCCGTCTTGTTCCGTTTTCCGGTCATAAAACGCCACCGTTCCCACGCCGGCGTCAGCACTTAGTCTAACATTCGGAGAATCCAGCCCAATATGGTGACATATTTAAATTACTGTTACTGTTAACTATTTGCTGGTAACTGTGTTGTTATGGCTCCAAAATGAGTTCTACACTCTACTAATCTGACTCTAGTAACACAGTATACTCTACTAACTATATGAGCTTGCTCTATACCACGTGCTATGGTGTGATGGTGCTGTTAACCACACACGTCTTGCTCTCTAGGTTTCTGCCAGTGGAATACGCAGGGCCTGTGTGCCTTGTCCTTTTTATAGAGGCCGTGTGGTGCCTCCTTGTGGTGATGCCACCGCTGGGTGTTCTGATTATCCATTGATTGTATCTTGTTCTGATGACCCATTGGTTACATGTCTGCATATCATTACATCTCCCCTTTTTTTGTTGTTGTGTGCCTGTCTAATGTGGTGATGGTAGCTATGGTTGATAGTATTACTGAAAATAACATGATATGCATGACTTGGATATACAGTAGACATAAGAAGGCAAATATTCATAAGTCCAGTCTTTGGGGTCTTTTTTTGTAGTACCAGTAGGTGATCTGGGTTGGGCAGGTGTAGGGCTGGAAGTGTTGTCCTCAGGTCCCTGTTCATCAGCAGTTGAGCTGGTGACATGCCAGTTGATAAGGGAGTCACCCGGTACACTAGCAGTGCAAGGTGTATGTCGAAGTCCAAGGCTTTGTGAATCAGTTGCTTGACGATGTGCACCCCCTTTTCGACTTTGCCATTGGACTGTGAGTAGTGTCGACTGGAGGCAATGTGCTTGAAGTTGTAGCCTTTAGCAAACGTGATCCATTCTCGCCTGGAAACATGGCCATTGTCACTCATTCGGGATGCGATGCTGCGAGAACGTCCCTTTGCACGCTTTGACAATGGTCTTTGAGGTGAGGTCAGACAGCTTCAGCACCTCAGGATAGTTTGAGACGTAATCAATGAGTTGGATGTAGTCGCGGCCATTCGCGTGGAATAGGTTAATGCTGGCCTTGGACCATGGCGAGGTTTCAAGGTCGTGTTGTTGGAGTGTCTCCTTGCCTTGTGCTGGTTGGAACTTCTGACAGGTCTTACAGTCCAGGACCATGTCCGTGATGTCCTGATTGATGCCGGGCCAGTAGATGGCTTGTCAGGCCCTGTGTCTACATTTTTCTATGCCCAGGTGTCCCTTGTGAATTTGCCGCAGTACCGTGTGCTGGAGACGCAGCGGGATCACTATTCTGTCCATCTTTAGCAGGATTCCGTTGATCAGCGTTAGGTCGTCTTTGACATTATAAAATTGAGGGCATTGCCCTTTCGACCACCCATTGTTGAGGTTGTAGATGACTCGCTGCAACAGGGGGTCTTTGGCCGTCTCTACTCGGATGAGAATGAGTTTTTCGTCTGTTTCAGGGAGGTTGCTTGTGCACATTTGTACCTGCGATTCAATGTGCTGGATGATCTCCAGTGGCTCACTCGGTGAGGTGACGGAGCGGGACAATGCATCGGCAATGATAATCTCTTTGCCAGGCATGTAGACCAGATTGAAATCGTACCCGGAGTTTCAGCAGAATTCTCTGCAATCGGGGCGTCATGTTGTTCAGGTTCTTTTGGATGATGTGGACCAGAGGTCTGTGATCTGTTTAATGGTGAATGTTGGCAAGCCGTACACGTAGTCATGGAATCTGAGGATGCCGGTGAGAAGACCTAAACACTCCTTTTCAATCTGCGCATACCTGGTCTCCGTCGGTGTCATTGCCCATGACGCGTATGCTACTGGGACCCATGATGATGTATCGTCTTTCTGTAGCAGTACCCCTCCAATGCCATCCTGACTCACATTGGTCGAGATCTTAGTTTCGTGATCTGGGTCAAAGAATGCGAGGACGTGTGCCGTGGTGAGTTTGGCCTTCAACTCCAACAACTCTGTCTGGTGTTCCCTCGTCCATTCGAAGGCGGTTGATTTCTTTATCAGTTTTCTTAGGGACGTTGTGTGTGTGGCCAAATTCGGGATGAATTTGCCAAGGAAGTTTACCATTCCAAGGAAGCGCAGTACTGCTTTCTTGTCCTCGGGGACTTTCATTGCCTCCATGGCTTTTATTTTGTCCATGTCCGGGCGTACACCGTGTTTCGATATCTGATCACCCAGGAACTTCAGCATGGACGTCCCAAAGCAGCACTTGGATTTGTTTAGCTTGAGGCCATGCTCATGTATGTGTCGGAATACTCTCTTGAGTCGCGACACATGTTCCACCGGAGTTGAAGACCAGATTATGACATCGTCAACGTCGACACGAACCCCGTCTATTCCTTCCATCATCTGTTCCTTAATGTGGTGGAATATTTCTGATGCCGAGCTGATGCCAAATGGCATTTGGTTGTAGAAGAATCTGCCAAAAGGCGTGTTGAAGGTGTCGAGCTTTCTGCTGGATTTTTCGAGTTGAATTTGCCAGAATCCTTGGAATGCATCCAGTTTTGTGAAGAAGCGTACGTGTGTCATTTCACTCGTGATTTCTTCCCTTTTCGGGATTGGGTAATGTTCCCGCATAATGTTTTTGTTTAGATCCTTGGGGTCGATGCAGATTCGTAGGTCCCCCAAAGGCTTCTTGACGCACACCATCGAGTTGACCCAGTCGGTTGGTTCAGTGACCTTAGAGATGATGCCTTTCTCCTGTAGGCTTGTGAGTTCTGCTTTTAGTCAATCCCTCAGTGGAGCAGGGACTCTCCTTGGTGGGTGGACCACTGGTTTTGCGTCAGGCCGCAGTAGAATCTTGTACTCGTATATAAGTGTGCCCACCGCTGAAGACATCTGAGTATTGGGTCGGTATATCGTTGATGCTGGCCTGAAGATCCTGATGAGACAGCGTCATGGTGTAGACCCTTTGGATGAGGTGCAGTTGCTTGCAGACGTGCGCACCTAGCAGGGACGGCCTGTCTGGTTGGACAATCTCGAATCTCAGACTTGTCTCTATGTGTTGGTTGGACACTGTCAGATGGCATGACCCCAGTGCTGTAATTGCATTGCCATTGTAGTCCTGGAGTTGGCAAGCAGCTGGAAGGATTTTGGGAGCCTTCTTGATTTTCGTGAAGTCCAACTTCGAGATCAGGTTGGCGGAGGCACCTGTGTCCAGTTTGAACTAGATGGGGCATCGGTTGACATCCATCACTGTGTTCCATTCATCCTCGGAATCAACGGCAAGGATTGATTGGAATTGCGAGGTGCGTTAAGTGCGTTATCGCACTTTGTGATGATGCCTACTTGGAATGTTTTATCCAGGTAGCCATCATCTGGATCTGTTGCACTACCTTGATCAGAGTCATGTGTTTGATGTTGCACACTTCTGATGCGGTTCTGTTTGAACTATGGTTGCTGACTCCTGAATTGTGGTGCAGATCTGCACAGGGCTGCATAGTGGTTGAGTCTCCCACATTGGAGACATTGTTTGCCTTTTGCAGGGCAATTTTTCTAAAGTGGGCGGTTCGACAGTTTGTGCACAGTCATGATGGGCCGTCATGACATTCCGTGCATCGTCGCGCATGCGTGGTATGGTTCTCGGCAGTTTGCGCATGTGCGGAGCAGTTTGCGGCCAATTCATATTCCTGGTCATACTGCGCATGTGCCGGGCCCCAGGAAGAGCGTGCGAGATGGCGGCCATCGGAGATGTGGACGCGCTGCATCCGGGAGATGGCCTGAACACTCTCCACCTCGTTGGAGGTTGTTTTTGACTCCTAGCGTTTCTGTATTGTGAGTAGCGATTTTTTTGAATGATAATTTACAGTGCACATTTCAATAGTGATCTTCACGATCATATGTTAAATTTTTAGCAATTGCTCTCTCAGAGGATTAGAGTGGATTCCAAAAACGATTTGGTCTCTGATCATGGAGTCAGTTATGTCACCGAAGTTGCAGGATTGCGCTGGCAGTCTAAGGTTAGTTAGATAACTATTGAAGGATTCATCTTTAGCTTGCATCCTTTGTCTAAAGATGTAGCGCTCAAATATTTTGTTTGTGTCAACCTCGCAGTGGCTGTCGAATTTTTTCAGGATAGTTTGGTATTTCGTTTTATCCTGCCCTTCTGTGTATTGAAATGAGTTGAAGATCTCTATCGCGTGGTCACCCGCAGTGGTCTGTAGGAGAGCATCTTCCGAGCATCGGTCGCTCCGTTCAAGTCGGATGCTTCTACGTATAGTTGGAATTTTTGTTTAAACGAACACCAGTTAGCACTAAGATTACCAGTAGTCCTGAGGTGCGAGGAGCCTGTGTCTTGTCCATCGTGCCCGGATTCAGTAGATGTTTGTGTTGGCTCTGTTGCCAAAGAGCTGTCGGAGTTAGTCTCTGACCTTACTGAGTTGAACTAGGTAGATTCAGTAGCCATTCCTGTACCATGTGTTGTTTTGTTACTTTGAGTAACGTAAGCCGCTACTTGGTACAGGCATTGTTGAAGAATACTCCAGACCTTGAGGTAAGTTGAACGTATTTATTGAGCGATTAACAAAGCTCCTAAATGAGTTCTACACTCTACTAATCTGACTCTAGTAACACAGTATACTCGACTAACTATATGAGCTTGCTCTATACCACGTGCTATGGAGTGGCGGTGCTGCTAACCATACACGTCCTGCTCTCTAGGTTTCTGCCAGTGGAAGAGGCAGGGCCTGTGTGCCTTGTCCTTTTTATAGTGGTCGTGTGGTGCCCTCTTGTGGTGATGCCACCGCTGGGTGTTCTGATTACCCATTGGTTGTGTCTTGTTCTGATGACCCATTGGTTACATGCCTGCATATCATTACAGTAATGACAGATTTTGTGTACAAGAGTACTACTTTGGAAACACTGCAAAGGTTCATCTGGGTCAGGGAGCTTCAAGGATCATTCAGAGGGTAGACACTTTGAGGAGAATCCTTTGTGACAGGGTAATCTTTGAGGTAGTTTGAGGTTGTTAGCTAATACATTTCCTAGAATTACACATGTGCCAGCTACGCTTGCGGATGCATTGTGCTCTATGCATTGAGGCACAAATGTTTCCAAGACAAACATCAAACCGAACCTTTCAGGCTCCTATTTCTAGATAACTACCTTGAATGGTATTTCTCTAAAGCACGTAAGATCAGATCTATAATCCATGACCGAGTTACCGCCCTGCATCCATGAAGAACCATCCAACCCAACTGTGTCACGCTTCTCCCTCAGTTCATTCGCTGATGGACTGCCAAGGCAGGGTTTACAGAGTCACCTTCAAGTTATGAGCAGCTCACAAGGAGATAACCCTATGACCATGGTTGGCACTGTCAGTGTGAAGACTATGATCCTGTGCCCTTGCGGCACCACTATTACATGTGGACACCATCAGCAATGGGGGCTCTGTAGGTCCACATGCAGGGGCAAAACTAAAATACATGTTCCGCTGCTGATATTTCATTTGTCCTGATTGTAAAACTCAACCACAACAAGATGGAAAACACTGAGGTGATGGTATCATATAACTGTCCTTTCTATAATTCCATGTTTGAGGTGTGCTACTTGATTTCATATGGGATAGTGATTAGGTTTGAACAGCAGCGAGCTAGAGAGGGAGCTCCTGAATGCTAACCAATATACCTTTTTGAAAGGTGCACGTGTAGATATTGTGGAAAGTTTATATCCCAAAGAAGTTTTAGCCCGTTTGTAAAGAATGGCTTTACAATTTTGTGATCCTTCACCCGTGATGACATAGCCTTTTGGTATCTGCTGGCTGGGCTGATAAATGGAGAATGCCACTTCTTCACTATATTTATCTCGCGAGTAGGTGAGGCCAGAGCAGGACCTGGTTCATTCCTTGTACGAACACGACAATTGATTCTCAATGCCAACTTGCATCATTTTGGTATTCTTGAAAAATCCAAGATGGCGCCTGTCGTGATCTCTGTATGTGCATGTACATAAGGGGTTAATGTGTACTCAGGAGCACCAGATGATCACCCTGACCAATAGGGATATAAAAGCAACCACATTGTGTGTCTCTCTCTTTTGGATGAACTGTGACCAGGGCAGGAGTATCAGATTAGCAGATAGTTATTGTCATTACGCATAGTTACTGTAGTTAGATCTTGTTAACCTTATCACTAGTATCATTGTTAAAGTAAAGAACTCATGCAATTATTGTTATAGTTACTCAATAAACCTTTTGTTACTACTGGACGAGTTTGAATCTTCTTCACCAAGATTCAGAAGACCTCATCAGTAACCAAGGTTTGAGTTACACATATTACACTCCGTAGTATATCAAAACACACAGAGAAGTGTAATAAAAGAGAATACAGGAGCATAATAAAAGAAATAGGACCTGGTTCATTCCTTGTACGAACACGACAGTTGATTCTCAATGCCAACTTGCATCATTTTGGTATTCTTGAAAAATCCAAGATGGCGCCAGAGGATCTTGACTCTCTGCGAGCTCTCCCCCACAGAGCTTCTTCCAACATCTTTTATCATTGTTCTAACCTTTTAAAACTTAATTCCAAAGCTAATACTAAATCTAACATGCTCTTTTATATTTAATTACAGGTCTCGAGATCCTCCGACATCCGGAGGCCGACCCACATGACCCGACATGACCTGACCTTGCAGGACTCATCCAGCGACCTGACCCTGACCTCGACTTGGAAGCGGCAGAGGCCTGACCCCGACCTCGCGTAGGAATCGACCCGGCTGCTGGAGTACCTGATCCTGAAGAGCACGGCCCTGCTCCCAGAACACCCGACCTGGCCCCTGACCACGACTCCCGGCCGACCTGACCCGGAGAGGCCCGCCCAGCTCCCTGATTCACCGACAGGAGGAGAAGAGGAGAATCAATGCATAGGCCCGACCAGGTCTGGATCGAGCCCTAACCTCAGGAATGACCGACCCAATCACCAACACTGGAACTGACTATGTGACCCGTCCCAAACTGACCCAGGAGGATCCTGTCAGTGACTCAAACCCAGCCTAAACACTCCCAAAACAGCAAAGTTCCCACCTGATGACCCGAACACACCCGTCCTTGCAGTATCCCAAGTGTCACTTCCACCAATACCCCAGGAGATCATACTGGTGTTGAACTTTTTGGACACCTTGCCACTGTCAACTGGCCACTTTTGTAAATGGACCCTGTGGGATCCGATATTGTCTAAAGTAAAACGGATGACGCAGACCGGGTGGCATCATGAGAAATACGAGCATTTGAGGCCCTATTTACCCCGCCAAGATGAACTGACCTGGCAGGATGGTGTGATCCTAGGGGTCTATGAGCTGTCATTCCAGCACCAGCCAGGGGACCTATCTTACAGGAGCTGCATAGTGCCCACCCTGGGCAAACAAAGATAAAGATGCTGGCACACAGTTATATATGGTGGCCAGGAATTGATAAAGCAATCGGAGAACTGCTACAGCAATGTCACCCCTGGCCGACTCAACAATCACGGCCTCCATCGACCAGTTTCCACCCCTGGGAGTGGCTGGGTTGCCCATAGACCTGGGTCCAGGTTGACTACGCCGGCCCTTCCTTGGGCAGGATGTCTTGAGTTTTGGTGGACGCCTACTCCAAGTGGCTGTCTATCCAGAAGATGGGGATCACGACTTCAGCGGCTATGGTGGATTCTTTACGCTGAGTGTTTTCTATACATGGACTGCCGGAATCCAATGTAGCTGACAAAGGCATCCCTTTGTCACACCAGGATAGCCCTGTATCACACTGTGTCTAATGGATTGGCTGAAGGTCTGTTCAGACCATTCAAAACACCATGAGGAAACAATCAGAGACCGCTGTGCCAACGGCTTGCTTATGTTTTTGTTATCGTACAATTTGACCCCCACATCATGATGTGGGTCACACCTGCCTGATGGGCTATTGCCTCAGAACTTGTTTGGATTGGGTATTTCCTAACTTGGTGGGGAGGGTCGATGCAAATCAGACCTCCCAGAGAAGTCAGTGGGCTACACGGAGTGGTGACAGATGATTCTGGATGGGGGACCTGGTCTTCTCGTAACCTCATCTGGGGCCACTATGGTTATCCAGATGGATTGTGTCCCAGTCTGGGCCTGTGTCATACGTGGTGAATGTAAATGGAAGGACCGTCCAGAAGCACACTGACCATTTGAGGAGCCGGGGGGGGGGGGGGGGGGGGGGGGGGTGCGGCGATTCCTGTTTCAGAGCAGACGGGTCCCACCGGTGTTGTTGACCCTCCTGCGAATGTTCTTCAGCAGAGGGAGCTGAGAACTCCCGAATAAACCCCTAACGAGGAGACGGGGCCTCCTGAACTGTCACCAGCCACTTACAATAATATTCTTTATTGTCACAAGTAGGCTTCCATTAACACTACAATGAAGTTACTGTGAAAATCCCCCAGTCGCCACACTCCGGCACCGGTTTGGGTACACAGAGGGAGAATTCAGAAAGTCCAATCCACCTAACAAACACGTCTTTTGGAACTTGTGGGAGGAAACTGGAGCACCCAGAGGAAACCCATGCAGACACGGGGAGAACATGCAGATTCCGCACAGACAGTGACCCAAGCCGGGAATCGAACCCGGGACCCTGGAGCTGTGAAGCAACTGTGCTAACCACAGTGCTACCATGCTGCAACATGACTACCTTGAAGTTCTGAGCCTGTGAGAGGACTACGGAAGTCCGGGAGGACAAATTGACCCTTTGACGAAATCTCTCTTCACTGATGTCTTTTGCCCTGTATATAGAACATATACACAGCTATTGTGTAAAATGTAATCAGGGTCTTAAGGGGGAAGGGATGTAGTAATACGCCCCTTTAAGGGGGCAGGCCTGGCGGACCATGTGACCGGCTCGGGGTCTATCGCAGAGTAGCACATGAAACCCGTCCAATAGCAAGTTTGCGTGGGGCACTGGGAGCAGTGACCAGGGCAATGAGGAGCTAGAGAGCTCAGACCCATCCTATTGTGTTCTGTGCCTGTATATATACCAGCCATTGCTTTTCATTCATAAACCCCTTTGTTACTACTGGAAACCTCCAGAGTATTTCTCGACCCACTGCAGCTGTATTGGTATCGAATTATATCTAATGATTGGATCAAGCCAGTTGTGATGCTGTTCTCCTGCCCCTCTCTCTGTACTCATATTGCTGAGCAGTTTATTTTGGTTCTCGCTCAAGACAATGTATTATTTTGGAATTTCGTTGCGTTATTCACTTAAATGTAAAACCTTAATAAATATATGTTAAACAAAAGACTGTTGACGGTGACTGAAAAATTCCTCGACAGCAGAAGAGCACCTCACTCTACTTTCTCCCTTCACCTCACGGAAAGCGTGCAGCTTAGTTGCAATGTACCTGATGGGGGTGACAAAGGTGCAATGGTGGTGCACAATGGTTTAAAATGGTACTTCCAAGGGGATGCGATTGTTTCCAGCTTGGGCTTGTGTTACTGGTCATGAGCCTCCCAAGAAATGTGTGCAGAATTGTGCAGGGCACTTCTCTTCATTCCTGATTGGATCTGGGTATGAATTGTGTAGAATCTGAGAACCATATCACACAGAAAGAGTCCATTCAGCACATTGTGCTTATGCCAACCCTGTGAAAGAGTTACTTAAGTAGTCCAACTTTTCCCACTCTTTCCCCGCAGTCCTGCAAATTATATTCTTCAGCGATATATTCAATTCCCTTTTGGCAGCTGCTATTGGACCTGCTTTGACCAACCTTTCAGGAATGCATTCCAAATCACAACAACTCGCTGCGTAAAAGATATTGGCCGACAATCTCCGGTCATTGCGATTCACACCTTGCTCTCAATGATGCCTGCCGGGTAGAGGGATTGGAAAATCCTGCCCATGTTTTCATTCATCCTCAGCTTCTTTTGCCAGAATGCAATTGTATGGATTCAGTCCATGACCATCCTCCGTATAACTGGGCATCGGTCCTTTTACCAAAGGGCAGCCTTCAGCCCTAAATCCTTGATACATATCCTGAAGAAAATACTCTAACTCTTCAGCATAATTGACAAAACATAACACCACTTCGAAGTGTACAATGAAAAGTCAAGCGAGTTTGGAGAATTATTATACAGTCTTATTATATATTTAAGGTTTGAGATTTTGTTTTCTTTTAAATTCAGCAACTTTTCTATACATTTAGTTGAAATATGCCCAAGTCTGCAGCTGCTGCATTGAAACTGGCTCCCCTCTCTTTACAAAATAATGTTGCCTGACACCGAGTTCATCCCACGTTTGGAACATTTTTGACCCTGTGGTTTTACAGCCGTCCAATGGAGGAAGTAGTTGGTCGTAAGGTACAGAACGTTCAAGAAGATGGAGGTTGAGACACCAGGTCAGGATTGGGTAAGCTATTATATTCCGAAATCTCCCAAGGAATGGATGTGAAGGAATTAAATATTTCTGCTTTCTTCACCAATGTGCATGTTCTGTTTTTTTTCATTCTTTCATGGGACGTGGGCGTCGCTGGCAAGGTCAGCATTCTCGCCCATTCCCAATTGCCCTTGAACTGAATGACTTGCTCGGCCATTTCAGAGGGCAGTTAAGAGTCAACCACATTGTTGTGGGTCTGGAGTCACATGTAGGCCAGACCGGGTAAGGACGGCAGATTTCCTTCCCAAAAGGACATTAGTGAACAAGATGGGTTCTTATGACAATCAATGATAGTTTCATGCTCACCAATTCATGATTTATTGATTAAGTTCAAATTCTACCAGCTGCTGTGGTGGGATCTGAACTTGTGTCCTCAGAGAATTCACCTGGGCCTTTGGATTACTAGTCCTGATGCTTTTACCAGCACGCCACCTATTATTAATATCATGATTATGACTGGGGACTTAGAAACTGCAAAGGTACTCTCCTGGTGCTATTGGCCAGGGAGTTCGACGATCTTAACGCAGTGACATAGCATAAGATCATAAGACACAGGAGCAGAATTAGGCCACTCGGCCCATCGAGTCTGCTCTGCCATTCAATCATGGCTGATATTTTTCCCATCCCCATTCTCCTGTCTTCTCCCCATAACCCCTGAACCCCTTATTAATCAAGAACCTGTTTATCTCTGTCTTGAAGACACTCAGTGATTTGGCCTCCACAGCCTTCTGCGGCAAAGAGTTCCACAGATTTCCCACCCTTTGGCTGAAGAAATTCCTCCTCATCTGTTTTAAAGGATTGTCTCTTCAGCCTGAGGTTGTGCCCTCAATAGCAAGTATTTACTTTTGTTAAACATATAGAGCCTTTCTGGGTTTGTCTCCTGCTCAAACACTGAGGGGGAGAAGTTGATTTGCAGTCTGCCTACACAGACCCACGTTAACTCTTCGGGGAGACAGACAGCGTGGTGGGCCTTAACCTGCCTGAGGCATTCTTCAGTGATATCAATAAAGCATGTTGTGTAGGTCACACTACTGGCTGACAGCAAAGCCTGACCCTGGGGATGTAATGGAAGACTGCAAGGCAACACTAGGTTATCAAATTTCTGCCCCCAGGAGTTCAGGCTTGAGTCCCAGATAATTTACAGGATGACAGTCCTGTCCTTTGATATTCCAAGGGAAATGGTAAAGAAAATGTGTAGGTTAAAATTTCACCTACATCAACAATTACTAATCTACTGTGTGTTCCTGTTCACTCAGTGGGCCAAGTTAGGGACAATAACAAAGGTCGAATTTCACAAGGTGACTTATGATGCACGATCAATTGCACAAAGACTAAGGTTGGATACAACTGTGGCTTTATTGCAGTCAGATGCGTGGCCTCCTGCTGCAGCTGACATTCTACTTCAAGAATGTCTCGTGGTTCAATGGATAGTGTCTCTACCTCTGAGCCAAAAGTTCCAGGTTGGAGTCCCATCCCAGGACCAGATGGCCAAGGAATGTGTGTTCATAACATGGCCCAACACATTGAGTGTCAGTCTACACTGATGGTTAGCATCAATGCTTCACAGCTCCAGGGTCCCAGGTTCGATTCCCGGCTGGGTCACTGTCTGTGTGGAGTCTGCACGTCCTCCCCGTGTGTGCGTGGGTTTCCTCCGGGTGCTCCGGTTTCCTCCCACAGTCCAAAGATGTGCGGGTTAGGTGGATTGGCCATGCTAAATTGCTCGTAGTGTAAGGTTAATGGGGGGATTGTTGGGTTATGGGTATACGGGTTACGTGTGTTTAAGTAGGGTGATCATTGTTCGGCACAACATCGAGGGCCGAAGGGCCTGTTCTGTGCTGTACTGTTCTATGTTCTATGACACTAGCTCCCGGCAAGAGCGGGAGAGACTATGGATGTAGTAATTGGTAACAGAGTAGCGATCTGTTCCAAGTAACATTTGTGATGGAATCAAAGGGGACGCAGTGGCGTAGTAGTATTCTTATTTGATTAGTAATCCAGAGACCCAGTGTAACGTTCCGGGGACAAGTGTTCGAATCCCACCATGGCGGATGGTGAAATTTGAATTCAATAAAAATCTGGAATTATAAGTCGAATGATGATCATGAAACCGTAGCCAATTGTCGGAAAAACCCATCCGGTTCACAAATGTCCTTTAGTGAAGGAAATCTGACGTCTTTACCTGGCCTAGCCTACATGTGACTCCAGGTCCACATCCAAAGTGATTGAGTCTTAAATGCCCTCTGAAATGGCCAAGCAAGCCACTCAGTTCAAGGGTAATTAGGGATCAGGAATAAATGCTGGCTGAGCCAGCGACACCCACATCCCATGTATGAATTTTTAAAAATGAAAGTCTGCCTTGTGCACCAGGAGGTATGGAAAGAGAGATACCAATAACACCATCCTGTGGTTCCCAGCTGAAGTATGAACTCAAAATATTAGCAATTTTTGGAAGATGGTTTGGTTTAAAAAGCTGTAGCTTTGGTGGATTCTCCTACACTAGAGAAATTAACCCAATTACTAACTCTAACCTTGAACAAAGGCAATAACCACAAAATTACTTGTCAAACATTTTATTAATCTGTGAATAAGAATAAGCAACAGTTTTAAACATGATTCACAACTGATTGAGAACAGGGAATGTTCGGGGGGTGGGGGCGGTGGGAGACAGGTTCACCTAACAAAGGAATTCTTCCAGTATTCTTCACACTTTTTCTTCTCCCTATAGCACGATCTGTACCTCTTTTCATATGGTTTGTAAGTGTTGTCTTCTGACTTAATAAGATGTCCCTCAGGCATTATTACTTTATGTTGAACTGTCCAGAGTTGCAATCTTTCCTCAGAAGTAAGAACAGAAAACACTCTGCAGCTCGGTCAACATCTTTGATGAGAAACAGAGTAAACAGCTGGAATTTGATGCCCTCCCTGAGGCAAGTTTGGAGCATTTAATGGGGCGGGAGGATGGTGGGAGGGGACTATACCACCCTCCCACCTACACCCTAATTAAGCCTGTGTTGGAGGCTCATGGAAACCTGTCCCCCACCGCCCCCTCCCCCCGAACATTCCCTGTTCTAAATCAGTTGTGAATCATGTTTAAAGCTGTTGCTTATTCTTATTCACCAATTAATAAAATGTTTGACAAGTAATTTTGTGGTTATTGCCTTTGTTCAAGGTTAGAGTTAGTAATTGGGTTAATTTCTCTAGCGTAGGAGAATCCACCAAAGCAACAGCATTTTAAACCAAACCATCTTCCAAAAATTGCTAGCCTTTCATCCCCTCTATCAATTGAGCTCCATAAAGTGGGCAAATACTGGCCACCTAAATGTCTCATCTAGCACCGCTGGTATTCAACCAATGGCAGATACAGACCTGCCATGTGAAAACCCTGTCGGGCTTGCTTGCGAGCACCTGCACTGGGGTGCAAGGTTGTTCAAAGGGTTTTTCAGGGATTGAGATTTTGGGAAGGAGCGCTGCTGAGAGCCTTGCTGCTGACCCCAACCTGCTCCTCCACATCCCCCCCCCCCCCCCCCCTTCCCCTCCTCCCCCCTCCTCCCAGCCACCACTGTAATTTCCATCCCGCTCTCACGCACCTTGTAGCCTGAGTCCCTTAGCTAATCTGGGCTCTCCCTGGCTGTCTGTGGCTGTTGGTGCTGCCTTTATTGCACAGCTGTCACCTTCTAATTGGCTGGCAAGGCATAGCAGAATGGGACTTCTGACCCCAGGGTCCTTGATGTGTTTTAGGGCCAATTAACTAAATAGAAGAACAGAAATTAACTGAGGGATAAATTAAAAGAGGCCACTCCTAGAAGGAGTACAGCCAAAAAGAACAAAGAGGAACATAAACTTAAAAACATTAAATCAAAATGTGGAAACAGGGGTTGATAAAGCAGTCCAATCCCTGCGGTGCCCATCGAGCATGGAAGGCCACGAGTGTGCCTGTGGACACTGCATGCTCCCTCTCCAGGGACATCCGGCCATGAATGAAGCCGTGAAAGAGGGGCACACAGTCTGGTCTGATGACTCCCTCGGTCGCCCGCTGCCTGGACCTGTTTATGGCAATCTTCGCCAGGCCAGGAGCAGGTTCACGAGGAGGTCCTCCACTCCCCCCTCCACACCGGATACCCATAGATCAGAAGCATGGGGCTGAAGTGCAAACAAAACTTTAACAAGAGACTAAAAAGGGAGTGCAACCTAGGACATTGAACATAGACGTGACCCACGGACTCCACAAGGCCGGAAAAGTGGCAATGCTCATGGGCGTCCGTGAATCGGTGCAAACGGTAGTTGCACGTTACTGCTGTGTGCATCACTCTTGCCCAGGTCCCCAAGATTTAAGGGGAGGAACCTCTGTAGAAGGACCTCCAGCGGGGACCTCCGCCACCGCACGGCAACGAGGCACGCCAAGGCATGTCCAGGTGGCGGGCCAGGACAAGGAGGTGGAAGGTGTACAGCAGCAGGCCATACAGGAAACCCCTCTGCACAGTGTGAAAGGCATGGAGGGTATTTCCACGATGTGGCTAGAGTGTGGGGCACTGGTCCCTGTGGGAGATTCCGAGGCTTGGGACCAATGTGGAATTCCGTCCGAGCAGGGGTTCGCTCAGGCGGGATACCACCACACACCTGCGCCACCTGGAGCCTGAAAATGCCTCGAGTCCGAGCACGACCATTTTGAGGCCTTAAATGACTTCGGCCGCGAGCCGGATGCACCCTGCTCCGCGCTCGGTGAGCTCGTAGGGTGTCATCCAGCCCACCCCTCCACCACCCAGCGCATCCCTGATCCTGGTCACCCCGGCAGCCACAGTCCCCCCATTCTGCCAGCCATCTGAAGGATATTGGCAGAATTGCAGATTCCTGAGTAGCGATCTCACGGTAGCATGGTGGTTAGCATCAATGCTTCACAGCTCCAGGGTCCCAGGTTCGATTCCCGGCTGGGTCACTGTCTGTGTGGAGTCTGCACATCCTCCCCGTGTGTGCGTGGGTTTCCTCCGGGTGCTCCGGTTTCCTCCCACAGTCCAAAGATGTGCGGGTTAGGTGGATTGGCCATGCTAAATTGCCCGTAGTGTAAGGTTAATGGGGGGATTGTTGGGTTATGGGTATACGGGTTACGTGGGTTTAAGTAGGGTGATCATTGTTCGGCACAACATCGAGGGCCGAAGGGCCTGTTATGTTCTATGACTCCCCAGAATCCTTGCTCCTTGGGAATAGGCACTTCTTTTGGTGGGCCTTCCAGAAGGGGGCAATGAGGGGCTATCTCCAGCTCTCCAGCTGATGGGCATGACCCATATTATCTGCATGAAATACCGTCCAATGTTTCAAATCGATGAGTTCTGATGAAATGTTAATTCTGTTTCTTGCCACATGCTGCCTGACATGTTGACATGTTGTGTTTTTACTGCAATCTTCCTGTTCTGTGTCAGTTAACTGTTGCATTGTGTACTACACTGAGTAAGATTAATACATGTTCAATTGAAGACAGTCATCATTGAATATACTTTATTTATTCCTTCCCAACAGAACAGAGATGTCAGCTGTACAATATGCTGCACACCCTCTCCATTAAAAAACAACGTCAATAAAATGTAAAATGCTACATCTACGTAGTTACCCACATGACCAAACCGATATTACCAAGACCTGAAATTGAACAGAATGGATTGAATATCTGTTTTACTTAATCACAGCAAAACATCATGATGTAGCCAGACTAATTCACATGATAAGAAATGTTTTTCCTTCACACCAGTATGTATTTAGCAAAAATACCATGATCTGATAAAAATTATTGAAATGTGCAACTTTTTTTCTTCTTTTTCTTCTACCATTAACCTACCTGACATCTTTCTCTTTCTGGCTGGTATTCTACTCCCATTTCCGTTATCTTGACTCTGCTCTCAACATCTCTCACTGTGTCAGATCTGAACTTTGACTTTGATTCCCAACTCTAGCTTATATTTTGGATGGTGACATTGATTCGTCTTAAAGACCCTGACTCACTTTGGTCCACCAGTGGATGCTATATTTGCCGGCAAACTTTAGATTTCTTTGTGTCTTTCACTTTAGACTGGAGGAAGGATTTGGACTGGAGAGTTTGGGGGCGGCACAGTAGCACAGTGGTTAGCACTGTTGCTTCACAGCGTCAGGGACCCGGGTTCAATTCCAGGCATGGGTCACTGTCTGTGTGGAGCCTGCACGTTCTCCCCGTGTGGGCGTGGGTTTCCTCCGGGTGCTCCAGTTTCTTCCCACAAGTCCCAAAAGACTTGTTAGGTGAATTAGACATTCTGAATTCGTTGGAGTGTGGTGACTATGGGCTTTTCACAGTAACTTCATTGCAGTGTTAATGTAAGCCTCCTTGTGACACTAATAAAGATTATTATTATTGAAAATGAAAAAATGAAAATCACTTATTGTCACGAGTAGGCTTCAAATTAAGTTACTGTGAAAAGCCCCTAGTCACCACATTCCAGTGCCTGTTCGGGGAGGCTGTTATGGGAATCAAACCGTGCTGCTAGCCTGCTTGGTCTGCTTTCAAAGCCTGTGATTTAGCCCTGTGCTAAACAGCCCCATTTTATAGGAGGTTTATCATGCTCGCCCTTTGTCGGATTTTCTCTTTCAAGCAAATGATCTACACGATACTGAAGGAGTCTCTCTCTACTCTTCACTAGATATGTGAATGTAATTCGTCTCTTTACAACAATTCCAGACGGTTCCTTCTCCTTATCACCTCAGTGATTTTTCACCACAAGCCCCTGACCAGCACTGAATTCTCTAAAGTCCATGCCTGGTAAATCATAACTCATCTTCACTTTGTCATGTTTTTCTCTTGCTTTACTATTGATGTTAGGCTTAAGGAATCTAAAACTTGTCCAAGGAGCGTGATATAAAACTAACTCATAAGTTGAGCAACCTGTTGTATACTGTGGGGATATTCCGTTAGAGAACAGAAAATTGTCTAATCCATGTTAAAGAGAAACATGGAAATTACTGCCTGGCTTGTCACTGAGCAAATATTTCTGCCAAGAGCTCTTCCCAATCTGCACACCACTTTGTGCAGCACAATTCGATGCTGGGTGATATGGTATTCCAGGCTGTTTGACTCCATTCTTACTATTGCAATATATTTTCGATATGTTTCTGAATATTTCAAACTCTTATGCAACCGTGGACCGTTATCTGACACCAACACATATGGCCACCCATAAATTGCAACTTCTCAAAACCTCAATAGTTTTGGCATTTGTGGTATTGGGCACAGGCACTAGATGTATCCACTTGTTACAGCTATCAACCAAAACAAGGTACTCATTCACTTCCACTTCAAATAAATCAACATCTACTCATTCCCACAGTTTTCTCTTGTGTTTGACCACGGAATGGAAGGACCTGTACTTGAATCATTTCTCATTCTGAGACATACTTCACACGTTTCATCAACTTTTTAATATCTCCAGCTACCTTTGGATACAAACCAAAAATAGATTCTTGCTATTCTTTTCATATGGATTATCCCTGTGTGCTCTGGGTGAAGTTATTTTAACAATCTTTCTTTAAAGCTTTGACAAAGAGTCATCCAGACTGGCTAAATAGCTGGCTTTTAAAAAAGCAGACCAAGGCAGGCCAGCAGCACGGTTCAATTCCCGTACCAGCCTCCCCGGACAGGCGCCGGAATGTGGCGACTAGGGGCTTTCACAGTAACTTCATTGAAGCCTACTCGTGACAATAAGCGACATTCATTTAATTTCATTTGGGGCTGGTTTAGCACACTGGGCTAAATCACTGGCTTTTAAAGCAGACCAAGGCAGGCCAGCAGCACGGTTCAATTCCCGTACCAGCCTCCCTGAACAGGCGCCAGAATTTGGCAACTAGGGGCTTTTCATAGTAACTTCATTGAAGCCTACTCGTGACAATAAGCAATTTTCATTTCATTTTCAGACTCGAAACATTAGCTCCCTTCTCTCTCCACAGATGCTGTCAGAGCTGCTGAGATTGTCCAGCATTTTCTGTGTTTATTTCTTTAAACCTTGATGGAATAATGAGTCTTGAACCCCAATGGAGAGGCTAGAATACACTTCAATTTCCCGTCATCACACTCTTTAGACCAGCCATTTATGACATAATTGAGCACTTTACTGAGCACCACATCCCTGAGAGTTTCATCACAAAGTTTAGTGACAGACACTGGCATGTCATTTGTGTATGTGAAGTAATTCACAGGTAGCCCATAGTGCAGTGTCCATGGGAAATCTCAAAAGACATCCACACAGGCATAATCTGCTGATCTGCCAGGCTTAATATTGCACTGATGCCTAATTTGGACCTCCTTGCTCAACCATATCTTTCAAAGCTAATTTGTTCCCATCAGGCAAACTTGTTCCCTCCTCTGGCTAACAGTGACAAGAAGCAGACTGTATTATCGTTTTCCACCCTAACACTAAATTCGCCTAACACTACTGTGATTGGGCTAACTAGTCAGTTTCCAATTTTGTATAAAGAAATTGTGACTTAGGGATTTCTTGTACCCTTTCTCCGGGGAAACATACTTGGCTGCAGCTCTATCCACGTTGAAAGTATGTTATGAATGTCTAACTTTCATTTTTACTGTGGATGCAGCAATTATTGTGTCAGCTCTTTTCCTCTCATCTCCCATGTGCTGCCTTCCCTTGCTCAGGAGTTTCAAAAATGTGACACAGTATTCTTCACTCCTTAATGTCTCAAATGAAATGTAAAACAAAATTCCATCCCAGCCTCGTTGTGATCCTTCTGTGGTTAATAGATCAATGCCTGCCCAACTGCAGGCAACCTTTATTGAACTAGTTTTATTTACAACTCCTGTGCAAAACAGAGTGTCAGTTCCACAATATAAGCCAGTTGCTTCTATAGCACTAGATAAAATTTGTGGTTAAATTCTGTTTTCCAAAAGCCAATACTTCATAACATTTATGAGAGGGAGGTTATGCTGGAACGGTATAAAATGTTGGTTAGGCCACAGCTAGTGTATTGTGTGCAGTTCTGGAATCCACATTATAGGAGGGATGTGATAGAACTGCAAAGGGTGCAGAGGAAATTTACTAGGATGTTGCCTGGGCTGGAGAGTTTTAGATATGAAGAGAGATTAGATAGACTTGGATTGTTTTGCTTGGAGCAGAGGAGACTGAAGGGACACGATTGAGATGTATAAAATGCTGAGCGGCATAGGTAGGGTAGACAGGAAGAAACTGTTCTCCCTGGTGGAGGGACCAATGATCAGGAGGCATAGATTTAAGGTAAGAGGCAGGAGGTTTAGAGGGGGTGTGAGCAGTGGCGTGCAGAGGGGGGGGCCGACGGTGCGTTGGCCCCGGGCATCCATTGGATGGGGGCATCAATCAGAGGCTATTGCTCTCCCCAATGTCACCCAGATGCCTAAATTTTTCCACCTGAAGTTAACAAATTGTATTGCTGGGGGGGGGGGGGGGGGGGGGGGGGGCGTCACAATCAAATCCAGTGACTACCGACATGTACCTTGTGTCAGGGTGAGGTGACTGCGCTCCCAGACTCCCCCGCGGTGGGGAAACCGCTCTATCCGCCGCGCGGGCGGGCGGCCCGGGACTGCGCATGTCCAAGGGAGGGGGAGCTCCTCACATGCAGGGAAAGGCCCCGCCCCCTGATCTGCATGCTGAGATGTTGACCAATGAAAAAAGATTGAGGACCGGAGGGACTGTGGTTCTCCAGCCAATCAGAGCGCGGGCTTTGTGTGAGTGATAATTGAGCTTTCACACCGACGGAATCGTCCTCCTGTCTCCAACATCTGTGAGTAAAACACTTTCTTTTCTCCCCCTTTCCATTTCTTTTTTCGTTCTGACCATCATTGGTCACTTGCAGCAACTGAAGGGAAAGGAAGTGAATCCAGGGAGGGTTCAGACTCTGGAAAGCTTGGCCCAGGTCTCTCTCTTAAAAATATTGACATCCTTTGCTCCCTCAGTTTGGCACATGAAATGAAATGAAAATCGCTTATTGTCAGGGGCTGTTTAGCACAGGGCTACATTGCTGGCTTTGAAAGCAGACCAAGGCAAGCCAGCAGCACGATTCGATTCCTGTAACAGCCTCCCCAAACAGGCGCTGGAATGTGGCGAATGCGGAATGTGACAATAAGCGATTTTCATTTCATAAGTAGGCTGCAAATGAAGTTACTGTGAAAAGCCCCTAGTATTGACCAGGACACGGGGGTAACTCCCCTGCTCTTCTTCAAAATAGTGGCTTTGGGATCTTCAACATCCACTTAATAGGGACAGACAGAGCCTCAGTTTAACAACTTATTTGAAAGAAGGCTGTCCTGACAGTGCAGCACTCCCTCAGTTCTGAGTGTGATTAGGGATTCAGTCATTCACCCCAACTGCTGACACACCAGCGAGTTCACTCTGGGGAGAGGCTGTTCACCTGCTCTGTGTGTGGGAAGAGATTCTCTCAATTAACCAACCTGCTGACACACCAGAGAGTTCACTCCGGGAAGAGGCCGTTCACCTGCAGTGTGTGTGGGAGGGGATTCACTCAGCCATCCATCCTGCTGAGACATCAGTGAGTTCATACAGGTGAGAAGCCATTGACCTGCCCTCTGTGTGGTAAGGGATTCAGTCATTCATCCCAACTGCTGAGACACCAGCGAGTTCACACTGGGGAGAGACCATTCACTGCTCTCTGCACACAGCGGTTTAGAACATCATCTACACTGAAATGAAAATCACTTATTGTCACAAGTAGGCTTCACTGAAGTGACTGTGAAAAGCCCCTAGTCGCCACATTCCGGCGCCTGTTCAGGAGGCTGGTACGGGAAGTTATATTCAAAATGTTTTCCTTTCTCATAATATTTCTCAGTATATTAGGCCTTATACTTGAGTCTTTGGGGCATACAATCAAGAGTTGCCCCGGGCATCACCAGACCTCTGCACGCCACTGGGTGTGAGGATAAATCTTATCACCCAGAGGGTGGCGGGAGTCTAGAACTCACTGCCTGAAAGGGTGGCGGGGCAGAGACCTTCATAACATTTAAGAAGTACTTAGATGGGCACTTGTGATGCCAAGACATACAAGGCTATGGGTAAGTGGTGGAAAATGGGATTAGAACAGTTAGATGGTTGTTTCTGACCAGGTCATATGTGATGTGATGGGCTGAATGGCTTTTTCTGTGATGTAGATCTCTATGACTCTGCTGATCCTTGCAAGGAAATTGGCCAGTGGAACTGCTAATCAAACTAGGCCCTGCACTTCTTGCTGAGAATTCCTGGAAGCTTGTTCCTGCTTTCTGAGTGTGTTGATCATCTGAAAACAATATTGAGGATGGTTGTCTGGGCATCCATGCTGTCTCAAATTGAAGTGGTGGTTGAGAAGTAGCATTTTGCAAATTTATACAGCTAAATTTGGATGAATTGAATCCAAGCAATGGGATCTTTGTTCGCCAGCTAGAGAATTATTAAGAGTTCTGCGTTGCCACCTTTGCGGAAGATCTGCTGTATTAAGTGTGAGTCAGGCACTTAAGTGGTCAGTCGCAGGCCTTCCCTGGGATCAAGAAGGCCGGGGGCAGAAGTCTTGCCCCCCTGAGAGCTTCTGGCCAATCAAAGGCCAACAGCTCCTGAGTGTCATTGGAGGAACAGTGGTAGCTGCTGGTACTGCACCCATAAGAGGCCCAGGATCAGCTAGGAATCCAGGATACAATGAGTGAGGGGAGGGAGTGGGGCGGTGGTGGCAGCATAGGAGTCTCAGGGATGGGTCATTGGCTAGTAGGTCAGAAGACAGAGCAGAGAATGGCTCTCAGGGGTTAAATGCCCCCAACCTCCAATTTCATATTGGGGATATCATTAAATTCTACCTTACAAATCCAATACCTTGTGACATAAACTTGGGGAGCGATTCTCCGCTCCCACGCCGGGTGGGAGAATCGCGGGAGGGCCGCTCTGGCACCCCGAGCGATTCTCCCACCCCCCCCAAAATGGCGTGTCGCGTTTTGAGACATGCTGCTCGGAGAATCGCGATGGGCCAAGCGGCCTGCTGTTCCCGACCTGTTCACGCCGGCGGCAACCACACCTGGTCGCTGCCGGCGTGAACAGCGTGCCAAAGGTGAGTATGGGGCCTGTGGGGGGCAGAGGGGGAAGCGAGCACCATGGCCGTGCTTGGGAGGGGACTGGCCCGCGATCGGTGCCTACCGATCATCGGGCTGGCGTCTCCGAGAGACGCACTCTTTCCCCTCCGCCGTCCCGCAAGATCAAGCCGCCACGTCTTGCGGGACAGCGGAGGGGAAGACGCCAACCTGCGCATGCGCGGCTGACGTCATTATGTGCCGCCGGCCGCGTCATGCTCGGCGTGCCGCCTTGACGCCAGCGTCAAGGCCCGGCGGCCGAGATTTATGGAACGCCGCTCCTAGCCCCCTGGGGGGGAGGGGGGGGGGAAGAATAGGGGGCGAGGAGCGGCCTCCGACGCCGTCGTGAACCACTCCAGGTTTCACAATGGCGTCGGCCTTTGCGGAGAATTCCGCCCTTGATGTCCATAGAATCCCAACAGTGCAGAAGGAGGACATTTGGCCCATCTGGTCTGCACGACCCTCTGAAAGGGCACCCTGCCATGGACCACTCCCCCGCCCTATCGCTGGACAAAAAGGGCAGCTTAAGCATGGCCAATCTTTAAACTATGTGCATTCTATCACAAGCTAGCCAGAAATCCCAAAAGTGTGACCTAAAGACTGAATGTCACAATGTGTATTATTCTGTTGCTCAATGAGAGCTGTTTTCAACATTACCCATATCTTTCAGAAAATATTGTTGAGCCCATTCCGAGCTACATTCCAAAACTAATTTTAGGCAAGGTTATGGAAACAAGGATGACACATGGAGTTAAGATGTTGTTCAGTCACAGTGTTATAGAATTTTAGGGCGGCATGGTGGCACAGTAGTTAGCACTTCTGCCTCACTGCTCCAGGATTCCGGGTTTCAGGGTCCCCGTGTCCCCGTGTCCCCGGGTGTTCCGGTTTCCTCTCACAGTGCAAAGATGTGCAGGTTAGGTGGATTGGCCTTGCTAAATGCCCCTTAGTGTCCAAATGGTTAGGTTGGGTTATGAGGATAGGGTGGAGGTGTGGGCTTAAGTAGGGTTCTCTTTTCAACGGCCTCCTTCTGCACTGTAAATTCTATGATTCTATGAATGGTGGGACAGGCACAAAAATCTGAATATGAACCTCCTGTTCTCATGTAACAAGCTAGAGGGGCTGAATGGCAGCCTCCTGTTCGATGGAATAGGCTTCAATATTTCTGTGTTCATACATTCTTGAGTTAAGGTACAGGTTAATTCCTGTTACTGAAGGTATCAGATAATCACTCAGAAAAGAATATCTGGAAAGAGAGAAACAGAAAAGGACACTGGGAGAATCAAAAAGGGGAGTCTCTGAGATACAAAATAATCACTGATAAATCCAATAAGGAATCCGGGAAAATGCGGAGACGGCGGCATGGTGGTGATGTCACTGGATTAGTAGTCCACAGGCCCAGGCTGAATTCCGGATCACTGGAATATAAATTCAACTCATAAACCTGGAATCGAAAGCTAGCTTCAGTAATTGGGACAATGGAACTGAGAGCGATTGTTGTAAACCCATTTGGTTCACTAATATCTATTAGAGAAGGAAATCTGTTATCCTTACCTGGATCTATAGTGTTTATGCCCCCTTGCTAGGTGTATTTTGAGTAGGATAGGGTGGGGGAGGGGCATGTAAAATAAGGGGTTGCACAGTCCACCACCTTTCTTTATTTGGGGGGGGGGGGGGGGCAACATTGGTAGCCTGTCCGCCATATTGAATAAGCGATCAAGGGTCAATTAGGCCTGTTTTCATGTTTGCATGGACAACTGGACAAGAGCGGGTAGCCCAATTTCAGGGGTTGCCTGTTTCAATCAAGAGGTGCTACCCCATAAGAACAAACCCCCACTTCCTTTCTACCTGTCCGTAGCCTGAAAACCACCCACAACTCACTGTTGTAGGGTGGACATTCCACAAGGCTTCTCTCTTTCTTTCTCACACACACACGCACGGATATGGAAATTCAAGACTTTAAACCAAACCCCTTTCTGGAATATCCAGACACTTCTCTGTTGTGGCTGAAGGCTGCTCACCTCACTGCTTCACATTCTGTCTCAGCACAGAGCACTCTCTTCATGAGATATTACATGGCCACCCCTCAAAACAGCTTCCAACTGCTCTTCAAATATTTTTTTTCTCTTTCAACTTTTCCCATTTTCTTTGATCCTTCTTTGAAATTTACATTTCCCAGGATATAAAATATTTTCTGTCACCATTTGCAGGCAACACGTAATTTAGTAACTTTGCCTTATTTATTCATGACCTTTTCTAAGTTGTAAACTCTCTACTTCCCTTTGAAATTCAACGGCTAAAATCCCATATCATCACTTATCAGCTAATGTAAATTCCTATCCCTATTGTGTTTATTTGTAGAACATCGACTTGATCATATTCACTTAAAATGCTTGCCTTTCACACCTATCCCCTTTGGTGTCCTCAACTTTGTAGACATTTAGTCCCAAGCTTAATTAAGACTCAATATATACACACTCAAAACCCCATAAATATTAAAAATATTTTCTATACAGTATATTCATGGGCCATCTTCATTTTTTTCCTGCTGTTCTCGCAACAGCCACTGACATGCTCTTGGCGCTGCTGAGACTGATGGACCTGCCTGCCACTCCGCTTGGTTGGCGGCACTAGAGGGCGGGACCTCCTCCCGAGTGAGGCAGTCGTTTGGCCACACAGCACTTAATGGCCATGGGGTAGGTTAGCAGGGTGCATGTCAGCTCTCCATTGACTTTACCTGCAAGTGGGGAAGGTGCGATCCATCCGCCTTTCCACCCCCCTCACTGTCTAATTCAGGGCCTAGATATGACATCCCTAAACTTCTCCACCCCTCTACTTACCTTTCTTTTTTAAAGCATTCTTTAAAACTCACCATTCTGTTCAAGCTATTTTTCACCATGAATGGTGTCTTCCTGTGTGGTTTAGATTTGTACTTGGTTTGTATTTTGGCTGGTCAGACTCTTGTCAAGTGCCCGGGGGGTATTTTACGAGGTTAGAGCACTATATAAATAGAAGTTATTGTTGTTGATTCGGTTCCAATCCATCATCAGTTAACAATTTATCTGTGAATGGCACTTTAACTGCATTGGAGATATGACTTATATATGGCAGATGTCTCAGACATCTTTCCCCCAATAGGATGCTCTGGCACTCGTCAGATCAGCACTTATGTGATAAATGAAAGCATAATTTCTGATTAATTTCAAGCACCCTTTGCTTTTCATTTTGTGCTGAAACTAATGAAATGTCAAAGGGCATGTTTAGGCTCTGGTACCTGCCAAATGGAGGTTGGCTGTATCACACTGAAAGGCCTCAGCAAATTTCAAACAATGAGCCTCTTTGAAGTTGACTGGCTGTTGTAACGTAGGTGAAGGTACCCACCACTATCTGACAGCAATATCCCATAAACACAAAGAACAAAGAATAAAGACAAATTACAGCACAGGAACAGGCCCTTCGGCCCTCCAAGCCTGCGCTGATCCAGATCCTCTATCTAAAACTGTTGCCTATTTTCTAAGGATCTGTATCCCTCTGCTCCCTGCCCATTCATGTATCTGTCTAGATACATCTTAAATGACGCTATCGTGCCCGCCTCTACCACCTCCGTCGGCAATGCATTCCAGGCACCCACCACCCTCTGCGTAAAGAACTTTCCACGCTTATCTCCCTTAAACTTTTCCCCTCTCACATTGAACCCGTGACCCCTAGTAATTGAGTCCCTCACTCTGGGAAAAAGCTTCTTGCTATCCACCCTGTCTATACCTCTCATGATTTTGCAGACCTCAATGAGGTTCCCCCCTCAAGCTCCATCTTTCGAATGAAAATAATCCTAATCTACTCAACCTCTCTTCATAGCTAGCGCCCTCCATACCAGGCAACATCCTGTTGAACCTCCTCTGCGCCTTCTCCAAAGCATCCACATCCTTTTGGTAATGTGGCGACCAGAACTGTACGCAGTATTCCAAATGTGGCCGAATCAAAGTCCTATACAACTGTAACATGACCTGCCAACTCTTGTACTCAATACCGCGTCCAATGAAGGAAAGCATGCTGTACGCCTTCTTGACCACTCTATTGACCTGCGCAGCCACCTTCAGGGAACAATGGACCTGAACACCCAGATCTCTCTGTACATCAATTTGCCCCAGGGCTTTTTCATTTACCGTATGGTTTGCTCTTGAATTAGATCTTCCAAAATGAATCACCTCGCATTTGCCCGGATTGAACTCCATCTGCGATTTCTCTGCCCAACTCTCCAATCTATCTATATTCTGCAGTATTCTCTGACAGTCCCCTTCATTGTCTGCTACTCCACCAATCTTAGTGTCACCTGCAAACTTGCTAATCAGACCATCTGTACCTTCCTCCAGATCATTTATGTATGTCACAAGCAACAGTGGTCCCAGCATGGATCCCTTTCGAACATCACTGGTCACAGTTCTCCATTTTGAGAAACTCCCTTCCACTACTAATCTCTGTCTCCTGTTGCCCAGCCAGTTCTTTATCCATCTAGCTAGTACACCCTGAACCCCACGAGGCTTCACTTTCTCCATCAGCCTACCATGGGGAACCTTATTAAATGCCTTACTGAAGTCCATGTATATGACATCTACAGCCCTTCCCTCATCAATCAACTTTGTCACTTCCTCAAAGAATTCTTCCCTGCACAAAACCATGTTGCCCATCACTGATAAGCTCATTTTCTTCCAAATGGGAATAGATCCTATCCCTCAGTATCTTCTCCAGCAGCTTTCCTATCACTGACGTCAGGCTCACCGGTCTATAATTATCTGGATTATCCCTGCTACCCTTCTTAAACAAAGGGACAACATTAGCAATTTTCCAGTCCTCCGGTTCCTCACCCATGTTCAAGGATGCTGCAAAGATATCTGTTAAGGCCCCAGCTATTTCCTCTCTTACTTCCCTCAGTAACCTGGGATAGTTCCCATTTGGATCTGGGGACTTATCCACCTTAATGCCTTTTAGAATACCCAACACATCCTCCTTCCTTATGCCGACTTGACCTAGAGTAATCAAACATCTATCCCTAACCTCAACATCCATCATGTCCCTCTCCTCAGTGAATACTAATGCAAAGTACTCATTAAGAATCTCACCCATTTTCTCTGACTCCACGCATAACTTTCCTCCTTTGTCCTTGAGTGGGCCAACCCTTTCTCTAGTTACCCTCTCACTCATTATATATGAATAAAAGGCTTTGGGATTTTCCTTAACCCTGTTTGCTAAATATATTTCATGACCCCTTTTAGCCCTCTTGATTCCTCGTTTCAGATTAGTCCTACATTCCCGATATTCTTCCAAAGCTTCATCTGTCTTCAGTCGCCTAGACCTTATGTATGCTTTCTTTATCCTCTTAGCTAGTCTCACAATTTCACCTGTCATCCATGGTTCCCTAATCTTGCCATTTCTATCCCTCATTTTCACAGGGACATGTCTGACCTGCACTCTAATCAACTTCTCTTTAAAAGCCTCCCACATATCAAATGTGGATTTACCTTCGAACAGCTGCTCCCAATCCACATTCCCTAGCTCCTGCCGAATTTTGGTATAGTTGGCCTTCCCCCAATTTAGCACTCTTCCTTTAGGACCACTCTCATCTTTGTCCATGAGTATTATAAAACTTACGGAATTGTGATCACTATTCCCAAAGTAATCACCGACTGAAACTTCAACCCCTGGCCAGGCTCATTCCCAAACACCAGATCCAGTATGGCCCCTTCCTGAGTTGGACTATTTACATACTGCTCTAGAAAACCCTCCTGGATGCTTCTTACAAATTCTGCTCCATCTGGACCTCTGACACTAAGTGTATCCCAGTAAATGTTGGGAAAATTAAAATCTCCTATCACCACCACCCTGTTGCTCCTACATCTTTCCATAATCTGTTTACATATTTATACCTCGATCTCACATTCGCTATTGGTTTGTCCAGCTCCACATGCCAGAACCCACATTTTGGCGTCCGACACAGAGAAAATTACGACACTCTTTGGCTCTGCTGGCGATGAACAACAAGAGCTTTTAACAACTCGGTCTTAGAAGCAGGTTGCATTCTCACTCCTGACATCACCCCCCCAAGCCCCCCCCCCCCCCCCCCCCCCCCCCAAGCCCCCGTCTGTCGGGATACTCACAGGAGCCTCTGTCGTAGCTTATTTGTCAGGTTTTTTTTAGAATCTCTTTCACACTCAGCAGCAATCTGACAGATTGATTGTTCTTTCAGCTACATACTAGCCTCCTTGAGTGCCACATTTATTAAGACGACCAAACCCCTTTCTCCCATTTGGAGCAGATATCAGCTTCTACTTGTAATGTTAACCTTGCTTTTCAATAGCTGCCAAAACTGATGCTCACTTTCATACGTCGGATCATGTCGTCTCCTATTCCATAGAATTCTTAACCACCCAATCAAACGGCACAGGAGAAAGCCGTTCGACCCATCATTGTTATTCGAGCTATTCCAAAGCACTATCCAAACGGCCCCATCCCTTCCCCGTAGCCCGCCAATGTTTTTTCCTTTCCAAATATTTATCCAATTCACTTCTGAAACTCATGATTGAATCTCCTTCCTATCAGCCACTGCTTTCCAAATCATAACAACTCGTTTCATCAAAGGAAAATTCTCCTCATCTCCCTTCTGCTTCTTTTGCCAGCACAAAATGTTCTAGATTACGACATTGAAACGGTACATTTAGTCAGTTTACTGTCAAATTTCATGCTGAGATACCAACACAGTTCCAAAATCTCCTCAGCTTTGTGTGATATGTTCCTGTTTGCCGTTTAGCCTGGATTTATTCTGAGTGAGCCACTGATGGTTATCTATGCAGTTACCGGATATATTTTTCTTTAAAAACAAGATTCGTAACACTTAAAGGGCAGATTGTGTTTTAGTAGCGGTGCAAACGAGTGACTGAGGATGGGTCTGGGATATCACTTGCCAAGGTCCTGCCTGACTGTGCTTGTCAGATGGGCTGCTGAAGATGATTGTTATATTAGTCTTTGGTAATATATCGTTACTCTTTGCTTCGTAATCCAGAATGGTCTAAAGAAACCACCAATCACTAACTTAAAGAAATACTGATTTATTGAATAACAATTGATTAATATTCAGTTTACACACTCCACAGAACTTTAACTATTAATAAAGTAATCTATGTTTAAGTAATAACTAATTAAACTCCACGTGCTGCTTCTATCTAATCTTAACTATACTGTGACCTATCTCTCTCTTTGCTTACACTCAACTGACGAGTACCCAAGATACCCTGAGTTCTTATATTTATACTAGGAACTAGTGGTGCCCGCTAGTGTTTATATTACACTGAGATGTAATAATTAACCCTTTACCTGTCTACATACATACATATCATTACAATGATCACCCATTGCAGGTGGTCATCACAGTGGCACAGTGGTTAGCAATGTGCCTCACTGCACCAGGGACCCAGGTTCAATTCCGGCCTTGGGTGGCTGTCTGTGTGGAGTTTGCACGCCTTCCCCGTGTCTGCGTGGGTTTTCTCCAGGCGCTCAGGTTTCCTCCCGCAATTCAAAGATGTGCAGGTTAGGTGGATTGGCCATGCTAAACTACCCTTTCGGTCTGGATTCTTCCGTCCTACCCGCCGCAAAATCGACATTGGCAGGACACGGACCATGTAAAAATCCATTGACTTCGGGCGGGAATTTCCAGTCGGCGGGTGGGTATGGCCGGGGAATCCTGCCCTTAGTGTCCAAAGGTTAGGTGGGGCTATGGGGATAGGGTGGGGGCTTGGTAGGTAGTGTGCTCCTTCGGAGGGTTGGTGCAGACTTGATGGGCTGAATGGCCTCTTTGTGCGCTGCAGGGATTCTATGATCAGGCAAGTTCACAAAAGTGCCAAATTATGACCATATTCTTGCCTGATCAGTATGGGTGAGGAATGCCAACAAATCTATCCTGTCTATTCTCTTCTTAATTTTATATGTTTCTATAAGATCCCCCCCCCCCCACCCCCCCCATTCTTCTAAATTCCAATGAGTACAGTTCCAGCCTGCTGAACCTTTCTTCGTGTTCCAACCACTCAACCCTGGGATTAACCTAGTGAATCTCCTCTGCACACCCTCCAGCACCAGTCTGTCCTTTCTCAGGTAAGGGGACCAAAACTGAACACATTGTGCGGGATTCTCTCAGCCCGGGGCTGGACCGGAGAATCCCCGCGACTGGCGCGAATCGCGCCACGCCGCCCTGACACCGGGTCGCGATTCCCCACGCCATTGGCGCCGGTGTGGTCAGCGCGGCGCTGGTTGGGGGCCGCTCTACGCGGCCCCCCCCCCGACAATTCTCGGCCCGGGATGACCCAAGCGGCCATCGTAAAAAAACCAAGTCCCGCCGACGCCGTTCACACTTGCTCTCAGCCGGCGGGACCTCTGCGTAGAAGGGTATGGGGGCAGCCTGTGGGGGGGGGGGTTCGACCCCAGGGGGGGGGGGGTGGCCTCCGTTGTGCACTGGCCCATGATCGGGGCCCACCGATCGGTGGGCCGGGCTCTTGGGCTTTCTTCCGCGCCGGCCCCTTCAGCTCTACGCCATGTTGCGTTGGGGCCGGCGCGGAGAAGGGAGCCACTGCACATGCGCGCATTGGCGGCTGTGCCACTGCGCACGTGCGGACCTCGCGGCGCCCAGTTGACGCCAGAATCAGCAGCTGGAGCGGCGTGGGTCGCTCCAGCCCTGTGCTGAACCTCTGTAGGGGCCAGAATTGCTGATCCTGAGGCCGTGTTGACGTCATCGAGAAATGCAACGGCGTTTCTGATGGCGTCAACACTTAGCCTCAGGATCACAGGATCCCTCCCACTATTCCAGGTGTGGACTCATTAACACCTTATACAGTTGCAGCATAACCTCCCCAGTCTTAAACACCATCTCTCTAGCAATGAAGGACAAAACTCCATTTGCCTTCTTAATCACATGTTGTACCTTGAAATCAACTTTTTGCGACTCATGCACTAAGACACCCAGGTCCCTCTGCACAGCAACATGTTTTAATATTTTATCATTTAAATAATAATCCCTAGCTAGAGGTGTCCCTTTTGCTGTTATTCCTACCACAATGGATAACCTCACATTTGTCAACATTGTATTCCATCTGCCAGACCCTAGCCCATTTACTCAAACGATCCAAATCCCTCTGCAGACTTCCAGTATCCTCTAGACTTTTTGCTTTACCACTCACCTTCGTGTCGTCAGCAAACTTGGACACATTGCCCTTGGTCCCCAACTCCAAATCATCTGTGTAAATTGTGATCAATTGAGGGCCAACCATGATCCCTGAGGGACACAACTAGCTACTGATTGCCAGCCAGAGAAACACTTTTTGTGTTGTGATCCCCACTTTTTGCTTTCTATTAATTAACCAATCCTCTATCCATGCTATTGCTTTACCCTTAATACCATGCATCTTTATCTTATGCAGCAACCTTTTGTGTGGCACCTTTTCAAAAGCTTTCTGGAAATCCAGATATACCACATCCATTGGCTCCCCATTGTCTACCGCACAGGTAATTTCCTCAAACAATTCCACTAAATTAGTTAGGTACGACCTGTACTTTATGAACCCATGCTGCCTCTGTCCAATGGGACAATTTCCATTCAGATGCCTCTCTATTTCTTCCTTGATGATATATTCCAACATCTTCCCTACTACCGAAGTTAAGCTAACTGGCCTATAATTAACCGCTTTCTGCCTACCTCCTTTTTTAAACAGTGGTGTCACGTTTGCTAATTTCCAATCCACCGAGACCACCCCAGACTCTAGCGAATTTTGGTAAATTATCACGAGTGCATTTGCAATTTCCCTAGCCATCTCTTTTAGTACCCTGGGATGCATTCCATCTGGGCCAGGAGACTTGTCTACCTTTAGCTCCATTAACTTGACCATCACTACCTCCTTAGTGATAACAATCCTCTCAAGGTCCTCACCTGTCATAGCCACATTTCCATCAGTCACTAGCATGTTATTTGTGTCTTCCACTGTGAAGACCAACCCAAAAAACCTGTTCAGCTCCTCAGCCATTTCCTTATCTCCCATTATTAAATCTCCCTTCTCATCCTCTAAAGGACCAATATTTACCTTAGCCACTCTTTTTTGTTTTATATATTTGTAGAAACGTCTACTATCTGTTCTTATATTCTGAGCAAGTTTACTCTCATAATCGGCACAATAACATAGTGGTTAGCACAGTTGCTTCACAACTCCAGGGTCCCAGGTTTGATTCCTAGTTTGGTTCACTGTCTGTGCAGAGTCTGCATGTTCTCCCCGTGTCTGCTTGGGTTTCCTCCGGGTGCTCCGGTTTCCTCCCACAATCCAAAGATGTGCAGGTTAGGTGGATTGGTCATGCTAAATTGCCCTTAGTGTCCAAAATTGCCCTTCGTGTTGGGTCGGGTCATTGGGTTATAGGGATAGGTCGGAGGTGTGGACTTGGGTAGGGTGCTCTTTCAAAGAGCCGGTGCAGACTCGATGGGCCGAATGGCCTCCTTCTGCACTGTAAATGCTATGACTCTGTGACTCTACTCTTCTTTATAGCTTTTTAGTAACTTTCTGTTGCCCTTAAAAGATTTCCCAATCCTCTCGTCTCCCATTAATCTTTGCCACTTTGCATGCTTTTTCCTTCAATTTGACACACTCCCTTATTTCCTCAGATATGCACAGTCATTTTTCCCTCTTTCTACCGTCCTTCCTTTTTTTTGGTATAAACGTTTTCTGAGCCCTGTGAAAAATCGCTTGGAAGGTTCTCCACTGTTCCTCAACTGTTTCACCATAAAGTCTTTGCTCCCAGGCTACCTTAGCTAGCTCTTCTCTCATCCTATTGTAATCTCCTTTGTTTAAGCGCAAAACACTAGTGTTTGATTTTACCTTCTGAAATGAAATGAAAATGAAAATTGAAATGAAAATCGCTTATTGTCACGAGTAGGCTTAGAACATAGAACATAGAACAGTACAGCACAGAACAGGCCCTTCGGCCCTCGATATTGTGCCGAACAATGATCACCCTACTTAAACCCACGTAACCCGTATACCCATAACCCAACAATTAACCTTACACTACGGGCAATTTAGCATGGCCAATCCACCTAACCCGCACATCTTTGGACTGTGGGAGGAAACCGGAGCACCCGGAGGAAACCCACGCACACACGGGGAGGATGTGCAGACTCCACACAGACAGTGACCCAGCCGGGAATCGAACCTGGGACCCTGGAGCTGTGAAGCATTGATGCTAACCACCATGCTACCGTGAGGCCCCAAATCATATGAAATCATATGAAGTTACTGTGAAAAGCCCCTAGTCGCCACATTCCGGCGCCTGTTTGGGGAGGCTGTTACGGGAACAGCTTCTCACCCTCCATCTGTATTTTAAAATCCACCATATTGTGATCACTCCTTCCGAGAGGATCCCTAACTATGAGATCATTAATCAATCCTGTCTCATTACACAGGACCAGATCTAGGATTGCTTTTTCCCTCGTAGGTTCCATTACATACTGTTCTAGGAAACTATCGTGGAATCATTCTATAAACTCCTCCTCAGGGCTGCCTTGACTGACCTGTTCTGAACTTCAAACGTCAAGAAGGAAAGAAAGGAGGAGGGGTATTAGGAGAATATTAAAGTCCTGGGGAGAAGGATGATCCAGGAGGGGTCAAGGACAGATCTATTTGACTGTATCTGAGAAACAATAGAGGTATCATTACACCACTTGGTGTATTCTATAGGGCACCAACTAGTGGAAAAGATAGAGGAACATATTTGAAAGGAAATTACAAAAAGGTGCAAGGACTGTATTTTTTCAAATAATTTAAATAAAGACTTTCTAAGTTTACAATAAATTTTACAGGAAAACCCATATTCCACAGCCGATTACACACAAAAACCAACATAACAAAAACCTCAACCAATCCTGCCAACCCCATCCACCAAGACAAAAAAGACAACCAAAAGAAAAAAAACGGGGACATAGGAACATAGGAATTAGGAGCAGGAGAAGGCAATGCAGCCCCTTGAGCCTGCTCCGCCATTCAATCAGATCAAGGCTGATCGCTTCCTGGTCTCAAATTCACCTCCCAATCTGTTCCCCAGATCCCCTTTACCCTTTTTTTAAATCAGAAATTTAGCTATCTCCTTCTTGAAACCATTTAATGATTCTGACTCCACCGCACTATGGGGCAACAAATTCCACAAATTCACCACCTCTGCGAGAAGTACTTTCTCCTCATCTCAGTTCCAGTTCAACCGCCTCTCAACCTGTATCTGTGACAGTGATTTTAGTATCAAGAGATTTAGGTTAGCTATGGAAAAGGATGAGATCTTGTGGCATTGTGGTAGCATCTCTACCTCGGGGTCAGATGTTCCAGGTGTAGGTCCCACTCCAGCACTTGATGGCCATGGAAGGTGCATTCATAACATGATCAGGCAGGTTAATTACCAGCCTGTAAATCCTTTCAATACACCTCATGCCAGACAGCCAGAGCAGGAGAATTTCCTGGTCAGCCATCTTACCGAAGGCAATGGCAGACTACTGCAGTACATACGAACATACAAAAATACAAAATAGAAGCTGAAGTAGGCCATTTGGCCCCTCGAGCCTGCTCCACTATTCAATAACATCATGGCTGATCTGTTTGTGTTGAGTTCCACATTCCCCCCTTTGATTCCCTTGTCCAACAAGGATCCATCTACGTTCACCTTAAAAATGTTCAGTGACTCTGCTTCCACCGCCTTCTGAGGCAGAGAATTCGAAAGTCACGAAATAAAATTCTCCCCACAATCTGTGTCCTAAAAGAGTGACCCCTAATCTTAAACCAGTGTCTACTAGCTCTGGACTCATCCACAATAGGAAATATCTTTTCCACCTTACAAATACCATTAAGGATCTTATATGTTTTCATCAAGTTACGACTCACTCTTCTAAATTCCAGTGGAAACAAGCACATTCTGTCCACCTTTCCTCACAAGATAACCCGCTCATTCCAGGTATCAATACAGTAAACCTCCTCTGAACAGCCTCCATCGGAGACCAAAACTGCACACAGTATTCGAGATGCGGTCTCATCAATGTCCTGTATAACAGAACCATAACATCCTTACTTCTATGTTTAATTCCTATTGCATTCCATACGCCTTAAAAACATTTTTTTAGAGTACCCAATTAATTTTTTCCAATTAAGGGGCAATTTAGCGTGGCCAATCCACCTACTATGCACATCTTTGGGTTGTGGGGGTGAAACCCACATAAACACTGGGAGAATGTACAAACTCCACACAGACAGTGACCCAGGGTCGGGATTGAACCTGGGACCTTGGCGCTGTGAGGCAGCAGTGCTACTCACTGTGCCACCGTGCTGCCCCTTCGCCTTCTTAATTAATTGCTGCACCTGCGTTCTGAAGTTTTGTGACTCATGAATGAGAATACCTCAGAATTCTGCAGTCGTTCTCCACTTAAGCAATACTCTGCTTTTTCACTCTTCCTGCCAAAGTGAACATCTTCACATTTTCCCACATCTGTCAGATTTTAGGTGGAATACTCTGTCCCCATCAGTCCGACAATCGGAGAATCCCACCCGAGGTCAATGGAGTTCTCTATTCTATGCGGCTCGCCCGTGGCACTCTTGCGGCAGCGGGGTGGGAGAATCCAGCCTATTGTGTCTTCTTCACAACATACCTTCCTACCTATTTTGTGTTGTCTGAAATTTAGCTGCAATGCCTCAGCTAAGTCATTGATGTAAATTGTAAAACGTTGAGGCCCCAGCAGAGACCCCTGTAGGACTCCACTCCTCACAATCTGCCAAGCATAATCATGGACCAATCCAGTGGAAGTCCATGGTTGCCAATGCCCCCTTAAGGCACAGTACCTGGGGGTAAGAGCATGGAAAAGGTAAGGAGCAACCCAGAGTGAAAAGATACTTAATTGGGAAAAGGCCAATTTCAATGGGGTGAGATTAGGGGCAGGATTCTCCGATCGGGAGACTGCCACTGGGACTGAATTCTATGCAATTCGCACTCCTGTTGGGGACGCTATTCAATAACTGAGTCAGAGCATGCAAATATGGCAGCTCTCTGCCGGTTTTAATTTGGAGCAACTCCTAACCCAGCGGGCATTTTAACTGCTGGGGCCGGACTTAGTGCCAAAGAGCCTGGCAGCTGGTGCTGTTTTTAAGTTCCACTCACTGCAGCCACGAACATGTCAGAGAAGACGTGCCCCCTGAGGTCGGGAGTCCAAGGTGGACAAACAGCTCCATGCCAATGAGGAGCTGAGGGATACCATCCTCTCAAGGGTGGGTCGGAGACTGAAGCCTGCCCTCCTGAAGACTGCCTGGGAAGAGATGGCAGACGCTGTCAACATTGCCAGTCTCACCAGGAGGAGACAGCTGGTGATCTGGAGTGGTGGGGCGGTGAGGGGGTCACTGGTGAGTCCTCTGCCCTAAGAGCCGCAGAAAACTAAGGTGGGGTTCCAAAGGCTGCGGTGCAGGTGCCCTCTGGTTGGGGTGAGTTCTGCTGATCCTCTGCTTCCTCTGCAATGGGGCAGCGTTTCTGAGGAGTGCAACATCTGGCAGGCCCCTGATTGAGCTTGGCCATGCCTTCCCATTGATGATACAGCTAAGGTATGAGGGTGTCTAGAGGGGCAGGCTGGGTGGTCTCCACATGCCTTCTGGGCATTTTAAGGACACATGCAGTGTGAGCTGCCAGGAGTCTGCAAGTGGCACAAAAGGGGAGCATTTAAAAGACACACTGCAGCAATGGCAGTCTGAGCCAGGCCACCCCGATCCCAAGGGGGACATCCCCAAGTCCACAGACCTGGTACCAAGATGCTCCCTGCTGCTGCCCCTGGCCTGGGCTGTCACCTTCAGCATGCCCGAGTTTTCAAGTTTTTCAGTGTATTTTTAGCCTCCTGCTCCCCCTCTGTGGCCATGGCGCCCAGTCCCTGCTTGTAAATACTTGTAGTAATTCACCCGCGAGACTTCTGCCTGAGAAGAGTGGAGCATCCTGGGAGGGCGGAGCATGAAGTATCATGCGGTGACGTAGTGGTATTGTCACTGGACTAGTAAACCAGAGAGCCAGAGTAATGCTCTGGAGAAGCAGGTTCAAATCCCACCATTGCAGATGGTGAAATTTGAATTCAATAAAAATCCCGAACTAATAAAAAAGTGTAATGATGACCATGAAACCATTGTCAATTGTCGTTAAAACCCATCTGGTTCACTAATGTCCTTTAGGGAAGGAAATCTGCCATCCTTACATGGTCTGACCTACATGTGACTCCAGACCCACAGCAATGTGGTTGACTCTTAACTGCCCCATCAAGGGAAATTAGGGATGGGCAATGAATGCTGGCGTAGCCTGCGATGCTCATGTCCCACAAACAAATAAAAAATATCCTAATCACATTTAAATGTATGCAAATGCCGGTTTTGCATTCCCTACTGGCATGGGCGCAAATCTCATTTTCGCCGCCAAGCAGGGATCGGAGCATGGCACCCGAATTGGCGGCGGGTGCAACCTCGTATCATGCATGATGCTGGATTCTCCGCCCGATTGCAATTCGCGTGCCCGATGTCGCGGGAGGTAGAACAAACAGCTGGAGCTCCCTGGATGAAGAAAGGAACAAGAGTAAGATGAAGCAGGGGAAGGGTGTGCATGACAGATGTCAGGTTGATGCTACAAATGAATATAGGAAGAATATAGCCTGAATATAGGAAGTTTAGAGGGGAAGTGAAAAAATGAGTAGCAAAGAGAGATAATGAGAAGAGATTGGCAGCTAACGTGAAAGGGAATCTAGACGTCTTCAACAGGCATACATATAACAAAGGGTGGTAAAGTGAGGAGTGGGGCCAAAAAGGGGATTTACGTCTGGATGTAGAGTGCATGACTGAGCTACCAAGTGAATACTTTGCATCTCTCTTTACAAGGAGGAAGATGCTGCCAAAGTCATAATGAAAGAAGAGGTAGTTGAGACCCTGAATTGGCTACAAATTGAAAAATAAGAGTTATTAAAAAGGCTGACTTTACTTATAGCGTGGCAGCACTGTAGCACAATGGTTAGCACAGTTGCTTCACAGCTCCAGGGCCCCGGGTTCGATTCCCGGCTTGGGTCACTGTCTGTGCGGAATCTGCATGTTCTCCCCGTGTCTGCATGGGTTTCCTCTGGGTGCTCCAGTTTCCTCCCACAAGTTCCAAAAGACATGTTGGTTAGGTGGATTGGACTTTCTGAATTCTCCCTCTGTGTACCCAAACCGGTGCCGGAGTGTGGCGACTGGGGGATTTTCACAGTAACTTCATTGCAGTGTTAATGTAAGCCTACTTGTGACAATAAAGATTATTATTATATTTGATAAGTCATATGGTCAGGATTGGATACACCCAAGGGGAATGAAGAAAGTAAGGGTGATATTTGAAGAGGCATTGACTATAATCATATAATCGCCCTTGGACACAAGGGTGATGCCAGAGGACTGGAGATTTTTAAATGTTGCACACTTCGAGCGCAATTCAATGGCCCCGTCGCGCCCTACCTGGTGTCAGGACAAGGTCATTGAATCTCTCGAGATTCGCGACACTCGAAACGTCTCGCGAGTTTGAATGGACTCTCGTAAAGTGTTGCGATCTGGATCTCGCTCTCACCGGGCAAGATCCAGATATGTATATTTAATTGGTCCATTAGGCTCATTTAAATATGCATTTGTCAGATTCTCCTGGGGCCCGGGATTCATCGGTCGTGCCTGGGAAATCTCACCTGGGTGCTGTTTAATACTGGTCAACACAAATATGGACCAGCCATAATAGCCTCTGGGCGGGGGGTCTCTCAAGCCATTGGAGACCCTTGGGTGGTCGGGTATTGGGATGGGTGGCACCCAGCACTCCTGGTAGCAACTGGGCACCATGGCACTGCTGGCCTGGCACCTTGGCACTGCCATAATGGCAGGGTGGTGGGTTACCTGGGCAAGGGGTCAAGCCTGAGGCTGCCTTTCCCATACAAGGTGGGGTGACGGAGAGTTTGAGGACCCATGAAGAGGTAAGTTGGGTGAAGACCGTGATGGGGTCACTGAGGGGGCTAGAAAGATCTGCCCTGATCCGCGAGTAGTCCTCCTGCACTAGCGTGCTCAGTTCGCCACTGCAGGAAATGACATAAATGTGGCCTTAATGGGGCGTTCCTCACCAAGGCCAAAATAACGGCAAAGTGATGTTGGATAGTGAAGTCTTTCTTGGCGAGAAATACCCTACTAAATGTGTCCGAAACCAGACATAGAAGCATTTTAGTTGATTATAATCCAGGACAAATGTGCATTAATTAAGGAAAAGGAGTACATATTTGTTAAAGGCAGACGATGTTGAACTACTTTGATTGATTTTTCTGATGAGGTGACAGAGGGGGGTCGATGAGGGTATTGCAGTTGATATGGTGTACATGGACTTTCAAAAGGCATTTGATAAAGGGCCACCTAACAGGTTTGTTAAAACCAATTGAATAAAAAGGATAGTGATGGCATGGATACAAAGTTAGCTGAATGACAGGAAACAAGGGAGTCACAGTGAATAGTTATTTTACAGATGGGAGGAAGGTGCATTGTGTAATACCCCATGGGTCAGTATTAAGGGCACTACTTTCCTTAACTTATACACTGGACTTTAGAGATTCAAAATCCAGAAATACCATTTGAGCAGGCCCAGTTAACACAAACCCGCCACTTGTGTCACCAGAACAAATCAGGAAATAGAGAATGTGGAGGCCTTTTATTTATTTTAAGGGCCCTGCTTCTTTTGGCTGTTTCAGAGCAGGAAAGAGAGAGAGAAAGACAGAAAGACAAGATGGCTGACAGAGGAAGAAAAGCAGGCTAATCAGATGGGAGTCAAAACTATAAATCAAAGCCTTCCACACTGGTAGTGCATTGCCAATCTTTCTGGGAAAGGCATTTGTACTCAGATTTTTTATATTGACAGGTTGGTAAATAATCCTTACCCCTACTTTTCCCTGCCTGGACCTGTTGGTGCAAAATGAGGGTGTTCAGCAGATTAAGGGTTAATGTGGGACTGGTGAAGTCGTACTGCCCACGTAGTGATGTAGAGCCACATGATGGTAGACTGTGTGTAGTAGAGCCTGGAAGGAACCACTATTGAGACAGCACAAATATATGCAGTACCATGGATATGTATGTAGTTATTGGTGTCATGAAGCATGCTGATGTTATTTGCAAGGGTGTCCCAACTTGGAACACTGATTTGTGGGGGTATATGGTTTTATTTTGTTTTGTGTGAGGTGACAAGTGAAATCCCAGTGAGAATAAAGAACCCAGTCATCGTGTTACAATTATTAAAAACTATTTACTGAAGTAAAGGCAAACACACATAAACAGAACAACTCTACTCACGCAATTAAGATGTATGAATTAGATCTTAGAATTTACAGTGCAGAAGAAGGCCATTGGCCCATCGAGTCTGCACCAGCCCTTAGAAAGAGCACCCTACCCATGCCCACACCTCCACCCTATCTGTACACCTCCACCCTATCCCCGTAACCCCACCTAACCTTTTTGGACACTACGGGCAAATTAAGTCAATTGACCTAGCCTGCATGTCTTTGGATGGTGGGAGGAAACCGGAGCACCCAAAGGAAACCCACGCAGACACAGGGAAAATGTGCAGACTCCGCACAGACAGTGACCCAAGCAGGGAATCGAACCTGGGACCCTGGATCTGTGAAGCAATTGTGCTAACCACTATGCTACCGTGTTGCTCCTAAAAAGCATCTGCTTTACATTCAAGCAGCAGATGATGTCTGAAAGTGTTTTCCAGATGATGGCTGCATGCGTAGTCATTGTAAGGATTTTCTAAATTGTTGCAATGAAGGAGACATGACAGCCAAACAGCATAGGGCCATCTGGATTAGTAAACACACACAGTTTACATAGAACGTACCCCTTGTTGCCAAATAAATCTATGATACTTGAACTCTGTAAGACTTCCCCTGTTTTCCAAACATCCAAATTGAATAGCCAGCTACAGTTATCTCACTATACAGGGATGATACTTAAATCCAGGAACCATCTTTTTCTGATCCAACGGAAATATTGTAAAACTATTGTTAGGAAGGTGTTCTGCACTACCTTGGCTCTAAGACATAGAAGTTTGTTTGCTGTAAACTTTGTCTTCAGGTTTGGTGGCTGGAAACTGGTCTGTCTGCATTCTGAGATGATAATTGCCTCCCTTCCTTCTCAAGGTCTGGTCAATTATACCTTTGTTGTTCTTTGTTTATCCCTTCTGTGTATTCGGCTGTCTGCTTCCATCAACTTCCTCGACTATACATTTACATATGTATATGTCAGGGACCTTCCCACTCATCTCCTGCATTAGCGCTTCACACTTGATTATTATCTAAACTGCCATTCTAAACTTTTCACCGGGAGAGACTCTTGAAGCCCTTTGAATGCTGCCTATGCAATCTCCAGGCAGATTCATGACACTGATTAACAATAAACAGTTTATGTTTTACCAGACAAACCACTTGACCTATTAGTGAGACATCAGACAATCTTACAGTAATTGGTACAGCTAAATCTGGGTCATCCGGAATTGCTTGTTCCTTCAATGCCATCAGCTTCATATTAGTACAAACAGTACTTTGTAAATAAAGAAGATGCTGTATTTGGATAAATAAAGCCACTTTTATGTTTCATCATTGTTTCCTATCTCTGTTAGATATTTACATCTGGTTCACACACTGGTAGTTAGACATTCTAACATTATTTTATAATCCCAAAAATTCCAAAACCAGAAACGCCTTGATCCCAAACATTCCGAATCGGAGAGGATATGTATTTAAGACAAAGACTTAGGTGTGGAGGCAAAGTTTCAAAATCTGGAGATGACGCAGGATTTTGAAATATTGTGATCTGTGAAGAGGATACTGATCGGCTTCAAGAGGACAGAGCCAGACTGTTGGAATGGGCAGAGGCAGGCAGATAAAATTAATGCAAAGAATGATGAAATAATTAATTGTGGTTCGGAAAACACGTGGTATTAAGGGATTTATGTTTAGACCATAAGACATAGGAGCAGAATTAGGCCATTTGACCCATCGAATCTGCTCCGCCATTCAATCATGGCTGATATTTTCTCATCCTCATTCTCCTGCCTTCTCCCCATAACCCCTGATTCCCTTATTAATCAAGAACCTATCTATCTTTGTTTTAAAAACACTCAGTGAGTTGGCTTCCACAGCCTTCTGCCGCAAAGAGTTCCAAAGATTCACCACCCTCTGGCTGAAGAAATTCCTCGTCTTCTTTGTTTTAAAGGATCGTCCCTTTAGGCCGAGGATGTGCCATCGGGCCCTAATTTTCCATACAAGTGGAAACATCCTCTCCACATACACTCTGTCCAGGCCTCTCAGTATCCTGTAAGTTGCAATAAGATCCTCTCTCATCCTTCTAAACTCCAATGAGTACAGGCCCAGAGTCCTCAACCACACCTCATATGACAAGCTCTTCATTCCAGGGATCATTCTTGTGTACCTCCTCTGGGCCCTTTCCAAGGCCAGTACATCTTTCCTTAGATACAGGGCCCAAAACTGCTCACAATACTCCAAATGGGGTCTGACCAGAGTGTTGTACAGCCTCAGAAGTACATCCCTGCTCTGTATTCTAGCATTCTCGACATGAATGCTAACATTGTATTTGCCTTCCCAACTGCTGACTGAACCTGCACATTAACCTTAAGAGAATCTTGAACCAGGACTCTTATGTCCCTTTGTGCTTCTGATTTCCCATTTTCTCATTTAGAAAATAGTATATGCCTCCATTCTTCCTACCAAAGTGCATAACAGGTGCTGGAATGTGGCGACTTGGGGCTTTTCACGGTAACTTCATTGAAGCCTACTTGTGACAATAAGCGATTTTCATTTCATTTTCATTTTCAACCTCACACTTTTTCACATTGTAGTCCATCTGCCACTTTTTTGCCCATTCTCGTAGCCTGTCCAAGTCCTTCTGTATTCCCCTTGCTTCCTCAATACTACCTGTCCCTCTGAATATCTTTGTATTATCTGCAAACCTAACAACAGTGCCCTCAGTTCCTTCTTCCAGATGTGGGGCGGAATTCTCCGACCCCCGCATGGTCGGGGAATCGCCCGGGGCTTTCATAAATCCCGCCCCTGCCGATTCTCGGGTGGCGGAGAATTCCGGCCACGGCAATGGGCCGAAGTCCCACCGCTGTCAGGCCTCTCCCGCTGGCATGGTTCAAACTAGCTCTGTGCTGGCGGGAGCAGGCAGCGCCAGCGGGCCCCGGGGTTCTGGGGGGGGGGGGGCACGGGCCGATCGGACCCCGGGGGTGCCCCACGGTGGCCTGGCCTGCGACCGGGGCCCACCGATCGGTGGGTGGGGCCTGTGCCGTGGGGGCACTCTTTTTCTTCCGCCGCCGCCACAGCCTCCACAATGGTAGAGGCGGAAGAGAACCCCTCCACCGCGCATGCGCCGGTGGTGACGTCAGCGACTGCTGAAGCTCCGGTGCATGCGCGGACTCACGCCAACCGACGAAGGCCTTTCGACCAGCCCCAACGTCGGTCGGCGTGGCGCCAAAGGCCGTTGGCGCCAGTCGGGAGCCACTCCGGCGCGGGCCTAGCCCCTAAAGGTGCGGAGAATTCCGCACCTTTGGGGAGGCCCGACGCCAGAGTGGTTGTCGCCACTCCACTACGTTGGGACCTCCCGCCCCGCCGGGTAGGGGAGAATACCGCCCCTGTAATGTGTATTGTGAAAAATTGTGGTCCCAGCACAGACCCCTGAGGCACACCACTAGTCACCAGCTGTCATCATGAAAAAGACTCCTTTGTCACCACTCTCTGCCTTCTGCCAGTCAGCCAATTCTCTGTCCATGCCAGTACCTTACACTGAATACCATGGGCTCTTAACTTATTTAACAGCCTCCTTGTCAAAGACCTTCGGGAAATTGAAATAGATCACGTGCACTGGTTCTTCTTTGTCTAACTTCCTTGTTAACTCCTCAAAGAATTTCAATTGTATTGGTAAACATTAGAAATAGGATATAGTTTTAGGTGGTTTAATTTAATACCTGTGCCTGGAAGGGACCTAGCGTAAGATTCATGCTGGACTAAGGTGTTGGTTTGTTTGGGGCTAGAAACATTTATATAAATTGTAAACAGTTGAGGTCCGAGGCCTGAACCCTGAACCCGGGGTTCTCCAATTTCCTTTGTGTCAGGTGGCAACAAAACTGGAAAATATCGCGAGAAGTCTGAAGTTGTGTTTTACGTTGGCGGGAAAGCTTTCCATGATTGTCTCCCCCCCCCCACCATCAGTATCAGGCCTTGCTTTCCACTGTTCAATGTTGGGAAGATCCTGATAACACATTTGCAACTCATTATTGGGCCCATATGCCAGAATCAAACCCACCCCCACCCCTCCACCCCCGTCAAAATATCCATCCGCAGCGATGTGATGTCAGAAAGGCATGAATCACGACTGTCTTCAAAAAGTGTACATCTGGCGAGCAGACCTCCGGGGAAAGCTGGGAGGAGTGTACAGTACACTCAGGGTGGTTCCATGTATCAGCGGGTTCACAGAAACATGGAATTTACAATGCAGAAGGAGGCCATCCAGCCCATCTGGACTGCACCAGCCCTTGGAAAGAGCACCCTACTTAAACCCATGCCGCCACCCTATCCTCGTAACCCCACCTAATCCTTTGGAAACTATGGGGCAATTTAGCATAGCCAATCCACCTAACCTGCACATCTTTGGACTGTGGGAGGAAACTTGAGCACCCGGAGGAAACCCACGCAGACACGGGGAGAAAGTGCAAACTCCACACAGTCACCCGAGGCCGGAATGAACCCGGGTCCCTGGAGCTTATGGGGCAGCAGTGCTAATGTGCCACCGTTGATCCGGGAACACTGAGCTTGACCCGGGCGTACCGGGGTTGACTCCTGGGTACCGGGTCTGACCCAGATGTACCAGGGTTTTGACCTGGCGCTGCCAGGATTGACTTGGTGGCACTGGGTTCTGACTCGGAGGACACCAAGCCTGACCTGGGGGCACTTGGGTTGGCTTGGGTGTACCAGTGGGCGATTCGGGGGTATCACGGAGTGATTTGGGGGTACTGGGGGTATTGGGGTTACTCAGGTGTACTGGAGTTGTCTTGGGTGTACTGGGGGTTGACTCAGTTGTAATGCCTGTATCTGTGGTGGAATCAGTACAGAACTGACACCGTGAGTGTATAAATGGAATGCTAGGCTACAAACGGAGTATGCCCGACTCACACCTGTAGCTAGCGTTACACAATAGGCGCGACAGACACCTTTTCACCATTTACCTGTAACTCCCTGGTGACCGTGCATTATCTGAGCAACTCCACTCATTGCTTTCCACTTCAACAGGGACTGTGAACCAACTGGAAACAACAGTGCTGCCAAGTTCCTTGTTTAACCTAAGCGAGTGAATCAGCAGCGCAGTGTGAGCAATCTGTGGAATCTGCAGACTGGGAACGCTGTCCTTGTTCACGCGCCATTGATGATGATCCATCTGGGAAACCTGAGAATGGCTGCAGAAAATAAACCCCACACTGCACTCCAGTCTCTTCAGCAGTTACTCAGTACGCTGCTTTCAGGGAACAGAACTTTCAAAACCCTTTTATTTTGCAGAGCCTTTCTTTTCATAAACATTTTATTGAGATATTTTTGAGTTTACAACAACAAAATAAACAATGTACATGAGTTTATAAACATAGTGTAAATGCCGTCTTCCTCCCTTACAGGTCCCACCTTTATTAACTCCCTACTCTAAGCTAAACTAACCCCCCCCCTCTTCTGCTAACGATTAATTTTCCGCGAAGAAGTCGACAAATGGCTGCCACCTTCGGGCAAACCCTAACATTGACCCTCTCAAGGCAAACTTTATTTTCTCCAAACAGAGAAAGCTAGCAATGTCAGATAGCCAGGTCTCCGACTTTGGGGGCTTTGAGTCCCTCCAAGCTAATAATATCCGTCTCCGGGCTACCAGGGAAGCAAAGGCCAGAACTCTACCTCTTTCTTCTCCTGGATTCCTGGATCTTCCGACACCCTGAAAATCGGCACCTCTGGACTCGGTGCCACCCTTGTTTTCAACACCGTGGACATGACATCTGCAAACTCCTGCTAGACTCCCCTAAGCTTTGGGCATGTCCAGGACATATGGATATGGTTCACTGGTCCTCGCGCACACCTTGCACAGCTATCTTCTACACTAAAGAACCTGCTCATCCGGGCCACTGTCATGTGAGCTCAGTGAACAACCTTAAACTGTATCAGGCTGAGTCTGGCGCATGTTGTGGATGCGTTGACTCTACTCAGGGCATCCACCCAGAGATTATCTTCCATCTCTCCGCCCAACTCCTCTTCCCACTTGCGCTTCAGCTCCTCCGTCTGCGTCCCCTCTGATCCTATGAGTTCCCTGTAGATGGCGGAGACCTTCCCTTCTCCCACTGTCCTCTATTCCCCTTGGTGGTAGGAGCGTGAAGGTTGAAATCTGCCTACGTAGGAAGTCCCGCACCTGCAGGTACCTAAACTCATTTCCCCTCACCAATCCAACTTTCTCCTCCAGCTCCCTCAGGCTAGGAAAGCTCCCCTCTATAAACAAAACTCCCACCCTCTCAATCCTTGCTCTCTGCCATCTCCGAAATCCCCCATCCATCCTTCCCGGGTCAAACCAGTGATTATTATAGATTGGAGACCAGACCAATCCTCCCTCCACTCCCACCTGTCTCCTACATTGTCCCCAGACACTCAGAGACGTGCCAGCGGGAATGGCAGAGGTGGCGTTATCAGCCCCCCCACCAAGTTGGTGCCCTCGCATGAAGCCGCCTCCATACGCTCCCATGCCAAACCTCCCCTCCCACCACGACCACCACCACCACCCACTTCCTGTCCATGCCTTTATTCACCGCCCAGTAGTAATTACTGAAGTTTGTCAGCGCCAGCCCGCACGCCCCCCGGCTCCGCTCAAGCATCCCCTTTTTTACTCGCGGGGTCTTGCCCGCTCATACAAAGCCAGTGATCACTTTGTTGACCCGTTTAAAAAAGGACCACAGAATAAAGATGGGGAGACACTGAAACACAAACAGGAATCTCGGGAGGACCGTCATCTTCACCGTCTGGACCCTCCCAGCCAGTGACAACAGGAGCGCGTCCCACCTCCAAAAATTGTCCTTCCTTTGGTCTACTAGTCGGGCCAGATTGAGTTTGTGCAGCCGTTCCCATTCCCGCGCCACATAGACGTTGAGGTACCAAAAGCTTCCCCCCATTACTCTAAATGGCAGTTTCCCCAGGCGCCTCTCCTGTCCCCTTGCCTGGACCGCAAACATCTCACTTTTCCCCATATTTAGTTTATACCCTGAAAACCAGCCAAATTCCCCCCAAATCCTCATGATTTCTTCCATCCCCTCTGCTGGGTCCGATACATACAGGAGCAGGTCGTCTGCGTAAAGCGAGACCCTGTGTTCCACTACATCCCCCCCGGACCAGCCCCTTCCAGCCTCTTTGAGGCCCTCAGTGCAATTGCCAGCGGCTCTATGGCTAAGGTGAACAAGAGTGGGGAGAGGAGGCATCCCTGTCTCATCCCCCGATGCAGCCTAAAATAGTGCGATGTTATCCTATTCATCCGTACACTCGCCACAGGGGCCTGATACAGCAACCTGACCCAGTCAATAAAGCCCCGCCCAAATCCAAACCGTCCCAGTACCTCCCACAGATATTCCCATTCTACTCGATCAAAAGCCTTCTCTGCGACCATTGCGACGACTACCTCCAGCTTTTTTAATCAGTGGTTTGTGTTCACATTATGATGAGAAAGGCGAATTTGAATATGCTTGAATCTCTCATTATTAATGGTTGTGTGGGAGATTCCTTCACACCCAAAGGATGCTGGGAATCTAGAATTTCCCCCTGCCCCCAAAAATTGTTCAGTCTGAGGGGGGGGGGGGGGGGGGTAAGAGTTTTAAGCTTCAGATTGACTGATTTTGGTGAGGTAATATCACCAAGAGGGGTAAATAAAGTTAAGATACACGTCAAGTATGACCTAATTGAATGACAAACAGACATGAGTGACTCAATGGCCCCATCCTGCTCCACCCTTGATCCTTGCATTTGCTGGATTGAGAATATTCAATTACAGATGTGTCATGTGAGAGTACCTTTAAGAACTGGGAATTTATCAATTAGTGTTGGAGCTGAAGCCAGCCAAAGAAGGTGTAATTTCAATCTCTGTGCCATCTAAAGACTGTCTCTAGATCAGTTGGTGAATTCAGAGTGATAACTGCTCTCAGTAGAGAATTTAAACCTGATGTGTTTCTGTAAAAAGGATTTTTGTCTTATGGTGTTAAAGGCAAGTTTAAGGATTACTTAGAGTGTTGTATTCTTTGGGGGGGGGGGGTATTTGAATTCATAGGTGCTAAGATGTTCACTGTATGTTTTAAAAAGGTTAACTGAGTTCATAGAATAAACATCGTTTTGCTTTAAAAATTACTTTAAAATTTCTGCTGCACCACACCTGTAGAGTGGGCCGTGTGCTCCCCATACCACAATCTCTTAAAATCTAGTGTGTCAGGTGAACTCCATGATACACTTTGGGGTTATCTAAACCCTGGCCCATAACAGCAGGCAGCTACAGTGTGTATTTGTTTTGTTTTGAGAGCTGGATAGCTGCAGGTAAAGCAAGCAGCTGTATAAGGATCTCTCTGCAATCTAAAGTCTCCAGATCTTTTGAGGATTTCAAAGTAATACATGGTTCTGTAGAGAATTTAAACCTGCTGTCTTTCTGTAAAAAAGGTCTTTTGTGTTATGCATGTTGTTAGGAAAGTTATGAAGGGTTACTTATAGAATATTGTATCTGTGGGGATGATTGGTGTTGATAGTTGTCAAGATGTTTACTGTGGGTTTATAAAGTGTTGACTGGATTCATAAATAAACATGGTTTTGTTTTAAAAGTACCTTAGCTCTCTGTTGCATCACACCTGTCAAGTAGGCCCTTGTGCTCCCCACAACCACAATCTATTAAAAGTTGTGGTCAGGTGAACTCCATGATACACTCTGGGGTTCTCTAAACCCTGGCCCATAACAGATGGCACAGGCAATCTGCACCGGGACACAGAGTGATATGTGTAATGTCCTGTTAGACAGCACACTAGTCAAAATCCCATGGGGAAAGTGTGCAAACCTGCATTGCCTCTCAAATTCATTTCCAGCGTAGGTAAGGTTGTTTTTGCTTGGTGTTATAACCCCCACGAGGACAACCGGATTAGTCTCCTCGTGGGCCTCATGGAATACAAGCTCCCCCACTGAGTAGCAGAGGCCCATCGGCAGGCTCGTTAATTCATAAAAGCCGGCCCAGGAAGGAGTCGAGCTGCAGATTAGTTCTGATTGGGACTGGGACTGGGGCTGGGAAATACTTCCCTTTTGCAAATAAACCATTTTTTGACTCACCTTTCCGGAGTCCTCCATGAGTACTAAATTGGAGCTGAGGTTATAGCGGAACTGCTATAATCGACTCTGCTAGCTATTTGGAGCACAACCACCTCTCTTCATGAAGGAATAAGGTTTGCACCATATTGAAAATGCTACTCTTTGGCAGACGTGATGCATTCGATTCAATTCAATGTGGATGTAGAAGACTAGACCATAACATACCCCACGGCCCCAGGCTCCAAGACGTTCATAGAGCTAGTCACGCTCATGACAAACCACTAAGACCTCAAGCCGTGGGTTATCAAACAGAGGGACCTATTTAATATGGGTGGGAGGACCCCAGAGGAGTCCATTACAGAGTTTTTGGTGTGATTCCGCAAACTGGCAGAGTTTTGCGACTATGTGCCATCCCTACTCGAGATGCTATGGGACCGCCTTGTATGCATAGCAAATAATATGGCAACTCAGAGGAAATTGCTGGCTGAGTAATTGCTGGACCTAAAGAAGGCCGTTGAGATCTCCCTCTCATTGTGGAGCGCAGATAAGGATGTCCTGGAACTCCAGGAGTTGGCAAGGATGGAGGTAAACAGCATTGGATGCCCCCTTTTCTGGCAGACAGCACCTCCTCGGGATGGGACCACCCAGAACCCCACCCTGGCCCGAACATCGACGAGACCCACGGGGACAACCCGCTTAATCTCTCTGTCGGTCTCGTGGAGTATGAACTCCTCCGTTGAGGGGCGGAGGTCCATCAGCGAGCCCGTTAATTCATAACCATTATAGCCAGTCCAGGTAGGAGCTGAGCTGCACAGTAGTCCTTAGCTGGGACTGGGACTTGTAAATACTTTCCTTTTGGAAATAAACTATTTTTTGATTCTCTTTTCCAGACTCCTCCATGACTACTAAACTCAGGGTGTACCAAGACTTTTAACGGACATGCAGAGTGGAATGGGAGAGGGGTTAAAAATTGGAACATTTCAAACCTCTGTTTATTGGGCACTGATTGGGCCAATGCCTTAATTGAGAAAATATGAAATGTATATTTTTTGCAAGAGTCAGGCTCATGTTCCTTGGCAACTTTTTGTATTTTCTCCACTATTAACTGTGCCAGTGTCCTCAGCAAAAGTAGATATTTCGCTCTCCATCCCTTTATATAAATGTATATATATTTTGAAAAGCTGAGTACAGTACAGATCTCTAGGGTATACATGGATGTTGTTCACATGCTGCCAATTGAAAGACACATCCATTGTCCCCAGTCACCGTGTCCTATATAAAGCAATTCCTTATCGAGTACCCTAGCAAGTTCTGTAACTTCAAGAATACAGTAAGAAGTATTACAACACCAGGTTTGATTCCAATAGGTTTGTTTGGAATCGCTAGTTCGAAAAGGATTTACAGGGTATGTTTACTCTGCACCTTCAGTAGGTACTTGGAATTGGTGAAAAGGAAGACACGCTGTTGATGCTTGTACTTATCAGGATAGAACGGCAAGAACATCAAGTCTTAAAGGGAACATTCATTTCATGAGAAGAGTGCTGATAGTGTCCAACATTAGGTGCGATGTTTTTGATTGGACAATCTCAATTGTACTAAGAGTTACAGTAACAAAATTTAAGATTACCAGTCGAGCTCACAAAATAGCTTGTTTGTGTGTGCTAGAAACAACATATATTCACACACAGGATGTGGTGAACCACTGTACACCTGTATTAGGGAATGTAAGGTAGGATCTGGATCACAGGTTCGCCGGTAGCCCCTACTGGCTGGCTACGCCCAGTAGGAGGAGTATAAATATGCGTGTCGTCCATTGATCTGCCATTTCGCCAGCTGCAGCAGGAGGCCACACATCTGACTGCAATAAAGCCACAGTTGTACCCAACCTCAGTCTTTGTGCAATTGATCGTGCATCACAGGACAATGACTTTGCAAACAAAAACAGCATGTCCATGTATTCCAGCTTTTTCAGCGAAGGGTGGGATCTATCGGCCGCGTCTCGGCAGAATCGGGGCGGAATACGGCTGATAGACCCCGAGAGAAGCCTCCCCGGGATTCCTGACAGCTGCGATCTGGATCCTGCCCACAATGGATGGGACCCAGTCTGGCACGGTGAAGTTAGTTTAATAACCCACTTAGCCGTGCTGAAGCATGTTCAAGTTTGCATGTACCCCTTTCCGATATGGCGTGCCATTTCTGAGAATTAAGCTGTTGATCTTTTGGTTTTGTTCTTTGACACCAACTTCCATTGTACATGTGTGTTTACAAGTTGCCAGTCCCGGGTGTATAAGAGTTCTTTTGCATGGATTCCACAGGGACTTGGCACATGTGGTCACTGGTGCTGAATGGGCAGCTGAACTCAGTGATCTCTTTGCTGGAGGATCATCTTAGAACTCACTTCATAATTTGCCTTCTTGAAGTTCCAAACATGCACATTTGGGAGAGATGGTGGTAATGATACTGAACTAGTACTCCAGATGCCCGGGCTAATGTCTTGGGTTCATGGGTATAAATGCCATTATGACAGCTGACACAATTTAAATTGAATTGATAAATAAATTCAATTCATTTTTAAAAACCTGTAACCAAAAGCTAGTCTCAGTAACGATGACCATTAAACTATCATCGATTGTTGTAAAAACTCATCTGGTTCATTCATGTCCTTGAGGGAAGGAAATCCGCTGCCCTTGTCTCCGGTCTGGCCTACAGGTGATGTGGTTGTCTCTTAGGGCAATTAAGGATGTGCAACAAATGTTGGCCTTGCAAGCAAGGCCCACATCCGATGAGCGAATAAAACTCATACCTTTCTTTTTTCAAGTCTTTGCATTCTGTTATTTTATCGCTCTGAATTGTATTTGGGCCATTTCTCAGGGCAGGACTGTGAGATCAGAAAGATCCTGGGGAACAAGGTCATTTTTTAATGGAGTCATTTATAGACTACTTATTGCCAACTCAGGTTACATAATTGTACTTTTTGTTTCTATATTGAAAACAGCGCTGGATAAGAGAGCACATTGCATAATCAAAGACTCATGGAGAGTTTGGGAATAAATCCTGCCATTTGACTCCAGTCTGGAACAGACGTTCCTGCCACAGTGGGAGAAATCCAGCATTGGTCTGCCAAGAAGTGAAAATGAAGTTCAGCTTTCTTCGTTGATCTGTATTTCTGCACCAGACTTTGAATTGCAGCTAAAACAGGAAAACATCCAAAAACAACAGCCTTCATTTATATAGGTGAAGTCACCATGGTCCCAGATGACCACAGGCTGCTTTCCCTCTTTGAGGGAGGAGAGCTGACTGGTGGTGGTTTAACCTGAGGATCACCACCTCAGGTGAGGAACAAGGTTGAGAAGGCGGGGCCTTCATGAATAACCTTGGCTGGTACAGGAATTGAACCTGCACTGCTGGCTTTGCTCTGCATCATGAACCAACTGTCCAGCCAACTGAGCTAATCCGGCCTATTTGCCTTAATTTATATAGAGCATTTAAAATGGGCCATAACTTTCTGGCTTCCCAGCATAGGAGCGGGGGAGGGAGGGGGGCAGAGATGCGCTGGGAAATCCCTTTCGGATGTTCACGTGTAAGGATTTATCTGGAAAATGTCCAGAAAGGTTATATTCCCCTAGATAATTACTCTGGGCTGGGAGCCACCTAACAAAGCAACTTGAATCGCTAACTTTGCATGGTTCTGCCAGTTTTACACTCAGAGTTACTCTGAAAGAGTTAGAAGGACAAAACATACTCTAACTCCAGAGTAGCTATTTTAAACACCCAGCCTGAGCCCCACATGGGACAACCGTCACATCCCCGACTGTCCCATGGGACCTCCACCCCCCCACCCCCCAATCAAGCACCCCACCCCCCCACACAATTCCCCACTCCCACCCACACCGGAATCCCGTCACTCCACCAGACTTCCACACCTAAACAATAACTCCCCTGACCATACCACGCGCCGGGTCGGAGAATTGCCGGGGGGGGGGGGGGCACACGAATCGTACCACGCCACCCCGGGACACGACTCTCCACAGTGTGGAGAATCGGCATCACTGGGGCCGCCATGGTCGGCGCGGCGCCGGTTGGGGGCCGCTGGCACCGTTGTAACATGCTCTGAGCCGGCGGGACCTCGGCATTGAAGGGTCCGGGGGCGGCCTGGGGGGAGGGGGGGGATTCCCGGGGGCCTCCGATGTGGCCTGGTCCGCGATCGGGACCCACCGCTCGACGGGCCAGCCTCTATGTCTCCCGGCCTCCTTTCTTCTGCGCTGGCACCTGTACTCCTGTGCCATGTTGGGTCGGGGCCGGCGTAGACAAGGGAGACAACGCGCATGTGCGGAAATCGCGCCGGTGGCACTAGGCATGTGGGGTTCGCGCTGGACCCACTGCGCATGCGTGCATCTCCCGGCGCCCATTCCACGGCCGGATCAGCAGCTGGAGTGGCGTGAACCGCTCCAGCACCCTGCTGGCCCCCATTAGGGGCCAGAATTGCTGACCCTGGGGCTGTGTTGACACCGTTGAGAAATGCGACGGCATTTCCGACGGCATCAACACTTAGCCTCAGGATCAGAGAATCCCGTCCAGTGTTCTTAAAGGGAACAGATCAGTCCAAGGGAGAGTCGTTGAGGAGTCTAGTAACTGTGGGGAAGAAGCTGTTCCTATGTATGGATATGCGGATCTTCAGACTTCTGTATCTTCTGCCTGATGGAAGGGTCTGGAAGAGGGAAAAGCCTGGGTGTGATGGGTCTCTGACAATGCTGTCTGCCTTTCTGAGGCAGTGGGAGGTGTATACAGAATCAGGAGGATAGCAAGCTTGTGTGATGCATTGGGCTGAGTTCACCACACTCTAGTTTCTTGCGATCTTGGGCAGAGCGGTTGCCAAACCAGTCTGTAATGCAGCCGGATAGGATGCTCTCTATGGCACATCTGTGGAAGTTTGTGAGAGTCGATGCAGACGTGCCAAATTTCTTTAGCTTCCATAGGAAGTAGAGACGTTGTTGGGCTTTTTTGACTGTTGCATCAACGTGAGTGGACCAAGACAGACTGTTGGTGATGGTGACCCTCAGGAACTTAAAGCTATTGACCAACTCTACTTCAGAGCCATTAATGCAGACGGGGGGGGGGGGTGGGGGGGGGGGGGGGTGGAGGGGGGTGACCCGACCCGACCTGATCTCCTTCACTCCACTCCTTTTACACTTTGCTGCTGGAGCCTTGGACGTGCCTCCCTTCTTCAGTCTCACCCAGTCTGAGTCAGGAAGGTTGGGTGAGACAGGCACTTTAAAATTTGAAGCACGCGTAAGTCGGTACGGAGTGGCCATCCGTCGCCGACTGCTGTTCCGAGGATGTTGCAATCCAATATTAGACAGCAGTATTTTTATGTAAGATGGCTGACTACAGCAAGTGTAAGGAGACCTTGTGGTGCAGTGGTATCTAGTCTTTTGCTGTCAGTACATGAGTTGTGTTCTTGACTTTCGGCATCTTCATTGGAAATTTTTCCTTGTTCGTCTCCAAGTTAATCTGACTCTCTCCAGCAGTTGTCAGGTCATGGTCAGCAATGGCATCTTCCATTGTGTCTCTACATCCATTGACTAGTAGACCATTCACTAGAGCTTCCACTCTGGCAAGATCACCAAATATCTCATGCTGTCCACATTGATATTCTTTGGGAGATGTAGAAATGCCAGTTTTATAGGTAGCTGCCACGCTGCTAATCCACTTGGTACGAGTTGCCACTTTTTTGATTACTCCCCTCTTTTCCAGCTCTTCTAACTTGACCTTTGGCCTTGACTTGAGGCAGCTGGAACGCTTCTCGGCAAATGCTGAATTGGTCTCACACCCTTTTCCTGGATCATACTCAGGGTGCCCAGGTGCCAGCGGGAGTGCCAAGGTACCACCCTGCCCAATGCCTGACCACCGGGGGGGGGGGGTCTCTAGTGGACTGAGAGCCCTCCCCTCCAGGTGCCGTTACGTCTGGTCCACGTTTGTGGAAATCAGTGCTATACGGCGTCCTGGCGAGGCCTCCCAGATGAGGCAGTTAAGTCCCAGGTGACAGGAAAATCCAGAGCAGACATAATTAAATGAGCTTAATGGCTCACTTAAATATGCTAATCCAGATCTCGCCTGATGAAGGCAAGATGCAGATTGCAAGCTCTCGCGAGATTCCATTGAATCTTGTGAGATTCTTCGAGCATTGTGAATCTCGTGAGAGTCCTCTCACGAATTTCAACAGCTTTGTTGCATCACCAAGTAGGCATGGTGAAGCCGGTAAATCATGTCCTTTGTTTCTCATTGGACTGATTGTATTGAAATAGCTCCTTAAGTGTCTGCCACTATATCTCTATTGACCTCTCTCTTAACCTGATTTCCCAGTTCACTTTAGCTTGCTCTGTCTTTTCACCCTTATAATTGTCTTCAATTAACTTGAAAGCACTAGTCTTAGATCCATTCTTACCTCCCTCAAACTGAATGTGGATTCAATCAATTTAAAGGACTAATGAAATGTTGGCCTCATCTCAAAAGGGTGGGAAAACAAACAGGTGGAAGTGACATTTATATAAAACATTGGTTAGACCCCACTTACAGCTCTGTGTTCAATTCTGGGCTCCAAACTTGGGAAGGATATGTGGGGTGGGATTCTCTGAGCATCTGCGCCCGAATCACATTCGGCACGGGGGCAGAGAATGGGCGTCAAACCACGATTGGGTCCGACGCCGCTCCCATGATTCTCTGGTCGCCGGAGAATCACCGTGAATCGGGCGTGCGCGGTCGACGCGGCGCCAGTCGGCGGCTATTGAAAAAGGCCCCCTCAGTGATTCTTCAAAATCAATGAGATGTCCCGAAGCGTGGTACATTGGCGAGACCGTGCAGGCGCTGCGACAATGGATGAATGGACATCGTGCGACAATCGCCAGGCAGGAATGTTCCCTTCCAGTTGGGGAACACTTCAGCAGTCAAGGGCATTTAGCCTCTGATCTCCGGGTAAGCGTTCTCCAAGGCGGCCTTCAGGACACGCGACAACGCAGAATCGCCGAGCAGAAACATATATCCAAGTTCCGCACACATGAGTACGGCCTCAACCAGGACCTGGGATTCATGTCGCATTACATTCATCCCCCACCATCTGGCCTAGGCTTGCAAAATCCTACCAACTGTCCTGGCTTGAGACAATTCATGCCTCTTTCACCTGGGATTGCCCCTCTCTCTGGATCTGCAAATACTTAATTACCTGTAAATGCTCGCATTCAAAGCATTGTCTTGTATCTTTGACTTTGTCTACATATATGTTTCTGGAACATACCTCTTCATTCACCCGAGGAAGGAGCAGTGCTCTGAAAGCTAGTGATTTGAAACAAACCTGTTGGACTTTAACCTGGTGTTGTAAGACTTCTTAATATCCTTGGGAGGATTATTGAGGAGTGTAGGTTTTATCCCCTGAATGCCCCCATTGCTCGAATTATTTTGGAAGTTCTTAAGAGTGCTGTTTCTTCTTGTGTCACCTGTAAACAGTTTCTAGAACAGTCATTTAAGACATTAGCATTGCTGGGAAAGGATCGGACTCTTGCAATCAGATTTCTTTTGTTGGCAGGCACTTCTTGCTGTTAAGAGGAACTGAGTGTACTGACTAGCTTCTTACATGCTGCTGTATTACAGTGAGCTTTTGTATGACTGCACGCTCCCTTAGCCCTGCAACAAACTATGGTAAAGAGTTGGCGCCACTAGTTGCTTTGGAACACCAAAGTACAGACTTAATTGCTCCCCTGTCTAAAGATACAAAGTAAAACACTTCATGAAACTAAGGCCCTCTAGGCAACAGCATGCCACCCTTTCATTGCCTATTACATAAACATTATCATGTTATTGCTTGCAAGGTGTTCTTCTTATAGCTTAACCCATTCACCACTACTGTTGACGGTATTGACATTGTGCATGTCATGGTCACACCAGCGCTACGTGCCGGTATCTATTCCCTGACAGTGGACGTGCCATCATTCGGCTATCCAGCCAGATTCTCTGGTCTTTGGAAGGAATAGGCTTGTTGGGAGAATGACCTTGATACCATACATCTTGAAGATTCACAAGTTTTTATTTGAGTCCATCCCCCCCTGCCCCCACCTTATGAGGGGGCAAGTTGCCAACCCTCCAGGATTATCCTGGAGCCTGGTGATGCTGTGAACAACCTAGGAACAAAAATCAGAGGAGTGCTGAAAGTGTGTGTTTTTTCCCCCCACATTTGTTGAATGTAGTGATCTGCATACCTGTATATACACAAGGGGTCAATATAAATGCAATACAACTAAGCAATCACTAGAGGGAGCATGGGAGATGTATGAATACAGACACACAGGAAGTCAGAGACTCTTCACAAGAACGGCAGCTGGTGAGCAGGACACAGACAGGCAGCTCAGATGTAACATAGTATAAGGCCTGGAGCGAGAACAAACTCAAAATAAAGCATCTACTTCAACTGTAAGACTACGAGTTTTATTTAGACACAAGGAATAACACATTGAACACTTTCATTTATTAGTTATCAATACCAGAGATGGGAAAGAAAGGGCTGTTTGACTGAGCAGGGGTTTGGTGATGGGTGGTCATGTGATGTCATGATCACGGATCAACTCCACCCAGAATTGGCAACCATTGTACAAGTATGTGCTAGAGTTAAAGTTAAAAAAAAATCCAGTTATTATCTGGATTGTACAGGCCGAGAAGGGTCCCACATTCATCAGGGACACACATTTCAGCTCTGGTCTGGCCTGAGCTGTTTGAGTAAGGCAGCAGAGGAATGATTGTTATCCTGGGCAGATAATGGATTTCGCCAACGCTCTCACCATTGGATACTGCCCAGCATTTCCTGCATGAATCCAATGAGAAGAGTATATTGGGCTCACTGTGACATTTTTCTCCTGTTTAATCATTTTGAGAAGTCTTACAACACCAGGTTAACGTCCAATGGGTTTATTTGGAATCACTCGCGTTTGGAGTGTAGCTCTTTTATCAGATGAATGATCTGATGAAGGAGCTGTGTTCCGAAGGCTAGTGATTTGAAACAAACCTGTTGGACTTTAACTTGGTGTTGTAAGACTTCTTACTGTGCTCACCCCAGTCCAGCGCCGGCATCTCCAAATCATAATCATTTTAAGACACACATTTCTGAACAATGAGTGGTTGAACACGAAAAAGGGAGAACAGTTAGCACTGGTGAAACTCTATCTCGTTCAAAGCCAGTTCAATAATAATTGGATGATATTCTCAGGAATAAAATCAGCAGAATCTGTAATGTACAGAACCAGACTATGGAGAAAGAACATGGATGTGGGTTAATTGGGCAGCTCTTTCAAAGGAAGGCACAGAGTAACATTACTAATCGGCAATTATATAATGCCTTTGGCACAATCAGGAGTGTTATTGGAGCCACTTGAAATATTGGGACAAAGATTGGTTTGAAGGGGCATCTTCAAGGAGGGGAGAGAGGATTAGGAAAGATATTTCAGACAAAGAGCCAAGACAGCTGAATTAATGCCTTTAATTAGGAACATAGGAATGGGAGGTGAATTGGACATTCTGAATTCTCCCTCTGTGTACCCGAAACGACTCTGGAATGTGGCGACCAGGGGATATTCACAGTAACTTCATTGCAGTGTTAATGTAAGGTTACTTGTGACAATAATAAAGATTATTATTAGGAGCAGAAGTAGGCAATTCAACCCTTCGAGCATGCTACGCCAATCATGGCTGATCATATTAATTGGAATTTAAAAGAGTGAGAGGGGATCTCTCAGAAACTTACAAAATTCTAATAGGATTAGACAGGGTAGATTCAGAAAGAATGTTCCCAATGGCGGGAGAGTCCAGAAGTAGGGGCCATTGTTTGAGGACAAAGGGTAAACTTTTTAAGACTGAGATGAGGCGAACATTTTTCACTCAGAGAGAGATGAATCTCTCGAATTCACAGCCGCGCTAAGTAATTGTGGTCAAAATGTTGTGCAAGTTCTTTTTTTAAAAATTAAGAATACCAATACATTTTTTTTCCAATTAAGTGGCAATTTAGTGTGTTCAATCCACCTACCCTGCACATCTTTTGGGTTGTGGGGTGAAACCCACGCAAACACGGGGAGAATGTGCAAAGTCCACACGGACAGTGACCCAGAGCCGGAATCACACCTGGGACCTCGGCGCCATGAGGCAGCAATGCTAACCACTGCGCCACCGTGCTGCCCTAACATTGTGTAATTTCAAGGAATTAGATACAGCTCTTGGGGCTAAAGGGATCAAGGGATATGGGGGGGGAAGGTGGTATCAGGGTATTGAACTTGATGATCAGCATCGGCCGAATCGCCTCCCCCTGCTCCTATTTTCTATGTTTCTATGATCTCTTCCTGCTCTCCAATTCACCTCCCTGCCTGTTCCCCATACCCCTTTAACCCAATCTTTTTTATCAGACAGGACAATGGGCAGGCAAAGGAAATCAGGGATGCACAAGAGGCCAGAATAGGAGGAACACAGAGTTCTCAGAGGTTTGTAGGAGTTGAGGACATGACAGATTGTGAGGAACAATGGGCCTCATTTTGTGTGTATGATTCTACCATTGTACAATCAGGCTGGAACTGAGCACTTGCAGCAAGGAGGAAAGCTCCCATTCGCTTCTCCAAGAGTGGCACTGCTGCAATTATGGGTATTTATGTTTCTTATTCTGGAGCAGCATGAAGAAAAAACAGATCCTATAAAAGTCAGCCAGTCACCCTGCCACTTTAAACCCGTTCACCATGGGCAACATTTACATTCACTCCCCCCTTCACTGGTGGATTGTGGCTACAGGAGGTGCTATCTACTGGACACACTGCAGTCCTTTGTTGAGGTTTTCTTAATTGCATTTCTAAAGTGGCAACCTCCACCATCTAGAAGGACAAGACAGACAACTGGGCAGTGCGTCCAGTAGATAGCAGCTCCTGTAGCCACAATCCACCAGTGATGGGGGGAGTGAACGTAAACGGGTTTCCTCCCACAAGATCCAAAAGACGTGCTGTTAGATAAATTGGACATTCTGAACTCTCCCTCCTTGTACCCAGACAGTGGCCGGAATATGGCGACTAGGGGCTTTTCCCAGTAACTTCATTGCAGTGTTAATGTAAACCTATCCTTTATAGGATATGTTTTCTCTTCATGCTGCTCCAGAATAAGACAACAGGGTGCTCCAGTTTCCTCCCACAAGTCCTGAAAGATGTGCTTGTTAGGTCTATTAGTCATTCTGAATTCTCCCTCAGTATACCCAAACAGGCGCCAGAGTGTGGCAACGAGGGGATTTTCACAGTAACTTCATTGCAGTGTTAATATAAGCCCACTTGTGACAATAATAAAGATTATTATTATGAAGGACATTTAATACATTGGAACGCCATCACTTCCAAATTCCATTCCAAGTCACACACTACCCTACCAATTCTTTATGGTCACGGTGTTAAAATCCTGGTACTCCCTGTCCAATAGCATCACGGGGTACCTTCACCACATGGACTGGAACAGTTCAAGACAGGTTATGATTGCAAGAAGGCCACTACTGTCTCAAGGGAAAACAGGGATGGCCAATGAATGCTGGCCTGGGCAATGACACCCATGTTCCAAGAATGAATTATAAAAGAAATTGTAAGCAGCAGTCAGAAATTAAATAACACCGAGTGCGTGTGAACCCACCATTCTTACAAGCTCCCAAAGTCTGGTACAGCACCTTGAGGTGTAGTAATCCTATGACCCTGACCCACAAATGTGACTGAGCTTCAAGCCAGAAGAACATTCCAAACTCACCATTTTACTGTTCCACTGGACGGGTTTTACTGAAACTCTGGCTGCAAAACAGGAACGTGAATTAGGCAAGTTAGAGTCCAGATCCAGGACCGTGTGTTCCCATTTAGTGAAACTATATTAATTGTTAATGTGTTAAAAACAAAGGAATAAAAATAACCAAATTACTATCAACACACAGCAGCTTGGTCATATCTGAAAGTGAAAGTCCTTAATAGTTCAAGAACTTTTGTCAAACCTCATCGGATTTCAGGTTTCCAGCGCTTGTGGCTTTCTGCTTGCATCCATCGACTCCCAGAGCTGGTTCAATTTCCCTCCCCAGCAGGGTGAGTGATGTACTCTCACTGTCATCAGCAATGTTGCTTATGCCCATTCTGACTGTGGAAACCATGAACAACTGAATTTCGATGAAGCAACGAGAATTCCAAAGATTCAAAACCCTGTGAGTGAAGGGGAGGATAATCGCTCTTTTGAAGAACTTGGCAGGAACTTGGGCAGCACGGTAGCACAGTGGTTAGCACAATTGCTTCACAGCTCCAGGGTCCCAGGTTCGATTCCCAGTTTGGATCACTATCTGTGCGGAGTCTGCACGTTCTCCCAGTGTCTGCGTGGGTTTCCTCCGGGTGCTCCGGTTTCCTCCCGCAGACCAAAGATGTGCAGGTTAGGTGGATTGGCCATGCTAAATTGCCCTTAGTTACCAAAATTGCCCTTAGTGTTGGGTGGGGTTACTGGGTTATGGGGATAGGGTGGAGGTGTGGGGTTGGGAAGCGTGCTCTTTCCAAGAGCCAGTGCAGACTGATGGGCCAAATGGCCTTCTTCTGCACTGTAAATTCTATGATTCTATGATATCAGCACAAGCAGGGAGATTTGGATTTTTATTTGTAAGGATTTCAGATATTTAGGACAAATCCAATGACAGAAATGGTGTGGAGAAATGTGAGGAGAATATAAAGAGGTGGCCATGGTGTAATACCCTGATTGATCTCCCCATGGGACTTGTGAAATATGAGCTTCCTGCCAGTGGGCGGAGCCTGCCCAGCTTTGGCTCATAAGAACCCAATATAAAGGCCGGACCGGAGAGCGATCGGCATGTTGGTTGTCCCAACGAGCCTGTATTCTGTAAGTAGTTTGCTGCCATAGGCAGATGTTTTGTGACTATGAATAAATCAATGTTCACCTTACCGTTCGGGTTCCTCGAACTTAATAAAAGAGATATAGACAGATTAAGTGAGTAACCAATGGAGTATAATGTGGGGACTGGATTAGCTCAGTTGGCTGGACAGCTGGTTTGTGATGTAGAGGGAAGCCACAGTTTGGGTTCAATTCCCGCACCAACTGAGGTTATTCAAGAAGGCCCCGCCTTCTCAACCTTGACCCTTGCCTGAGGTGTGGTGATCCTCAGGTTCAATCACCACCAGTCAGCTCTCCCCCTGAAAGGGGAAAGCAGCCTATGGTCATCTGGGACTATGGTGACTTCATTTACTTAGAATGTGGGGGAGAGTGAAGTTATTCATTCTGGGCGTATGAATGGCAAAGCAGAGTATTTTTTAAAAGCATGAAACTTGTAAATGTTGCGGTTCAGAGGGACTTGGGTGTTCTTGTACAAGGAACACAATAGGTTAGCATGTAGTTACAGAAAACAATTAGGAAAGCCTTTATTGCAACAGGATTGAAGGACAGAATGAAGAAGTCTTGCTCCAGTTGTACAGGGGTGGGGGTGAAGGTTACTCAGGAATGATCCCACTATGTTGTGCAAGATTGGCTTGTAATGATCATTACATATAATTAATTACATGCAGTCTTGCCCAGTCATCATATTCAATGGGAAATGCCTGGCTTGAGTAGATTCTTCACATAGCATTCTACACAATGTCCTGGGCGATTAGGGAAATCCACTGAGGGATGAAACTTTGCGTGGGGAAACTGTTGAAAGGAAATGGCGGTCTCCAGATAAGGTGTCTAATTTGTTGAGCTCTTGGTTTGTTTACGTGAAAGGAAATGATTGGAGTACGAATGTCTCATAGTGTGAACCACAGCCTTTTATCACTGATCTTTAGATCTAGCAAAGAATCTGAACTTCTTGCTTTGTGTTTAACATCTCATGTTGAAAATTTATCAACACGGAAATCTCTTCGTTTCATCCAAATCAGACTGAAAGTCAAAGGGCGCAATCTTCCGGCCTCATTCCACTCACGCTCAAGCATAACGAGGCCAGTGAATAGCGAGAGAGGCCAAAAATGGGAACTGCTCCAGGCGGCAAACAATTTGCGATGTAACCAGCCCATTCCCACAGGTGATTTCGGAATCTCGCCATAGCGTGGCGAAAAGCCAATTCTCACCATTTAAGCCCCATTGCCAGACAATTAACAAGAGCCCCCGGTTATTCACCGGCCTCCCCAGCAAGTGGTCACACTGGTGTCGATTGGAACTTCCTTTTTAAAAGCACGACCCTTACGGAAGGGCTTCTGTGGGGAGCCGAGGAGGTGAATAGCAATCTTTGCTCACAGGCAAAGAGACCGGGGACGCTGGGCTTGCCACCCCAATGCTCGGTGGGGGGGTGGCGGACCCTCCATAGGGGTGGGCCGCCGCGGGAGGGTGGGGTGAAAGTGCTGGGGGGCAGCAACTGGGGGGGCATTCGCTCGTAGCACCACCGTGTGGGGTCCCTTGAGTCCCAATCCCGTTCTGGGGGCAATCCCTTTCTCTGCACGTCTGCCCACCGATCACCCATAACCCCCACCGGCTGCTGAGCCTCTGGCTGCGCTGCTGATAGCGAATTGGTAATCGTGGTTAATTGAGCACTTGACACACGTCAAGTGGGTTCCTGTGGGTAGGCAGGCCATGTAGCATCTGGGAGTCATTGCCTAGCATTCTAATCAAACTTTGATGACTGGACAACGTGTGGGAGTCAACACCACACATGCAACAGCCAACATCCGAATACCTAGGGGATGGGACACAGCTCCCAGACGCAACCACGGCCAGAGGGTGGGTGGGTGCCACGGGGTGGGGGGTTGCCTGGAGAGATAGGCAAAGGGTCCGGGGGTCAGGCTGCATCGTGGAATAAAGTGATAGAGGAAACAGTAATATACCCCATTTCCGACAGTGATACTGGTCCCAAACCCCAGGCTACACCCCCTAACTAACACCTCGCCCCTACCCCAGAGCCCTCAGTGATGCTCAACGTGCCTGGCCCTCCAGTTCTACCACTATGTTTTGGTGTTTCCCCAGGATGCACATCTGAGGTGGAGGCAGCCAGCTGCTTACCTCGTCCTGTGGCCTTTGACGACCCTGGCGGGCGTCCACTGGGGGCTCTGGGGCCGGAGGGCCCGGCTCACTTGTCGATAACACTTGCACAGCCATGCTGCCCTGTCCCGTGCACTGGCCCTGGAACACGGCCTCATCAGAGGGGTGGAACTGGGACCTGCTGGTGGCCACCGTCGCTGCCCATGAGACGGGCTCAGGTTGGCACTCAGCGCCCCCTCCTCCAGGTTGGTGGCCATGGGGCCCTGGGGGTCACCTTGGGATGGTGGGGCAGCTGGTTTGGGCGCCAGCTGTCTCTGTGTCATCTCCTGGAAGTTCCCCATGGTCCGCACCATCATGTCGACGCTCTCTCGGCGATGCTCCTCAGTGACTGGGACACATCCCCTTGTGACCGGGCCATGCTCTGCAGTGCCTCAGCTATGCCCACCTGTGACTGGGACATGCTCCGCAGCACCTCGGCCATTCCCATCTGAGAGCGGGACATGTCCCACAGAACCCCACCAAGGTTTGCCTGGTACTGGGTGACATCCCCCAGTGAGGCAGACATATTGCAGAGACCCACAGACATGGCCATCATCGACTGCGCAACAACTTGGACACCTTTACTCATGATGCCAACGTCGTGCACCAAGCTCTCCACTGCAGTCTGGCAGCATTGTCCTCTGTGTCATTCATTGCCGGTGCCATCTTCTGTGTCCGTAGCCTCCGGGACTCCTCCAGTCGGCTATGGATCTGCTGGAGTGACGTTGACATCTCCTCTGAATGTCCCGCCCACTCCCTATCGTCTCAATCAGCTCCGGGTAACTCTGTACCACAGGTTCAGCATCAGGCTGGGACCCAGCTGGGTCCTGGAATGCAGTAGACCTCTGACTCTTGTCTCGCCTGGAGGTTCCTGCCTCCACCAGATGTACATCAACAGCAGTGTGGTTCTCACCAGATTGTGCCCCGGAAGCCTGACCATTAACATTTCCCAGAGGGTGTGTGTATCTGATGGAGGGTGGGGATGATAGCTGTGCTGTGACTATAACAGTTGCATCCTCGGATCTCTCCTCCGAGGTGTTATCCCCGGAGTCAGGAGATGGGACCGCCCGGGATGGGCCGGAGCCGACAGCTGCTGGACCTGCGGGAGAATGGACATGTGATCAGTGGGAGGGAGGGGTCAGTCAGTAAGGCAATCACTACTCACGTTTGACAGCTCCTCCGGGTGGTGCCTGGTGGTCCCTCACCGCTGTGGCTTCCGCCAGCCTCCGCACGGGTGACCGACCTGTCATCGGCCACAACAGTCACCTCCAGGGCCTGCTCCTCAAAGGAGGTGAGGAGTCTCAGGTACAGCATCCCTCTGTCAGCCTGGGCCCTCTCTCGGCAATTATGGGAGAGCTTTTCCTGAGCAGACACAGAGGTGAGAGGGGGAGGGAGGGGGGATGCTGGGGGGTCGCGGTGAATGGAGTGTTTGGGTGGCGGGAGGGTTGAAGGGATGGGTGGTGGGAGTGCTGATGGGGGACGGGGTTGGAGGAAGGGCTGGGGGTTGCCCTAGGGGGATGGTCCCTTGGGGTTTGGGGGGTGTGACGTTGGTGTCTACTCACTCATGCTGCCCGGTGTAAGTCATTGACCTTCTTCCGGCACTGGAGGCCAGTCCTCCTGGTCACACTCCCGCTGCTCACAGCTGCTGCCACCTCGTCCCAGGCAGCACTGGTGGCTCACCCTGCGGGACCCTCGGGGGAACAGGACATCCCTCCAAGCCTCCACCGCATCCAGGAGCCTCCCCAGGTCAGCATCCCCGAATCTTGGAGCCGCTTCCTCGGCGCCATTGTTGATAGCTGGTTGGAGTTGGCTGAGCAAGTGCAGCCTAAGTATTGCTCAGCGTTGTTAGTGGGCGGCTGGCGAGCGCGGTCCGGCGAATCAGGTGGCGAGCTGGCAATTCCCGCTCGCTACAGCACTTGGAAACTTTTCCGGAGAATTGCGCCCAAAGTTTCTAAAAATGGTACATTTATTTCTTTCAGGCCAATTCTATTTCCCATGTGGTTTGTTCCACTTTGTCTCAAAACCATCATTATCAGCTCCTGTGAGAATAAAGCTCTGTCATTGCAAATTACTGCCGCATCTTGAATCTCGTTCTCCCCTCAAAGTTCTTGGCTTTGTTGTTGCCTCTCAAAACTGTTCCTTTCTTTCCCACAGAACCCTTGTTAAGTTCCAATGTTATCTGTACCGACATCACCCAGAGGCATGGAGTCAGCTTTCACCCTGTGTCGCCCACACTTTGAGGAATCATACATTTCCTACACTGCAGTAGGCCATTCAACCTCCTGATGTTGAATGGGGAGTTGCTGGTGGGGGGATTGACTTGTGCTTTTATAATACTAATCTTTAATGTGACAAGTCGGCTTACATTAACACTGCAATGAAGTTACTGTGGAAAGCCGCTAGTCGCCACATTCCGGCGCCTGTTCGGATACACAGAGGGAGAATTCTGAATGTCCAAATTACCTAATAGCACATCTTTTGGGACTTGTGGGAGGAAACTAGAGTATCTGAGGGAAACTCACGCAGACACAGGAGAACGTGCAGACTCCGCACAGTGACCAAGCCGGGAATTGAACCTGGGATCCTGGTGCTGTGAAGTCATAGTGCTAGCCACCGTGCTACCGTGCTGCCCATCAGGAAACAGACGCTGTGGCTGATGAGGGACAGAAAGGAGGTAGGACTTGCTGAGGCTTGACCGTGGGCTGCCGGTCCTGACACTGGCCGGTGGCCGGGCTGGCTGGAGGTGGGGCTCTGCCAGGCCCCGGAGGGAGAGTGGGGGGGAGGGGGGGGGGGGGTGGGGGGTGACGGACGGGTTTCGGGGGTAACCAGAAGGTGAGCCATGGGGCCTAAGTGACTCCCCAAGGGACCGGACTGTCCAGGCACAGACAGTCTTTGCCGCAGCCTACAAGGTAGCCATCTTGCTGCACATCCCACTGACCATCCATCTTGCCCCGTGGTCTGCAGAGTGACATCGGCTCTGTGGGTGCTCCCACCGCACTGTCCCCAGTACCCCAGCCCCCACTCTCCACCCCACCACCCCTGCACCCCAACCTTCGCCAAACCACCATCCCCTGCAACTGGCCGCCACCTGCCGGCGAGTCATCACATAGCCCACCCAAGGGCTACGGCCACAGTACTCCCTACAGGGCATTAGTGGACGGGAGCCTCGGAGCGTACTGCTGGCAAGGGTAGTGCCAGCTGATGGTGCCCCTGGCAGCAGGGACGGGCGCCAGAACTAGAGGGCCCCCAAGGAGCCGGGCACCGATGGTGGATATGGGAGGGGGGGGGGGGGGGAGGGGAGGGGGGACATGCGGGGGCTGGGTCTACAGTGAAAACCGGGGCCGCCAAATAACCCATTGTACCTGGTTGGGCATGTGGATACGCACCATGCTAGCATGTCGGCCTTTCATCCCATGCAGACAATGGATATTGGAATGGTGGTCTTCCTCCTAGTCGCCACAGCCCTGGGAGATGCACTAAGGCTGGAGCAGGAACTGCTTGAGGAGAGGACCATGCAGGAGCAGAGCCTGTCCCAGAGAGGAACTGGAAGCAGTCCGGTGAGGATGGAGAACTGCCCACCCAACAGGACGACAAGGAGGTGGGAAGGAGGCATTGCACGAAGCCTCATGTGTACAGGCAGAGCCGGTCATTTGAGGACCTGCTGGACAGGGCATGCCGTCGAAGACTCTGGCTGAGCAGTGGGACAGTGTGACATATCTGCCAGATCTCGGCGCAGTTGGCACCACGGGGGAATGGGGGAGACCAGACGCTCCCAATGGCTGTCAAGGTGATAGTCACCCTGAACCTATGCCACGGGGTCCTTCCAGGCACCGAGTGGGGACCTGTCCGGGGCAGTGATATCATGGTTGTATTGTAATTCACCAACTGACCACTAGGAGCCTCAAGGGTATATAAGTGAATGTTAGAGTCAGGTGATCTCAGACTGATTAGGGAGCTGGGAGCAAGATAGTGGTTTGTGTATGCTCATACTCTTATTCATCTGTTGTTTCCTATATATGTGACCCACAGTTAGTGTTAACAAATCATTTGTAGCTTTAGCTACAAGTGTTCTTGTAATATAAATCAGGACATCCGACAAGTACATTACATGGTACCAGGGTTGGATGGTATTAAACACTGAGAATAAACTATCAGCCTGCCACGAGGTCCACAGAGATTGGAAGATTTTCCAGACTGCAAGAATGAACCACATGGAGTCGTTGAAGCCACCAATGAGTCTCGGAGTTCATGGTAATCTGAACAGCAACTGCCATGTGTTTGAACTACAATTTAGTCTGTTTCTTACTGCAGTAAATTTAGGAGATCAATCAGATTTGTGTAAGATAGCGATGCTCCTAACAGCTGCCAAATGCTGTGTTTAATATGTTTAAATTGATGGTAAAAAATTTAATGAAGTAATTCGAAAATTTGATGAACATTACACCCCTAAAAAGAATGAAATTTATGAATGCTATGTGTTTGGACCATGTTTACAGAAGACAGAAGGGCCCATACATCATTTCATCACTGATTTAAAGTTAAAAAAGCTAAAACCTGTAATTTTTCTGCATTGGAATCTTCCATGATTCGGGTCCAGATTATGTTAGGTGTGAATGAAAATAAGGAGAGGGAATGGTTGCTGAGGAAATTGGGGCTGTCTTTGGAACAAACAGTTAAGATTTCTCAGGCTACGGGGGCCTAGTGATTAGCACAGCCGCCTCACGGCGCTGAGGTCTCAGGTTCGATCCCGGCTCTGGGTCACTGTCCGTGTCGAGTTTGCACATTCTCCCCGTGTCTGCATGGGTTTCGCCCCCACAACCCAAAAATGTGCAGAGTAGGTGGATTGGCCACATTAAATTCCCCCTTAATTGGAAAAATAATTGGGTAATCTAAATTTTAAAAAAAATATTTCTCAGGCTCACGAGCTATTAGCACAGCATTCTAAAATATTTCTCAGTAATGGCGGCATCTTCTTGGAGGAGAACACTCAGGTTGAAAAAAGGCAGAAAACTTCCTGCAGCTCCTCGCACACCAACAAACAGGTTAAAGATCACGATGAAGTATTTCTGTGTAAAAGCTGTCGTCAAAGGCACAAATTAAGGTCGTGTCCAGCGTTTGGCAAATTTTGTTCCAGATGCAAAGGAAAAAAATCACTTCGCTCAGAATTGTTACTCTAAGCTCAATCCCCGGCCAGTCAGCACAGGGGAAGACACAGTCTCCAGTGATGAAACCTCATTGTTTGTTGGAGTAATAACACAGAAGACATTTTTTTTGGAGACGTTCAAAAATTCTCCAGCGCTTAAAAAAATGCAAACTGATACTCTATTTAAAATAAATGAGATTGATGAGGACAAGTGGCTGCTACCACATGAAGAGAATGGTACAGTGGTCTGATTGAAGTTAGACACTGGTACCAAAGCCAATTTAATCAATTGAAAAAATCTAAAAATTCATCCGATTAGAAGAAATTGCAAAATATCTCTGAGAGATTGTAACGGTTCAAGCATTAAATGTTATGGTGCTTGTGACCTGAATGTGGTGGTGAAGAACAGTTTATTCCGTCTCATTCTGTATTGTACCCGAGGGCTTGGATTCATTATTAGATGGTCAGTCCTGTGAAGAATTAGGTTTCGTGCAGTTGGTATATAGCATCCACAACGGATTGGATCAGCACTCCAATGATTCTGAGAACATTATCAGCCATTTCCGTGATGTGTTCACTGATTTTAGTGCACTACCATTCGCCAACTAGAAATAATTTTAAGAAGATGCGTTATCTAAAGCATGAATACAAACTATTAGTAGTGAAATTGCTGCAGATGTAGATAGAACATAGAAGTTACAGTGCAGAAGGAGGCCATTCGGCCCATCGAGCCTGCACAGGCCCTTGGAAAGAGCACCCCACTTAAACCCACAACTCTACCTCATACCCGTATCTCAGCAACCCCACCCAATCCCTTTGGACACGAAGGGCAATTTAGCATGGTCAATCCACCTAACCTGTAGACCCTGGAGCTGTGAAGCGACAATGCTAACCACTGTGCTACCGTGCCACCCACTGCACGTCAGTCTCATTTCTACCCTAACATCGGTATCAGATACAAAACCACAAGTTAATAAGAAGATAGAAGAACCTATTGATGGGATATGCTCTAATCACCTCCAGATTCACCGACTAGGGAGCCTGGCCAGTGGCACCGACATCCCATCCCATCCCACCCCACCCCACACCCCCCCCCCTCAGGCCGTCCACCCCTCCCATGAACACCCACCTTGCGTCAACCCCCCCTCCCCATCTTGCAAATCCCTTTGTGGTTCCTAACTGCCTCACTTTGCGGTGTGAGCTCTGGGTTGGCAGTAGCAGCAGGTCTGGTCCATGGGATGGAGGGTGATGACGACATGCTCTGCAATGAGTTCTGGTGTTCTGCACCATTTGCCAATGTCTGCCTCCTGCCCACAGTAGTACATTGTACCGTCCGCCTGCGTGATCCCTACATGCAAACAGGCTATCCCTTTACATGGTCCCACTGAAACCCTGGGGTGGCGCAGATGGGGTTGGTGGTGGTGTGATGGGGGGGGGGTAGGCCTGTAGTGGGGTCTATGGCCCCAACCCTCCGCCCAGCAATCCCCCCCGCCCCCAGCACCCTCTCTTCAGCCAGTCCAGCCCATCCCTCACGCCCTTCTGACAGAGCACCAAAGCAGGTGGTAACATAGTGAAGGTGTGTTTATTGTGAACATATATGTACAGGTTTGTTCCCTAGTCCCTATGACTATCGTATGTGCTGCACTCATGCCAACTTAACTGGTGTCTACCTTTCTGGCCTGACGGGCCCTAACACGACGTCTAGGTGGATCCCCAGCAGTGTATCAGGAGTGGGCGAGACTCACTGTGATTCCCTCCCTGTGTCTTCTGGGGCGACTGGGCTGAATGGGCCCGGTTGCTGCTCGGGTGTCCCAGGTGGTGTGGCGCCACCATGTTCTGCCTGCTGCCCATGTGATGCACCGGGGACAGGAGGGAGGTGTCCAAGGCTCTGCAGTGTTCTGGCACCTCACCTGCAGGAGTCACCAGCATGGCCCCCATCGCGTCTTCTTTCCTCGGGGTGCCCAATTGTCCCCAGGCTACTCCATGGGATGGGGTTGCAAGTGAAGCTAACCCCTGTGGCTCTCCCACCACCTGGCGCTGCCAGTCCAATGAACGGCAGGGGCTGGAAGCCTCATTCTCACCCAGGGGTACACGGTCACCCGCATCTCCACCACGGCGTCTAGCAGGATCTCCAGCTCAGCATCTGTCAAACGGACATCTTGTTGGCTGGGATTAATGTGCATGGTGTGGTGATATACATGTACACATTAATGTATATAGTTGTCTAACAGTGCACATAGTTATCTGCACGACCTCCGACGCCATCACGAGACTCGGCTCACCCACCAGTTGGTAGTGAGCCGAAGAAGAAGATAGTCGCACTTCGAGTAACTGCAGGAGAATTCACTGAATTCATTTAGCAGCAATCCTCTGTGTTATAGTTCATTTGTTATCTTTTTCACGTGCTTGTTCATAAATCATCTTTATAGTTAAGCAACTATATGTTCTGTGTACATCATTACAGCAGTTATATCACAGAACACAACACGTGGGCAGTGCAATGTGTATATGCGGCTGTAGCTTGTCAGCCTTCCGAGTGTCAACGCCAAACTTGCCGAATCCGGCAGCGTTTATAATTGGAATCGATCATCCACTCATGGTGCCGGTGCTAGACCCTTAGCAGTCGGTGAATTGGTCCAGGTGCGGTGCCAGTTTTGCTGTCGGAGAAGTCCACGAATCCTGCCCTGGCTTCAACACTTCGTCTCACGAACAGAGAATCCGGACCATTGTTTTGGTTATTCTTTCCAGGGGATGTGGGCATTGCTGGCTAGGCCAACATTTATTTTCCGTGCATAACTGCCCTTGACAAGGTGGTGGTTATCTGCCACCTTGAACCATTGCAGTCCATCCCGCGTAGTAACGCCCACAATGATGTTCGGCAAAATAACCTAGTAATCAAATAGGAAGTTCAGAAAGAACTTTACCCAAAGGCTGATGAGATTGTGGAACTTGTCACCACAGGGAATTGTTGAGGTGAGCAATATGGATTATTTAAGGGGAATTAATTTAAGTATACGATGGGCAAGGGTATAGAGGATTATGTGATTGAATTATATGAGGCTGGAGGATTAGGTGGAGCATTAACACTGGCATAAAGTGATTGGACTGAAAACCCTATTTGTATGCTGAATATTCTTTGTACTTCTATGCAATTAAAGCTTTCTACCAATCATCAGTAAATTGGTGAAAGGACTCATCAAATGATATGCACTCACCAATAACCTGTTCACTGCTGCTTAGTTCAGGGTCAGGCCAACTTGGCTCCACAATCCATCATGACTTTTATACAGAAATGGCCAAGAGAGTTGACTGTCAGAGCAAGGTAAAGTATTTCTGCCTTCGACATATCATTGAGTATGGGGTATCAAGTCACCCTAGCAAAACTGAGGATGAGGGGGTAAAAGGAAACGAACTTGACGTCCGGAACCAAATTCATAGAAACATAGACACCCTGCAGTGCAGAAGGAGGCCATTCAGCCTATTAGGTCTGCACTGGCCTTTAGAAAGAGCACCCTTCTTCAACCCACGCCTCCACCCTATCCCTGTAATCCAACCTAACCTTTTGGACACCAAGTGGCAATTTAAGCATGGCCAATCCACCCAACCTGCAGATCTTTGAACTGTGGGAGGAAACCGGAGCACCTGGAGGAAACACACGCGGACATGGGGAGAAAGTGCAAACTCCACATAGTTACCCGAGGCCGGAATTGAACCCGGGTCCCTGGAACTGTGAAGCAGCAGTGCTAACCACTGTGCCACCCTTAAATTCATGGACAAATGAAAGAAATGGAAGTGCAGGATCAAAGTGATCCCAATAAGTACATTTAATACTCCAATAAACAAATTTTCTTTGGGTTAGCAAAAATACAGCATAAGCAGCAGAAGCTAAAGCTAGAGCTCTGGGGTGGGGGTAGGGATGGTGTGTGTGTGTGGGGGGGGGGGGGGGGGGGGGGGGGTTAGTGTGGTGAAGGCGCGGTGGCATAGCGGTGACACTCTGGCCACTCTGTATCTAATGAAGGCCGTGCTAGGAATGGAACTGCTCTTAGGTCAGGGCCAAGTGCTGAACTATTAAAGTTCTCCCCGTTAATACTGAAGTTTGATAAGGGATGTGTGGATGTGGCCATTGAAGGGTTAAAAGTTGTAGCGATAGCTCAAGTCATGCAGAGATATTTGCAAAGTACAAACAGTTCTCTTCAGCAACTTGTGAGCATCGATTATTTCAACTCCGGAAGCCACACTGCCATTAGTAGTAACTTGCCCAGAGAACCTCCACCAGATGGTAGCGAGCACCTAGATTTCCTGGATGATACCTAACCACAGTTTTTAAAAGGAAACTAGCGAGAAAAGGCTCCAGTTCTGAAACAATGCTTTCCCTAAGCCAAAATTCAGAAACTTAATGCAAATCTATTTTGCTAGCACCTGTATTTTTGTAACTTTATCATCTAAAGAACAAACAAAGGGCGGAATTCCCCGAAGTGAGGACACCCTGCTGTGGGGGTCCCTGGGAGCCCACCTCTTCAGCGCCCCCCCCCCCCCCCCCAACATCTCCTTACAGGCCTCCCCCTCCAGGATCCCAACCCATTATCCCTCCCAACCTCCTAGAGGCCCCTATTTACCTGCCCTGCAACCCCCACCCTTCAAACCCCTCCTCCACCCTACTTTCATGGCCCCCCCACCTCGGGTCCTGACCCTTGCACTGTCATCCTGGCAGTGCCACCTGAGCTTGGCAGTGACAGGGTGGCAGTGCTAAGATGTCAGCTGGACAGTGCCTGTTTAGCGATGTTATGAATGGACCTTCCATGGCTGTGAAGTCCTGAAGTGGGATTTGACAGTAAATATACTACCACTGTGCCACAAGACCTCCTGGTAAAGCAGCAGTAAACACCTTGTGTTTAATTCAAATTCGCCGATCCCGATGCCACCAGAGATGGTTCAAATCACAGCGGCGGGAGAGGCCTCCCAGCGGCGGGACTTTGGCCTATCGTGGGCCGGAGAATCGCCGCAGGGGGATCACCGATCGGCGGGTGCTGTTTCCCGCCCCCGCCAATTCCCGGGTGGCGGAGAATTTCTGCCACGGTGGGGGCGGGATTCTTGGTGGCCCCGGGCGATTCTCCGACCCTGCAGGGGGTTGGAGAATTTCGCCCAGTATGTCTCCAGTGTTGCAAGCTTGTGCAGGTCTGCTCAACCAACTACCTCTTGTCGCTCCCACCAGCCGCGCAGGGACCTCCGGACCGTCCAGGCACCGGTCACCGATTCCGGCTCCGACATGATTCCGGACCTTGACACCGAGGATCCCAAAGGTCCATTTCGGGTGGGCATCATCACCAAACACAAGGTGCTTCAGAAAAGTCCTTCCCAGTACTCAGCATTGATCTGGACGATGAGTGGTGTGCCACCCTCACGGTAAACTGATCTCGCATCCGATTCCAGCTGGACACCGGCGCTTCAACCAATCTCATTGCGCGGTCTGACCTCGAAAGCCTCCATGTCAAGCCTACCATCCTGCCATCCACCTGCCTGCTTCTTGACTACAATGGCAATGCCATTGCTGCCAGTGGCTCTTGCCACCTTGTGGTGTCGCACCGTTCCTTAAAGGCCACCCAACACTTCGAGGTAGTAGGGTCCACCAAAGCTTCCCTGCTCGGTGCTCAGGCGTGCAAGCTCCTAAACCTCGTCCAAAGGGTTCACTCCTTGTCTCCCGCTGAGGCTTCAGCATCTCCGGACGCCAACATTCAAACACAACTGAAGATCATCACCCGATACCACGGTGTATTCGAGGGCATGGGCACACTCCCATACACGTATAAGATTTTGTTAAAACCAAATGCCACGCCTATGATTCACGCACCTCGCCGGGTACCAGCACCCCTCAAGGACCGCCTCAAGCAGCAGCTGCAGGACCTCCAGAACAAGGACGTCATATCCAAAGTAACAGAACCAACTGACTGGGTCAGCTCCTTGGTGTGTATTAAGAAACCATCCAGCGAACTACGCATCTGTATTGACCCCAAGGATCTGAACCACAACATTATGAGGGAACACTATCCGATCCCAAACCTTGAAGAACACATCTGTGAGATGGCTCGCGCCAAATTTTTCACAAAGCTAGACGCATCCAAGGGGTTCTGGCAGATCCAACTTGACGCATCCAGTCGGAAGCTCTGCACCTTTAACACCCCATTTGGCCGGTATTGTTACAACCGGATGCCGTTTGTCATCATCTCAGCCTCGGAGGTGTTCCACCGAATAATGGAGCAGATGATGGAGGGCATCGAAGGTGTTCGCGTATACGTGGACAACATCATCGTCTGGTCTACCACCCCACAGGAGCACATTGATCGCCTCCAACGCGTCTTCCGGAGAATCCATGAGTATGGCCTCCGCCTCAGAGCCAAATGCTCCTTTGGTCAAACAGAAATTAAATTCCTCGGAGACCACATTTCACAGTTTGGCGTGCAGCCGGATGCTGACAAGGTATCGGCCATTAATGCCATGAAGACACCGGAGGACAAGAAGGCAGTCCTCCGCTTCCTGGGCATGGTCAACTTCCTGGGGAAGTTCATCCCTAACCTTGCCTCCCACACCACGGCTCTCCAAAATCTGGTTAAGAAGACAACCGAGTTCCAATGGCTCCCCGCCCACGAACAAGAATGGCGGGAACTCAGGGCGAAACTGACCAAGGCCCCGGTGTTGGCATTTTGCGACTCTGCCAAAGAGACAAAGATCTCCAGGGGTGTCAGTCAGTCATTGGAGCAGTGCTCCTTCAACGTGACAACGCCTCCTCATGGGCTCCAGTCGCATACGCATCTAGAGCAATGACGCCCACCGAACTGCGCTATGCGCAAATTGAAAAAAAAAAAAAAAAAAAAAAAAGTGCCTGGGCCTTCTTACCGGACTTGTGAAATTCCATGACTATCTATGGACACCCAAAGTTCACAGTCGAGACAGACCACAGGCCATTGGTCAACATTATTCAAAATTCCCTTAACGACATGACGCCGCGCCTGCAGCACATTCTTCTTAAACTCAGGCGATACGACTTCGAACTCGTCTATGTGGTGATCGTAGATTGACTAGATACAATACAACTGAGCAAACACTAGAGGGAGAGCTATAAATACACCGGGACAGGATGTACAATTTTCTTTAACGATGTACAGAAAATATGTAAAGAGAAAAAGGGGGATGTGGTGATCACAAGTTAACTAGATGCAATACAACTGAGCAAACACTAGAGGGAGCACGGGAGAGCCATACAAATACACCGGGACAGGAAGTGAGGACACACTTCACGGAAGGCAGAACTGGTAGCAGGACACAGACACACCAGCTAGTAGCATTTAAGGTAGCCGTAGGTTAAGCTCTGAAGAGAGAACGAATTCAGAATAAAGCATCTTCTCCACATTTGAGACTACGAGCTTTATTAAGACTCGAGGAACAACACAGTCTACACCCTGGATAAGGAGCTCATTGTTGCCGATGCACTCTCCTGATCTGTTACCATGCCCTGCGACCCGTCAGGCTTTGTGTGCCAAATTGATGCTCAGGTGGCGTTTGCCACATCTAACCTGCCCGCCACGGATGAACAACTCATCCAGATTCGTCGTGAGACAACCAACGATCCTCTGCTCCAACGCGTCATGTGCCATCTGACAGACGGATGGCTCAAGGGCCAATGCCCTCAATTCTACAACATTAAAGATGACCTGGCGGTGGTAGATGGAAATCTACTAAAGTTGGACAGGATCGTCATTCCGCACAGCATGCGGGACCTTGTTCTTGAGCAGCTCCATGAGGGTCACCTGGGGGTGGAGACGTGCCGCCGGCGGGCCCGTGAGGCAGTGTACTGGCCTGGTATCAACCAGGACATTGCCAACACCGTTCTCAACTGCCCAACATGCCAGCGATTCCAGCCTGCTCAGCCAAGGCAGACCTTACAGCCCCATGAGCTGGTGTCGTCCCCCTGGACCAAGGTGGGCATTGACCTGTTCCATGCACTAGGCCGGGACTACGTCCTCATAGTGGACTAATTCTCTAACTACCCAGAGGTAGTTAGGCTACATGACCTTACATCGACAGCGGTCATCCATGCGTGCAAGGAAACCTTCGCTCACCGTGGCATCCCGCTCACAGTCATGTCCGACAATGGCCCGTGTTTTGCGAGTCAGGAGCGGTCCAATTTTGCCAAGCGATATAACTTCACACATGTCACATCCAGTCCCTATTACCCCCAGTCCAATGGCAAAGCTGAGAAGGGGGGTTCACATTGTCAAACGACTCCTGTGCAAGGCGGCCGATGCGGGATCCGACTTTTACCTCGCCCTGCTTGCTTACAGGTCAGCTCCATTGTCCACTGGCCGGTCACCGGCTCAATTGTTGATGAACCGCACGTTGCGAACGACAGTGCTGGCCATACACGTCCCAGACTTGGACAAACACCCGGTCCTTCATTGAATGCAGTTGTCTCGGGCCCAACACAAATCGGCGTACGACGCCCCTGCCACAGATCTCCCTGCTCTTGATGACAAGGTTCATGTCCAACTTCCTGAAGATGGTTGGTACGCCGCCACTCAAACAAGTGGCCCCCAGGTTATATTTGGTTCACCTACAAGACGGATCTCTTCTTTGCCAAAATAGGCGTGCACTACGACTCCTTCCATGCTCGCCGCCAGCTCGTCATGTCCTGCCTCACCCTCAGGATGGGCCCGTCACAGAGTTTGCAGATCTCCCTTTTGTGCTGCCACCCTCTGAGGCTGACACAGTCCCGCCCATTCCAGAGCAGGCGGCCTCTGACCCACCCTTGAGGCGGTCAACCAGAATTCGTCGCACACCACAGAGACTAAATTTATGAACTGCCTAAATTCATGGACTCTCTGAACTTATGAACTGATTATTTTGTTAATTCACTAGTTTGTACATACTGTTATTCTAGTTATACTTTGTTACATACTGCCTATCTACACGAGACACCTTCCTGTGTAAATATGTTGGAAATTATGTATATAGTCCTGTAAATATGCTCACATATGCCCCACATAGTCAGGAACATTCACATACCGCACTATTTATTGCCACGTACACACACATTTTTTGTTTTTTTTAAAAAGGGGGGATGTCATAATATACACACAAGTATATAATGGTGCAGGGACACACACTGACTGACACACTGAAAGACCAATCAAAACACACAACACAGCAGCCAATCACCAGTTAGGGCACGGTCACTATAAAGCCAGAGGGCACTAGTTTTCCCGCTCATTCGGGATGCAGCCTCTGAGACAGACAGAGCCCGCAGTCAGTAGCACAAACATCCACCATGTGCTAGCAGTATAGTCTGGTCAGGTTAGCCATAGGTCTTCAGTCAACCTAACATAGTGTCGACCCAAGTGCAAGTATGTTTAACAGCTCATAGTTAAATAAAGTAGAGTTGTACTTCTACAAGTGTTGGTAGCTTGTCTCTTCTACTGCTGTGGTAAACGCAGTCATCGCAGACCCAGCACACCCAACACATCAGTTTTAAGCACATGGATTTCCCAGCAGAATGGGACTGGTAGCTGAGCAAAGTGGAGAACCGGCCGCTCTCTCTCTCACTCTCAACCAAGCTTTGGACCATGTCGACTAGAATGACCTTATCTCCATTTCACAATCGACAGTGATTTCTTAGATAAAGAATTCAACTCCACAGCAGTGACTCCAGGAAGAAACAAAGGTGAGCTACAGCTTTGAATCACCTCTGCACTGAAAGCAAGATAACCATATTTGGCCTGCAGCCAACGGATCCTTCAGGCGGTGAACTATTGTTAATACTTATGGACTAATCCATCCTACTCTGTTACCTGTGTGTGTATGTGTGTGTGCGTGCGCAGAAGTCAGAGCATGTTTTTAAATTATCTTTAGCCAGGTCCTCATCTGGTCTTCATAATGTGGTGTAACCCCCAGTGCTTTTAAGAGGGCAGTTCCAGAGTTTTGACCCAGTGATAGTGGAGGAGCAACAATATAGTTCAAAGTCAGGATGATGTGCTGTTTGAAGGGGGGGGGGGGGGGGCGCGCTGCAGGAGCTTGTGTCCCCATGCATATGTCCTTGTCCTTCCTGGTGGCAGAGGTCGCGGGTTTGGAATGTGCTGTTGGCAGAGCCTTGATGAGCTGCTGCAGTCCGGTACACAGTGCTCCTCAAACTATGATTACATGATCTATGTCGAGGAGAAGGCTCACTGTGAACTGTGCTGCCAATGGGAACTGCAGTTGGGTTTCCATTCCCTGCCTTGTACTATATAAATGATAAGCAGGCCTAATTCTCCTCTGGTTCAGATCGATTGATTGAATTGGCCAGGGATCAATACTGTCTGGTTCACGCTTTATGTCTCAGTGCCACAGAGCAGCTTAGTTACCCTCTGAAGGAACTGGAGAACCATTTCTCCTTTCTGACTGGACCAAGCTCTTCATTGCACTATGAGAGGAGATCGTCCCTGTCAGCCTTCCATCATGGAGGGTCTACTGGGGTCAGTTTGTGCCAGCGCAGAGATCAGAAAATCACTTGTAAAAGTCACCAACTAATCACTCAACGACCTTTCAAGGGAAAACCAGAGAAATTCTTCAAAGCGAGGGCAATACACGGCAACGTGAAGAGCTAGCATAGAGACGATGGAGCAAATGGCCTCCTGCTAAACGGCAAATGCCTACAATGCCACGGTTCCAAACCAAACAGACTTCACTACTAAGAACATAAGAACATAAGAACTAGGCGCAGGAGTAGGCCATCTGGCCCCTCGAGCCTGCTCCGCCATTCAATGAGATCATGGCTGATCTTTTGTGGACTCAGCTCCACTTTCCGGCCCGAACACCATAACCCTTAATTCTTCCAAAACTATCTATCTTTACCTTAAAACATGTAATGAAGGAGCCTCAACTGCTTCACTGGGCAAGGAATTCCATAGATTCACAACCCTTTGGGTGAAGAAGTTCCTCCTAAACTCAGTCCTAAATCTACTTCCCCTTATTTTGAGGCTATGTCCCCTAGTTCTGCTTTCACCCGCCAGTGGAAACAACCTGCCCGCATCTATCCTATAGAACATAGAACATAGAACATAGAACAGTACAGCACAGAACAGGCCCTTCGGCCCTCAATGTTGTGCCGAGCCATGATCACCCTACTCAAACCCACGTATCCACCCTATACCCGTAACCCAACAACCTCCCCCTTAACCCTACTTTTATTAGGACACTACGGGCAATTTAGCATGGCCAATCCACCTAACCCGCACATCTTTGGACTGTGGGAGGAAACCGGAGCACCCGGAGGAAACCCACGCACACAGGGGGAGGACGTGCAGACTCCACACAGATAGTGACCCAGCCGGGAATCGAACCTGGGACCCTGGAGCTGTGAAGCATTTATGCTAACCACCATGCTACCCTGCTGCCCCAGCAGGGTATCTATTCCCTTCATAATTTTAAATGTTTCTATAACATTTAAGAGTTCTTGAAGTACACAGTAGGCCAGACTGGAAGAGTGGTTACAGTTTCTCCTCTAATCCTTCATCAGAAGCCTCACTTACACATAGATATTTTCAGCATTTGCTGCTTTCATTTTAAATTTTTAGCATGGTCGGTTTTGTTTTAATCTCCATGATTTGGAATTCTATATTTGAATTTACTGCAGGTTTACCACAGAGCCCATAGTCTGATGACAAAGAACACAGTCTGAAAGCAAAATGCCCAGTCAGCATAACCTGATCCTGAAGATACTCGAATTTGTTTCAAAATGATTCAGTTCCGGCTCAACCTGCTTTTGAAAATCTTTCCAATCAAATAAACAAGAACATTAAACAGTCCCCCCCCCCACCCTTCCACCATCACCACAACAGATCATATTGTCAGCATTTGCTGATAATTAAATCCGTTTCTCAGCATATCAAATCTCCTGGTTCTCACTGTTCACTTTACTTTCTCAAAATATTTCAAAACAAGGGACACCCGTCTGGAGCTCTAGTTGCCAACCCACCACACGCAACTTTGGGGGGGGGGGGGGGTTTATTGGCTTCAATACAATTGTACATGTATTATAAGTTTGCTTTGAACAATTTCGTTTGTTAGTTATAAAAATATTGGAGACAGGAAAAACATCTGCCTGACTGGGAGGTTGTTGGGATGGGAGGTCATGGAATGAAGCCCACAGGAATACAACCAGAATTAGCAACCTTCCCTGAATCCTCTTGGGTAGTCCCCCATAGAACTGTTCACAAAGCAAGAGCAATATTCTCTGGTTCATTGACAATGGTTGGTTAGGATTGAGATTGGGAAGAGCAAAAGGTGCGATTCTCCATCGGCTGACACTAGAATCGGGAAACGTGATTGGGCGAAGAATCAGTTCTGATGACAAAATCATGGCGGGCGCCTGTTTCACTGCAAATCACAATTCTTCGGTGCCTCAACAGTGACATCAATGTGTTCTATAATCGCACGTACAGTAATCGCCGTTGGCATATCTTTAGCGGGCCTGACCCAGTGCTCCCCAGGTCCTCTGCGATCCTTCGCCTTCACTGGGGCGAATTACAACAGCAAGGTTCACTTATGCTTTTAAAAATTGTGAAACAGGTGCCGTGAATGATGAGGGGGAGAGAGGGGGTACGGAAAGTGTCCAACATCATCATAGTTTGCTGACCGTTGTGCCGCACGACTGGGCTGTGTAGCAGGGGGTGGCCAGGAGGTGATCTGTGGGATCGGGGTGACGGGCACGGAGCACTATTGCAAGGAAACCATGCGGAAAATTTGAAAACCGGCGCTGCTTCCGATTTCAGTGCCAAAACGGATTCTCCAGCCCCTTGAGTGGGGTGATCTGTCCAGGGAGAAAATTCACTTTTGTTTTCGATTCCAGTTTATTCCATAATCTATGGTAACTTGAATGTGTTCTCTGAATAATTGGATTGATACCCTTTCTCCCTGACACGCCCCATTTGAAAATCATTTCACTCCAATATCATTCCAAATAACATCATGCGTGGACTTAAAATATTCTTCAGCTCTCCAAAATTGTCTGTATCCATCTTGTGGATATTCCTCACCAGATTTACTTGCTACCAGGCCCTTACTTATTCTTATCCAAATAATTTACCCTGTCACTTTATTGAATTATTTCAAAGGCAGTTTCTCTATGGAATATGTGTCAGTGCTTTGATGACGTAGTGAGGTTGTTTCACTCCGTTGGCTCCATTGACCATTTCCAGCCATGCTGTTTGTCACGTAGTGTGCATGCATAGGGCCTGCTCTTCAATGCATATTGGAAAACCTGTCTATTAGTCACTTCATACGTAACTCATCTGCATTCACATGCAATGCCTCCAATGTCATACCACGTTCTTGAACTGTTTGTGATCTTATCAAAGGATCTCAAAGTTGTTGCTGGTCTCTCCATGTATGTTCTTGATGCCTTGGTGGTGGCCAAAGTATCAAACTTTTCTTAAATAAAAGCACGGACAAGGACACAATCATTACCAAGACTAAGTTTAGCAATTTACTAGCCTCCTCTAGACTGTCCCATTCATGTTAATGCCAGTGTTATGGGCCAGGGTTTAGAGAACCCCAAAGTGTATCAAGGAGTTCACCTGACCCACAACTTTTAATAGATTGTGGTATGGGGAGCACACGGCCCACTCTACAGGTGGCACAGCAGAAATGGAAATTTTTTTTTTTTTAAAAAGCAAAACAATGTTTAGTCTGTGAACTCAAGTTAACCTTTTTGAAACATACAGTGAACATCTTAGCAACTATTAATTCAAATACAACCCTCAAAGACTACAACACTAAATAAACTTTTAAGCTTCCCTTTTTAACATCCATATGACTTAAAAACAAAAACCTTTATCAGAAGCCCATCAGATTAAAGTCACTACTGAAAACATTTATAATTCTGAATTCACCAAATGATCAAGAGATAGTCTTTTGATGCAGAGAGACAGAAGTATATCTGCTTGGTCTAGCTTCTGCTCAAACACTGAAAACAAAACTAAAACACACCCTGCAGCAAACAGCCTAAAATGAAAGTAAAAAGCTGACAGACAGTCCAGCTCCACCCACTATCTGACATCACTGCAGTAGTAAACACTCATTTCTTAAAGGCACTCTCACTACAGATATTTATATACACACCCATTTCTTAAAGGTGCTCTTCTATGACACCAGATTGAACCATTCCATTGAATTTCACCCAATATTCCAATTCCCATTCCCTGCCCTCCTGTCTCAACTGTCTACCCTCAATTACTTAATCCCGGAAGAAATAATTTAGCAATACAAAAACATCTGCTAGTAGAGGCTGAACTGGATTGCAAACAAGCATTGTTGCTGGTGAGCAGAGCACATGAGTTACAAGGTACTCCGATGGAGGTAGACGCCCATATCAGTGAAACTGAGTTAAGGGACTACTGCTGCGGGATAGGCACCCTCAGGAACAACGCGGATACTAAGGAAGCCAGGCCCACTCGCAGAACCATGAGGGAAAATTAGGACCAGACAGATGGCAGCCCCTGCAGCCTTTCACCCAACAAGATATTGTAGCCGTTGCCAGAGATCGGAACCAGAGAAGAAAAATAGAAGCCCAAAACTAACATCTTGTAGAAGGACATGTAGCCGGGGTACAGGAGAATGCATACCCAAGAAGCCCCACCTACCTCCGACAAGGAACAACTAAATTGTGTTATGATGGTTAAATCAAAACCCATTAGCTTAACCATGAGGTTGAATGGACGTCCCACATTAATGGAAGTTGACACGGTAGCAACCGTATCAGTAATAGGGGAAACAGTATTTCATAAAATGCGCACTGAACTCCAAACCTTATCCCTAACCAGGACCTCGGCAAAACTCAGGACATACACAGGGCAACCTCTGAGAGTGTTGGGTAGAACACATGTACCTGTGGCTTTTGGAAAGCAATTGGTTAGGCTGTCTTTAATGGATTGAAAGGTGCGGGACCATATTTATTGGGATGAAACTGTCTGAGAGATGCAGCTGGATTGGGTAAACATTTTCCAGCTGGAAAATGGTCGCCTGAGCGAACTCCTGTGCAAATACACAGAGATTTTCCGAGAAGGGCTCGGAACAATAAAGGGAGCAATGGCAACATTACATCTAGATCCAGAGGCAGTCCCAAAATTCTACAAGGTCCAACCGGTACCCTTCGCATTAAGGCAGAATGTCAATGCGGAAATCAAAAGATTGGAGCATGAAGGAATAATAAAACCGGTCCAGTTTGCAGAATGGGCTGAACCCATGGTGCCTATCCTGAAGCCGGACAGCTTGGTCCGCCTTTGTGGAGATTTCAAACAAATGATTAATCGTTACACAAAACTGGACAGGTACCCAATTCCCTGGATTGAGGATTTGTATGCAAAGCTGGCAAGAGGAGTCTTGTTCGCAAAGCTGGATGTGAGCCACACATATCTACAGCTGAAGCTGGACAAAGTCACAAAAATTCTCAACAATAAACACCCTGAAGGGCCTTTTTCAGTACAGATTACCCTTCGGGGTATCATCAGCTTGTGCAATATTCCAGAGGACAATGGAGAATATATTATAAGGGCGACCACAGGTCACCATTTACCTGGACGACGTCCTCATTACAGGAAAAACAAGGGCTGAACACCTGCAAAACCTGCCTCAAGGGCAGCACGGTAGCATGTTGTTTAGCATAAATGCTTCACTGCTCCAGGTTCCCAGGTTCGATTCCCGGCTGGGTCACTGTCTGTGCGGAGTCTGCACATCCTCCCCGTGTGTGCGTGGGTTTCCTCCGGGTGCTCCGGTTTCCTCCCACAGTCCAAAGATGTGCGGGTTAGGTGGATTGGCCAGGCTAAATTGCCCTTAGTGTCCTAAAAATAAGGTTAATGGGAGTTGTTGGGTTACTGGGATAGGTATACGTGGGCTTGAGTAGGGTGATCATTGCACAACAACTGTTCTGTGCTGTACTGTTCTAATTCTAAAAAAAAACCTGGAGGAAGTCCTTAGGCAGCAGGCAGAGGGAGAAATGTGTTTTTCTAGCACCTCAAGTACTTTATCTGGGATACAAGGTTGACAAGTCAGGGCTACACCCTTTGGAACATCCAGGGTGGGGGGCTGATTAAAGATGCCCCAGCTCCCACCACAATCCAGGCTTAATGGGCAAGGAAACCTCCTGCTGATTACCACGTACTGGCCACCATCAGCTAATGAATCAGTACTCCTCCATGTTGGACACCACTTGGAGGAAGCAACTCAAAAACAGACTCCCCGGAGGACCACTCTGCCAGTATCAGGAAACAACAGCAGACAGAGACAGACAAAACACAACACAACCCACACCAGAAGTCACTCAGCAGATACCACATCCGGTACTGCAGGACACATCAGACTCCAATCACTCCCAGCAGACACACTTCATAAGCCAGCAGCAAGAACTCAACCCACGCTCACCTTCCATCACAGCAAGAAAATATTTTGGGGAGGTTGCTCAGCCGAACAGACAGCACACCAACAGCTCCAATTCATCATTGTCACCAATGTGATAAAGCCAAGGGAGTCCAACAAGCTTCGGAAAAGGCAACTCCAACTCCAACTCCAACTCCAACTCCAACTCCAACTCCAACTCCAACTCCAACTCCAACTCCAACTCCAACTCCAACTCCAACTCCAACTCCAACTCCAACTCCAACTCCAACTCCAACTCCAACTCCAACTCCAACTCCAACTCCAACTCCAACTCCAACTCCAACTCCAACTCCAACTCCAACTCCAACTCCAACTCCAACTCCAACTCCAACTCCAACTCCAACTCCAACTCCAACTCCAACTCCAACTCCAACTCCAACTCCAACTCCAACTCCAACTCCAACTCCAACTCCAACTCCAACTCCAACTCCAACTCCAACTCCAACTCCAACTCCAACTCCAACTCCAACTCCAACTCCAACTCCAACTCCAACTCCAACTCCAACTCCAACTCCAACTCCAACTCCAACTCCAACTCCAACTCCAACTCCAACTCCAACTCCAACTCCAACTCCAACTCCAACTCCAACTCCAACTCCAACTCCAACTCCAACTCCAACTCCAACTCCAACTCCAACTCCAACTCCCAGTTACCCTTCACCAGGTCCTCATTCCTTTTTAGCTGGCCCTACAGTTGCCAGCCTTTTATACCAGTGCTGGGTTAACTCAGCCCAATTGAACACAGGGAACAATCAACCCAGCTGGATGAGTCCTGTGCAGGTTATTACAAGAACATATATACATGGATAGAAAACTTGAAAGCTGTGCAGTATTCTGCTCACAGGCAAAAGTGAAACTAAAATTGGATCACATGGCACACTTCCCTTCGAGTGGTGTTATGCTGCAAAGTCCTTAAAGCGGAGGGTGACTGTAGATGTGTGCGAGAGGACAATAGGATGAGAGTGAGTGTGAGGGTTGGCTGTTTAGATGGGGATGTGAAGTGGTGACTTCAGGCAGAGGAATGAGTGGAGCTGCGAGACATGTTCATCTGAGGTAATCAGAGGGCGGAATTCTCCCATTGGGAGACAAACAGCCGATGCCAGAGTGAAACCCGGAGTGTTTCACTCCGGCGTTGGAGGCTGCTCCTCGCCCACTATTCTCTCCCTCCCCCTCCGGGGGCTAGGAGCGGCGGAGCGTGAATCTCGGGCGCCGGGCCTTGACGCCTGCGTCAAAGCGGCGCGCCGGGAATGACGCGGCCGGCGGCGCATAAGTGACGTCAGCCGCGCATGCGCAGGTTGGCCGGCTCCAACCCGCGCATGCGCGGTTGCCGTCTTCCCCTCCGCTGCCCCACAAGACATGGCAGCTTGATCTTGTGAGGCGGCGGAGGGAAAAGAGTATGTCTTTTAGAGACGCCGGCCCGACGATCGGTGAGCACCGATCGTGGGCCAGACATCTCCTGAGCACGCCCGTGGTTCTCGATCCTCCCTCCGCCCCCCACAGGCCCACAAACACCAGTCGCGCGCTGTTCATGCCGGCAGCGACCAGGTGTGGTTGGCGCCGGCATGAACCGGTCGGGTTCGGCAGGCCACTCGGCCCATCCGGGCCGGAGAATCGCCGGTCGCCGTGAGAAACGGCGAGCACCGATTCTCTGAGCGGCCTGTAGAAAAACGCAGCACGCCATTTTGGGTGGGGGTGGGAGAATTGCAGGGGGTGCCAGGGTGGCATGGCGTGATTCACCCGGCCCTCCCGTGATTCCCCCCCCCCCCCCCCCCCCCCCCGGCGTGGGGTGCAGAGAATCGCGCCCTCTGTGCTGGAGAATGCTAGGCTAGTCAGAGTGTGAGGCTTGGCCCCTGAAAGGGTGATGTCACTCAGCCTCGCAGAGGTCCTTCAGTTGCACTGTCTCTAGGTCGGAGGGAGCACAGGCCTGCTGCTGACTCAAATAAAAGCAAAATATGCTGGAAATCTGAAATAAAAACAGAAAATTCTGGATAAACTCAGAGACCTTCAAGCGGCTATTGGATAGGTACATGGATTACGGTAGAATAATGGAGTGTAGATTAATTTGTTCTTAAGGGCAGCACGGTAGCAGTGTGGATAGCACAATTGCTTCACAGCTCCAGGGTCCTAGGTTCGATTCCGGCTTGGGTCACTGTCTGTGCGGAGTCTGCACATCCTCCCCGTGGGCTTCCTCTGGGTGCTCCGGTTTCCTCCCACAGTCCAAAGATGTGCAGGTCGGGTGGATTGGCCATGATAAATTGCCCTTAGTGTACAAAATTGCCCTTAGTGTTGGGTGGGGTTACTGGGTTATGGGGATAGGTGTTGACCTTGGGTGGGGTACTCTTTCCGTGAGCCGGTGCAGGCTCGATGGGCCGAGTGACCTCCTTCTGCACGGTAAATTCTATGAAGCTCTGGCAGCATCTGTGGAAATAAATAGTTAATGCTTTGAGTATTAATGACCCTTCTACAGAACTGAAGCAAGGTAAAAATGTAAAGAATTTTATAGTTGGAAACAGGGCCAAGGAGGTGGAGCAGAATCGAAGAGCAGGAAATGAAATGAAATGAAAATCGCTTATTGTCACAAGTAGGCTTCAATGAAGTTACTGTGAAAAGCCCGTAGTCACCACATTCCGGCATCTGTCCGGGGAGGCTGGGAATCGAACCGTTGAAAGGCCTGCTTGGTCTGCTTTAAAAGCCAGCCATTTAGCAGAGTGAGCTAAACCAGCCCCTGTGAACTAAACCAGCCCCTGGTCAGGACAAAGGAGAGATTGACAAATTTGTCCTGGACATAAGACATTAATGGTGACATTAAGGGGTGAAAAGTGCTAATAGTGGCAAACTGTGAGACAGCAGAATGTATTATTGGGAGCAACTGGATAGCAAGGGGCATGCTGTGGGGGTGGGAAGTGGGGGCTACGTGCTGGGGGTGCAGGTCAGCAAAACGAAAAACAACAAATTACCGACATTAGGAGGGGGGTGGGGGGGGGGTTAATTTGGAATGGGAAATTTACTGTCTCAGGTTGTTGAACTCAATGTTGGGTCCTGAAGGCTGTAACGTGCTTAATTGGAAGATGAGGGGTGGCGTTCTCCCTTCTGGGGATTAAGTCCCCTGCTAGCGGGAAAACCGGCACCAATCACTCCGGCGTCAACAGCCCCCGAAAGTGACGAATTCTCCAAATTTACGGGGGCTAGTTTGACACCGGAGTGGTTAGCTCTGCTCCAGGCGACGCTGAAAGGCCAACGTGAGTTCGCGCTTGCGCGGAACGCCCAGTGTGATCTCGCGCATGCATGGACCGGCCGGTGTATTTCCGCGCGTGCACAGAACGGCTAGCGGTTCTCTTCTCTGTGCCGGCCCCCGGGCAATATGGCGGAGTCCTACAGGGGCCCGGTGCAGAAAAAAGAAGGCCCCCATGGAAACAGGATCGGTAGGCCCCGAACATGGGCCATGCCACCATGGGGCCCCCCCGGTGTCGGATCTACCCGCGCTCCCCCCAGGACAGCTCCCGCATGCTTACCTGCCAGTTCCCGCCGTGCATGTGGTGAGTAATTCACGCCGGTGGGACTGGCCAAAACTGGAAGGCCACTCGGCCCATCAGGGCCTGGAGAAATGCTGGGGGGGCCTCTGTCAACGGCTCCCGACCGGTGTGGCGGGAATCCCGCTGGCCCCCGCAAAACAGAGCCGGAGAATAGGGCAGCCGGTGTCGGGGCAGGATACGCGCCTTCCCCCAGGGATTCTCCGATCCGGCACAGTGTCAGAGAATCCCGGCTGAGGTGTTGATCTTTTGTTCTTCCAGTTTGTGTTAGGCATTACAGGAGCATTGCGGCAGGCCGAAGATGGACAGGTGGATATGAGATCAAGGTGTCTTCTTCACCCTCTCCCATCCACATCTGCTTGGTTGCCGTCTACCTGTTGTCCCAACCTCATTGCAATCCCTTAGATCCTGTCGTAGGATCTCCACCAAAGAGTACGAGATTGGGGAAAGGGAATGCTGGGATGAGGGGGATGGGAATGGGAAGAGGGTAGGGGAAGCGATCCCTAACCTTTAATTATAAATCGTTCCAGAAGATACAAAAATCTGAACACCCGCACATCCAGACAAAGGAACAGCGTCTTTCCCACAGCTACCAGACTCCTCAACGACTCCCCCTCAGACTGATCTGTTCCCTGTAAGAACACTATTTACGACGCCCTATACTGCTCTTGCTCATGTATTTGCTTTGTTTGGCCCTTGTTCCGCACTGTAACCAATCACTATTTGTTGATGTACTGTTTGTCAATGTACTTTGTCGATTATTAATTTTGTCTGCTATGTACGTACTGTGTACATCCCTTGGCTGCAGAAAAATGCTTTTCACTGTACTTCGGTAAATATGACAATAAATCAATCAATCAGTCATCTCTCCCACCTTTCTCAATTGGTTGGAAAGTTGGAGGCGGGACATGGTTCAGTTAAAGGTGTTATGTATTTACATTAATTCTTATTAGCTCTAGTGAAGCTCTGTTGTTTTAATGTATTCACGAGAAGTTTCATCATAAGTCCTAGCACAGAAAACAGTGAGAGAGAACAGTAAGAGGTAACACACTGTAAATTAAGCTCCGTTGATTTAAACCTCCGAGGTCCCTAGTATCACACATCCAAAACACAACATTAAAACTGGCAACGAGGGCTACGAATGTATGCTGGGTAGTCCCCTGGGAAGAAGAAATCTACTGAGAAAAGTTGGAAAAAAGAAAAGTTAGGAAGAAACATTTTTCACCCAACGCAATATGTGCCACGGAGAACTATTGGGCTAGGTGGACGTGACTAACGAATAATCTGCGTGAGGGAATCAAGGTAGCTGCTGAAAACGCGGTAGCGAAGTGTACATATGGGAAACCTCGATTAGTAGAAACATGGCAGGAGATTTTGACATTGTGGGACCCTTTGTTGATAATGTGAAGCAATGGAGATCCTATACTGAGCACTTTAGCTATTTTGTGCAGGCAAACAAAATAGCTTAAGATATTATGGTGCCCACTTTCCTGACTGTGATAGGTGGGGTGGGGAGGGGACATATTTGATGGGATTCTCCAACCCGTCGGGGGGCCGGAGAATCCCCGGGGGCGGCGTGAATCCCGCCCCGCCGCTCCGACGCCAGCTGCTGTATTCTCCGGCGCCGGTTTTCGGACGGGGGCGGAGATCACACCGCGCCGGTCAGGGGCCTTTGGCAGCGACCCACCCCGGCAATTCTCCGGGCTCCGATGGGTCGCGTGGCCGTCGGTTTCTGGCCAGTCCCGCCGGCGTGGATTGGACATGGTCCCACACGGCGGGGCCTGACTGGTAAGCCGGTTGGTGCGGTCCCCGGGGAGGCACGGGGGGATCAGTCCCCGGGGACCCCCATGGTGGCCTGGCCCGCGATCGTGGCCCACCGATCAGCGGGCGGGCCTGTGTCATGGAGGCACTTCTTCCTTCCACGCTGGACCCTGTAGGGCTCCACCATGGCCGGCGCGTGCATGCACCAGAATATATCAGCCGGTCTGCGCATACGCGGAACCACTTGTAAGCAAGTTTTTTGCCAAACCCTTGGTGGTGACAGAGCACTTTAGATTTCAGAAAGAAACCAAGAAGAGGGGGAGTCAATTGTGTAAATCGTGTATGTGGTTAAAAGACTCACAGAATATAGTGAGTTTGGAGATGTGCTGCATGACACTATTGGGGATAGATTTGGGATACGCAGCGAATTGATACAGAAACGTTATTAACTGAGAGTCATCTTACTCTGCAGAAGGCTATGCAAATCACCGTTTCTATGGAGCTGGCTGCAAAGAAAGCTCAGCAATTGAGCTTGTGTACTCAATACACAAAATGGCTGCTGGATCAACACCCAAGAATCTCGAGATTTGTACATGTTACCTGTTAATATATGTGGGTTACTGTAGTTGTGTGCAATGTCTCTTTAAGAAGGTAGTCATGTGACATATATGACATCATCGGTTACTTCTTGGGTTTTTGGCCTCAGTCTAATATCAACCATTGTCCAGTGAAGACCGAGCTAATAATAATAATAGTCACTTATTGTCACATGTAGGCTTCAATGAATTTACTGTGAAAAGCCCCTAGTCGCCACATTCCGGCGCCTGTTCGGGGATGCCGGTACGGGAATTGAACCCGCGCTGCTGGCCTTGTTCTGTATTACATACCAGCTGTTTAGCCCGCTGTGCTAAACCAGTGGTATCATTAGAGGCTAATAAGCCTCTGTTGATTTGCATTCAACCCACTTGCATCAGCATTCTATTTCTTTGGTACTGTTAGTGCAAAGGCACAACATTGGCAATGTGCAGAGCTAGGGCATTCTGCAGCTGAACGTTGGTGGAAAGACATTGAAGCTGTGAATAAAAAGGACACATAGGCCGTTGTTCACGCCGGCGGGATATTCCGATCCCATGCCGCCGCATGGGTTTCCGTGTGATGAGGGGTGCAGTCACTGGGAAATCCCATTGACAATCAATGGCGGAGTTGGTAATTCTCGCTGCTGGGTCACCTCCACCACCATAAACCATGTGGTGGGTTGGTCGGTAAATCCAGCCCATAGAGCGTGACTGCAGGAAGAAAAAGCAAGCTCTAAGTAAAAATAAGAAGCAAGGTAGCATTTAAACAAAAGAAAAGGAGGAATGTCCATCCTGTACATAAGGGTTGAGCAGAACAAAGTGACACGCAGTCAGTGGAGGAATTATCACTGATGGTACCAACCATTGCTGGTATGACACACTGGTACTCGGTCACTCCACTGCTGGATGAACAGCCAGGGAGGATGGAATTTGTCACTGGTGCAGCAGTCTCGTTGGAGCCAGAGACTGTCCATAAGGAGAAATTTAAACACATTCCCTTAAGGCCCGCAAGGATAGTGCTGAAGACATACACAGGAGAAATGGCTCCACTGAAGAGCCGCACTGAAGTAGATGTGCAACTTAATGGGCAAACAGCAGATTATGTATATGTAATAAAGGGAAACCATCCAGTGTTGATGGGTCAAACATGGCTGGAGAAGATTCGACTGAACTGGACCGAGGTCAACATGATAACCAATGGAGAATCCAGCTTCACGAAAACTTTAAAGAAGCACACTTGTGTTTGATGGTGAATTAGGGAGCATGAAAGATATTACAGTTAAACTTAAAATAAAAAAAGGCAGCCAAGCTGGCAATAATTTTCAATTCCTCTCTGGCCACAGGAGAGGTGCCGGAGGACTGGAGGAGAGCCAATGTGGTATCATTATTCAAAAAGAGCGGAAGGGATAAACCAGGAAACTACAGGCCAGTCCGTCTAACCTCCATGTTGGGGAAACTATTGGAAGCAATTCCGAGAGACAGAATTGATCTGCATTTGGAGAGGCAGGGATTAATCAAGAACAGTCAGCATGGTTTTGTTAAGGGGAGGTCATGTCTGACCAACTTGATTGAATTTTTCGAAGAGGTGACCAGGTGTGTAGATGAGGGCAATGCGTTTGACATAGAATCCCTACAGAGCAGAAAGAGGCCATTCAGCCCACACCGACCCTCCGAAAGAACACCTTAACCTCGGCTCACTCCCCCACACTATCCCCGTAGCCCCACCTTACCTTTGGAAACTAAGGGGCAATTTGGTGTGGCAATTCCACGCAACCTGCACATCTTTGGACTGTGGGAGGAAGCACCCAGAGGAAACCCATGCAGATACGGGGAGAACGTTCAAACTCCGCACAGTCACCCAAGGCCGGAATTGAACCCGGGTCCCTGATGCTGTGAAACAGCAGTGCTAACCACTGTGCCACCATGCCACATAGTCTACTTGGACTTCAGCAAGGCTTTTGATAAGGTCCCACATGGGAGACTGATAATGAGGGGATCCAAGGAAATTTAGCAAATTGGATCCAGAATTGGCTGAGTGACAGGAAGCAGAGGGTGTTGGTCCAGGGGTGTTTTTCTGACTGCAAGCCTGTGTCCAGTTGGGTCCTGCAGGAATCAGTGTTGGTGCCCTGGCTGTTTGTGGTTTATATAAATGATTTAGACATGAATGTAGGAGGGTTGATCAGTAAGTTTGTAAATAATATTAAAATTGGTGGAGTGGTAAAGAGAGAGGAGGATAGCCTTCAATTACAAGTGGATATAGACGAGCTGGTCAGATGGGCTGATCTGTGGCAATTGGAATTCAATCTGAATAAGTGTGAGGTGATGCACTTGGGCAGGACAAACAAGGCAAGGGAATACATGGTCAATTGCAAGACCCTGGGGAACACCGAGGATCAGACTGACCTTGGCGTGCATGTACACCAGTCTCTTAAGGTAGCAGGGCAGATGGATACATTGGTTAGGAAGGCATATGGTATACTTGCCTTTATTAGCTGGGAAATTGAGTTTAAGAGCAGGGAGATTTTGCTGGAACTGTATAAAATGTTGATTAAGCCACAGCTAGAGCACTGTGTGCAGTTCTGGAATCCAGATAATGGGAGGGATGTGATTGCACCGGAAAGGATGCAGAGGAGATTTACCAGGATGTTGTCTGGGTAGAAGAGTTTAAGTTGTGAAGAGAGATTAGATAGACTGGGCTTGTTTTCCTTGGAGCAGAGGAGACAGACTGAGGACATGATTGAGATGTATAACATTATGAGGGGCATAAATAGAATAGACAGGAGGAAGCTTTTCCTCTTGGTGGAAGGATCAATGGCCAGGGGGCACAGATTTCAGGTAAGGGGCAGGAAGTTCAGAGGGGATGTGATAAAAATTAATTTACTCAGAAGGTAGCGGAAGTTTGGAATCGCTGACAGAAAGGGTGGTGGAGGCAGAGACCCTCATCACATTTAAGAAATATTGAGATGTGCACTTGCGATGCCAAAGCATACAGGCTATGGGCCAAGTGCTGAAAAATTGAATTATGATAGTTAGGTGGTTGTTTGTGACTGGCCCAGACGTGATGGGCTGAAGGGCCTTTTCTGCGCTGTCGACCTCTATGACTCTATAACTCCAACCTCTTGTGCCAGAACAAGAAGTGGAAGTGGTCAGATCAATGCAATAATGCTTTTGTGAAAGCCATAGAAGCATTAATTCAATCTGAGGTTCTCATGCACATTGACCCTACGTGCTCTTACAGTTAGCATGTGATGTCCCTCCTTATAGTGTTGGAACGGTGGTCTCTCACATCAAACCATTGATGAAGTAAGCCCTATTGCTTTTGCTTTTCGAACCATGCGCAAAGCTGAAAGTAATTATGCCCAGATTGAAAGGGAAGCATAAGGCATAAGTAAAGAAATTCCATCAGTTCCTATACAGGAGAAAGTTCACATTGTTGACGGACCATTGTCCATTAACTACAATTTTTGGACCACACACTGGAAATCTGTCACTTGCTGCAAGTAGAAGGCAAAGATAGGCACTGCCTTTGTCTGCACATATTTATACCATTAAGTACCGATAGCCAAGCCCACATGGTGTTGTGGATGGAGTTTCAAGATTACCACTGCCAGGTGATTCGTTAGACTGCTCAAATGGAAAAATATCTTCTACTTTGAACAAGGAGACAACACACCAGTCACTTCTAAACAAGTGACGATACACACTCGGAGTGATCCGATACTCTCAGAAGTGATGGAAAAGGTATTACAAGGCAAGACTTTGGAACTAGCATCGAGCCTGAAACCCTACTACTCCAGCTGTCAGTAAGGTCAGGATGTCTTCTATGGGGGTTCAGTATTATAATTCTGCCACCATTGAGGAAACGGATGTCAGAGAAACTACTTGGGAGCCATTGTGGAGTCGTACACATGAAGGAAATAATGAGAAGTCATTTCTGGTGGCCTGGACTGGAAATCAAAGAGAAAGTTAGAACTGTTCCTTCCTGTGCGCAGGTAAGAAACCTGCCACACTTGGCACCACTCCATCCATGGGAATGGTCTGAAGAGGCTTAGCAACAGGTGCATGAGGATTCTTCAGGACAATTTGAAGGACACTTATTCTCGGTAATGGTTGATGCTCATCCCAAGGGGCCAGAAGTCGCCGTGATGAAATAGAAGACTATTGAGAAGCTAGGAGAAGCTTAGTCATTTTGGATTCCCTGAACAACTGGCAAATGACAAAGGATCTCAACTTGTCTCACAAGAATTCAGAAGTCTTTTACAAGACAATAGTATTGAACATATGAAGGCTGCACCCTGCTATTAATGGACTAGTGGAACATTTTGTCCAAACCATGAAACATACCTTGAGAGCAACCAAGGAACAAGGTTCACTGATCAAACATCTTTATCAAACTGCTACTGGTTTATAGGAATACCACACATTCCATGACCAAGGACTCCCCTGCATTATAATGATGAAACGACAACTACATTCTGCGTTCGATCTGTTGAAACCTCTGAAAACGAAAGAGATTGTACAACTTCAACAGCAAATACGAATGCAAACAATGGAAAAGCAATGCAAAATGTAGTTTTCCACCAAGGATAAGACTTTCTGGCTAGGAATTACTCCACAGGGGAGATATGGGCTCCTAACACAATCCCTGAACAGACTGGACCATCTCTTATACTTCCCAGACCAGAGGTGACATTATCTGGAAGAGACATATAGACCAGTTGCTGGCTGGAAGAATGGAATCAAAGCCTGCGGAAAGTCCAGGTTCAACCCCACAAAGCCTTGACTCTTCCTACAACCCCAACACTAACCTCGCCTGCTGATCAGACACAGGTTCAACTTACTTCAACACCAGTTAAACAAAACACTGATGACGTTAGTACAAAGACGGAAATGCCAGGGGTTACCATCAATGTAAAGAAGAAGGCGCCAGAGGTTCGCCGCCCACCGTTTCGAAAGTGATGACCTCCAGGCCGTCTGACTTATTGATTATTGTTACTGTTGAACTTGCTTTGAACTTGTTGGGAACGTACAATTTAAGGGGGGAGGAAATGTTGGCTGGAGTTCTCTTTTTCCACTGGCAGCCACACCCCCTCCCATGGATTTCACGGCAGTGTGGGGTGGCTTCAATTATCCCGTTGACAAGCTGAAGGAGTAGAGAATCCCGCTGCTAGCAAACGGGGGGCCACCGAGAAACACTTGGCTGGGGGAGCGGAGAACCCCATCCGTTATGTAGTTGCATTCATTCTTACTAGCTCCAGTGAATCTCTGTTGTCTTAGAGTATTCACCGGAAGTGATGCCGTAATTCCTAGCACGGGAAATAGAGAGCGAAGAACAGCCATATAAGAGATAACACACTGTAAATTAAGCTCCGTTCTTTTGAACCTCCATGCTCCCTAGTATCACATCTCCAAAACACAACATAACGGTCCCGAGAAAACATACTCCAGCGGCACATGGGTTCCTGACCCGCTACAGGTCCTGCTATTTGGTCAAGGACTATCAATTTAAAATTCTGCACCTTGAGTCGTTTGAACATCCTGAATGAAATAGGCAGTATCTCTGTTCACTGTGCCAAGAAATACACAAAACACTGTGAGATTAATTATAAAATAACTTATGGGCATGAAATTAGATCAGGTGCAGTGTCTTCAATGGAAAATAACATTGAGCGGCTGCAAAACCAGCATTGCAGCCATTCACGTCAGCTTCTAGATAGATGGATTAGGTTAGGATTGTCCCTTAAGTATATAAAAACTCTTTAGAAAAGAGCAGCTTGTTATCACATTGTTTCCTTTGAGAAAGTGGCCACAAGGGTTTCCATTATGTTATAATATGAAAAAAGTTACATTGGCACTTCAAGCAGAAAGAGTAATTCGATAGCAGGTCCAATCCCTGCCCTGTACCTGCACTGACAGCAGCTGCAGTAGCTGTATAGCTCTGTATTCACGTTGGCATCAATAGATAACATTGGCACGAGTTGTTGAAGACTGATTAAAAAGCTAAATATGATCATGTTTTAGGAGAGATGGCAAAATGATAGATGCGATTGAAGGAAGATGCCCTGTCAGATCGTACAAATGGAAAGAGTAAAGGAACCATATGAGCAACAGAACAAGCTGGCAAATGGTCTTAGGGCGTTATGGGATATATATGAAGATTGAGAACTCCTGGTTCAGAACTTCATGTGACAGGAACACAGGTCAGGAATTCAGTTCTGTATTAGTTTCAATGGATGGTAATCTATGGTCAGAATTGTATACCTTAATGTCCTGATTTCTAATATGCACCATAAAAACTAGGAACAAACTTAGGCAATTCAGTCCCTTGAGCCTGCTCACCATTCAATAAGATCGTGGATGATCTCCTCTCGGCCTCAACTCCCACTTTCCTGCCTGTTCTCCATAACCTTTCAACCCATTAATACTTAAAAATCTGTCTATCTCCTCCTGAAATGTATTCAATGCCGGCAACCACTGCTTTCTGGGGTTTTGAATTTCACAGGTTCATAATGTAAGGAACCTTTTTTAAATCCTTGTCTGATCCATGTGTCCTTTTTAATTCCTGTCTTGCTGGCTACTTTTAAACTACAGACTTTTCAAACTCCTCTGCTGGAAGCTGCTAATTGAACTCGCTCAAGGGGATTCCCCTCCGTGCAGTGTGCTGTGTGGCACAGTCCTGTGGTGTCATTTTGATGGACTTGGTTGCAGCCAATGGACTTTTTTGAAATTTCGGGTCTTGTTCAATTCTCGATTATGATTGGTGGAGCCCTTAAGAAGCTCCCAGAAAGTTCTGCAAAGAAGGGCAGGCAGGCTCTCAGGTTTTAGTTTCATTTTTGGAACAGAGCTGAAAAAGCCTTTAAGTCTTCTCTCCCTGAAGGGGGTCGTCCTCTCTCAAAATCCCCAGTTGGAGGCTCTGTTTTCTCCTCAGCCAGGCTGGTACGCATTCTCTTTGAGACGACATAGATACATAGAAGATAAGAGCAGGAGGAGGCCTTTTGGCCCTTCGAGCCTGCTCCGCCATTTGTCGCAATCATGGCTGAGCATCCAACTCAATAACCTTTGATCCCATTCGCCCCAAGTGCTTTATCTAGCCGCCTCTTGAATATATTCAATGTTTTAACATCAAATACTTCCAGTGGCAATGAATTCCACAGACTCACCACTCTTTGCTTGAAGAAATGTCTTCTCGTCTGTGTCCAAAATGGTTTACCCTGAATCCTCAGACTGTGATCCCTGGTTCTGGACCCACCCACCATCGGGACTATCTTCCCTGCATCTACCCTGTCTGGTCCTGTTAGAATTTTATAAGTCTCTCTGAGATCCCCCCTCATTCTTCTGAACTCCAGCGTGTCAATCTATTCTCATATAACAGTCCCGCCATCCCTGGAATCAGTCTGGTAAACCTTCGCTGCACTCCCTCGAGAGCAAGAACATCCTTCCTCAGAAAAGGAGACCAAAACTGCACACAATATTCTAGGTGTGGTCTCACCAAGGCCTTGTTTAATTGCAACAACACATCCCTGCTCCTGTACTCGAAACCTCTCGCAATAGAGGCCAAAATACCATTAGCCTTCTTTACCGCCTGCTGCACCTGCATGCTTACCTTCAGCGACTGGTACACAAGGACACCACGGTCCCGCTGCACACTCCCATCTCCCAATTTACAACCATTCAGGTAGTAATCTGCTTTCCTGTTTTTGCTTCCAAAGTGAATAACCTCACATTTATCCAAATTATACTGCCTCTGCCATTGATTTGCCCACTCGCCCAACCTGTCCAGATCATGCTGTAGGATCACTGCATCCACGTCACAGTTCACCCTCCTTGGTATCATCTGCAAACTTTGTGAATCCTTAATCATTAATATCATTAAAATCATTAATATATATTGTGGATAGCTGGGGTCCCAGCACCTATCCCTGTGGCACCCCACTAGTTACTGCCTGCCAATTTGAAAAGGACCCATTAACCCCTACTCTTTGTTTCCGCTCAGCCAACCAGTTTTCTATCCACTTCAATACACTCGCCCCAATCAAATGAGCTTTAATCTTGCACAATAATCTCTTCAGCAGGACTTTGTCAAACGCCTTCTGAAAGTCCAAATATACCACACCGACTGTTTCCTCTTATCAACTGTACTAGTTACATCTTCAAAGAATTCCAACAGATTTGTCGAGCATGATTTCTCCTTCATAAATCCATGCTGACTCTGACCGATCCTGCCACTGCTTTCTAAATGTTCCGCTACAAAATCCTTGATAATGGATTCAAGGATTTTCCACACTACTGATGTTAGGCTTACTGGTCGATAATTCCCTGTTTTCTCTTTACCTCCCTTTTTGAATATTGGAGTGACATTGGAGGGGCAGCACGGTAGCACAGTGGTTAGCACAGTTGCTGCACAGCTCCAGCATCCCAGATTCTATTCCCGGCTTGGGTCATTGTCTGTGCGGAGTCTGCACGTTCTCCCCGTGTCTGCGTGAGTTTCCTCTGGGTGCTCCGGTTTCCTCCCACAGTCCAAAAATGAGCAGGTTAGGTGGATTGGCCATGATGAATTGTCCCTTAGTGTCCAAAGATGGGTTTTGGGGATGGGGTGGGATGGGGGGTAGTGGGCCTGGGAGGGTGCTCTTTTGGAGGGTCGGTTTAAATTGGATGGGCCGAATGGCCAAAATTGCCCTTAGTGTTGGGTGGGGTTACTGGGTTACGGGGATAGGATGAACGTGTAGGCTTGGGCAGGGTGCTCTTTCCAAGAGACGGTGCAGACCCGATGGGCCAAATGGCCTCCTTCTGCACTGTAAATTCTATGAAACGAGTTTTCTGCAATTCATGCACCGCGTCGCTCTGAACTTTTTCTCCACTTAAATAATTTGCCATTCTATTTTTCCGACCAAACAAGATAACCTCACACTTATCCACGTGAAACTCCATCTTCCAAATTTTGACCCCCTCCTCTCACCTATCCACATCTGTTTGTAAATTTCTTATTTCCTCGTTTCAATTTCCCATCCCACACTGGTAACATTTTCCATTTTCTCTGCAGAGGTTTCAGCGCCAGATCATGTTTCAATTAGTAACATAAGAGACTAATGTATCAAATCATGAGATGTAATACACTTGTTACATCCATATTGCTAATTCTGCCACTCAGTAAGCACGCATGCGACCTAACTCTCTGGGAATCAGCAGCTCTGTACCAGATGCGAGTGACAATTGGATGAATCTATCTGAATACCATTTGTTCCTTTCCAGTGGTCCCAACCGTGAATGGCCGACGCAAACACCAAAGGCCTTTCAGTAATCGAGGAACTTCCGTGCGTTCTGAAGCAACACTTCTGGACATTATTTTGAGGAACAAATAAGGTGACAGCCACAACCCAACTATGGGTAATATCCCAAAAACTTTGCAGTGAAGTTCCCAGGTGGTTAGCAATACTAACCTGCAGCCACTTCCAAATGCCCAGGACCCTAACCATAAGGAAGGCCCTAAACGCTGACCAGTGGGCAGTCCCTGGACAAGTAGGCCCCAAATGCCAAACACAAGATAGGCTGCAAACATTTCTGAGCATAAGGCAGCCCCCTGGCTTTGAACCTTGAACTCTAACTGAGAAACATACTTCAGAGACCAGCTGCCAGACCTATTTGGACTGACTGTGGGATTCTGACCAACAAGCCTCACTCTGTTCAGTTGATGAATGGCACAGTGGCACAGTGGCTAGCACTACTGCCTCACAGCACCAGGGACCCAGGCTTGATTCCAGCCCTGGGCGACTGTTTGGGTGGAGTTTGCACGCTCTCTGCATGTCCATATCGGTTCCTGCTCAGCCATACCATACACCATGCCAGGCTCTGTTCTCACTTAGCCACAGCCCTTCACATTAATACAACAATCCACATGGCTGACTCATAGAGACTATTTCTGGCCATCTTTCTCACTACCTACATCTTCTTAGATGCCTCCAACCCATCAATCTACAAGACCACAATAAGACCATGCAACATAGGAGCAGAAGTCGGCCACTCAGCCCATTGAATCTGCTCATCTAACCTAATTGCAACAGAGTCCCATGTCAAACGCATTTAGCCAGTTGTTCCCCGGCGCTCGCAGTGTCAAAAAAACACCACGCTATCAAATGATCCTCGACACCCACCTGGGGGCAGGGCACCCAAGGGCCCAATCCCCAGCACAGGAAAAATGTCAGTCTGGCCGTGCCAGCCTGGCAGTGCCCCTGTCAGCTGGCAGTGCCATATGGGCACCTTGGTGCTGCCCAAGCATCCAGATATTCATTGATTTTGTTCAAAGGTACAAAGGCAATGGCAATAATCATTTTAGCTTTTAACGCAAAATCTGGATCAGTGTTATACAAACTACGGAACCCCATACTAGCTAGATGTTTTTGCATATTTTGAGCTAAATGAAAAAAAAGTCCTTTTATTTGAACATCAGGGAATATGTCTTTCATAGCACTGTGCGCAGCTTGTTCATAATCACAGACGATTCTGGGTTTCAAGTTGGGTTCGATTTCTTTCAATAATGCGAACATTCTCGCATATGTGGTGCGTTGCTTGTTGGGCAAAAGAGCATAAACCGTAGGAGTAACTCCTCCGTGTTTTTTTTACCATAATTACATAAATCTGAGAAAAGAGGCTGGGAGCAATACTGAATGTGCCATCTGCAAACCACATATCAGATGTCAATAAGTGTTGTAGCCAACTCTGTCTTCCGAAGATTAATATCCGGTCGTGACCTGGTCCGCTATCACAAAGTAAAACATTTTCTTCCACTCCTGGTTGAGGGACATATATCCTGTAGCATTCTGGCACAATCAATTGTTGTAAATCACTTGGATTGGTGGGGGTGTTCAATACAGAATTACGCTTTCTGCTTATCATTCTCCTCAAAGCAGATATATTAGGAATGGCTGGTAGACTAGCTTGGGATATGTCTGTCAAACATTCATTAACAACTACAGTCGGTGCCTCAAGGGTTTCCTGTGCTCTCTTTTTTATTTTAGTTTTCACGAGTGCAACCTCTACTTGTGCAGCAGAAGCATCATGCGAATGGCTGTTCAGCTGCCTCACCACGTTTGCAGCTTTAGTATGGAGCCGTGCTTTGCACCGTTTTCTTTGCTCACAACGCCAAAATTTCACTTCGCTGTCACCTTTGCTTGTTTTGTCAAAGACGTAAAGGAATCCATTATGAACAAATTTTTCTTTACCACGTTTCGTTGATACTTCCTCAGCCATCATATGGGTATGCAAATAGGTTTAGTTAAAAAATATATAAAAAGATGGTGATAGAAGGAAACACTTGTGACAGCGGACCCGCACCAGCAGCCAACTCAACTGAGGCTAATTTACAAATAAAGAAATGTTATTTTGGCGCCAAAACGTCCGGCGCCAAAACAGCCGGCGCCAAAACAGCCGGCGCCCAAATGGCTGCGCCAAAACGTACCTAACCCTCACGATCTTCCTCTGGTGCCACACTCAAAGCCTGCGCAGGTCATTGCAGAACCGCACGAAGATAGGGACGGCGAGATGACGGAGGCAGCAGACTCCAACTCCGAGATGGATACACAGGACGCCTCAGAGGGGAGTCCTCGGTCCCACAGGCCATAGATGTACAACCGTTATGCCGTTCATCACGGAAGCGCCATTCTCCGTCTCGTTACACACTGCCCGATCTGGCAAATGGTGTCCAGCCTGTGGCAAAACGAGTTGAACACCCTCCTTCGCCAGGGTCTTCGGTGGATTCCTTGGACTTTGGGGGGGAGGGATGTTATAACCTGCCTGCTTACCATTGGCTGGGGACTAATGGCAATCCCACAATCCTTAGGGAGTTTGAGCTTCCCCAATGAGGGGGACGGAGAAATCATTAGCAGATTCCCTGCATAAATAGAGCTGGCCAGTATGGAACCAGCTGGAGAGAAGTGAGCAGCAAGGGAGTACTGCTTCTGCTGTTGTATAAATGTAATTGTAAATAAAGTTATTTCTTTCTATTCTACAAACTTATGCTGAATTAAATGACCCTCTTATGGACTGACCTCATTAGCACTACACCCTGTATGCTTCACCCGATACCGGTGTTATGTAGTTATGTGTACCTTGTGTTGCCCTATTATGTATTTCCTTTTCTTTTCATGCACTTAATGATCTGTTGAGCTGCTCGCAGAAAAATACTTTTCACTCAACCTCGGGACACGTGACAATAAACAAAGTCCAATCCAAATGACAGATGTTCAGGTGACTGGACTATAAAGTTGCCTGTTTTTTTGTCTCTCTACCTTTTTGAATAGGGTGTTACATTGGCAGTTTTCCAATCCCCTGGAACTTTTCCAGAATGTAAAGATTCTTGGATGATCACTACCAGTGAATCCACTATCTCTGTAGCTGCTTCAATATCCGGGGATACAACCCATCAGGTCCAGGAGGCTTATTGGCCTTTAGCCCCATTAGTTTCCCCAGTACTTTTTCTCCAATGATAATTATTGTATTTATTTCCTGAACCACCTACCCCCCACCCCCGCCCAGTCCCTCTTTTGCTCCTTGATTATTTAGTATTGTTGGAATGTTACTAATGTCTTCCACCGCAAAGACTGATGCAAAGTATTTATTTAACTCTTCTGCCATTTCCTGGCTACCCATTATTATTTCCCCAGTCTCATTCTCTAAGGAGCCCATTTTCACTTTGGCCTCCCCTCTTTGTTATATATTTAAAGAAGCTCTTATTGTCCGTTTTTATGTTACTTGCTAGTTTACCCTCAGTTTATTCTTATCATTGGTATTCGCACTGGAAAAAGCTCATTCTAAGCTTCTGTGTTGAATTGCTTCTTGAGTGACTTAAACACCGCTGTTGTAATATGGAATAGCTACTGTGTGCCAAGAGGCAAAAGATGAGTGACTATCTCGGGATGGTGGGGACACAGACGCATTGAATATTCGTCATGATTTTCTAAAGGTCAGCATTGGTTAGACCCAGGTGGAGCGTAATGTCTGCAATAATCTTTCAAGAATAGCCAAGACATTTCTCCAGATAATCCAAGTTGTTATTGCAGCTGGAACCTTGATTAAATTTAATGTGCGTATCAAGCCAGAAATGGAAATAGGGCTGGGAACGTTTCAATTATTTTGTGAACATTTCTCCCGATGTTAAGTACTGGATAAATAAATTCCAACACTGTCCCCAAAGAGCTCCCTTAATTAGGGCATACCTTCACCTGCAACCCAATAACCCTACTGAACCTTTTGGACACTAAGGGGCAATTTAACATGGCCAATCCACCAAACCTGCACATCTTTGGACTGTGGGAGGAAACCGGAGCACCTGGAGGAAAGGTGCTAACTCCACACAGACAAAGAACACAGAACAAAGAAAAGTACAGCACAGGAACAGGCCCTTCGGCCCTCCAAGCCTGTGCCGACCATGTTGCCCGTTTAAACTAAAATCTTCTACACTTCCTGGGTCCGTATCCCTCTATTCCCATCTTATTCATGTATTTGTCAAGATGCCCCTTAAATGTCACTATAGTTCCTGCTTCCACCACCTCCTCCGGCAGCGAGTTCCAGGCACCCACTACCCTCCATGTAAAAAAACATGCCTCGTACATCTCCTCTAAACCTTGCCCCTCACACCTTAAACCTATGCCCCCTAGTAATTGACCCCTCTACCCTGGGAAAAAGCCTCTGACTATCCACTCTGTCTATGCCCCTCATAATTTTGTAGATCTCTATCAGGTCGCCCCTCAACCTCCGTTGTTCCAGTGAGAACAAGCCGAGTTTATTCAATCACTCCTCATAGCTAATGCCCTCCATACCAGGCAACATCCTGGTAAATCTCTTCTGCACCCTCTCTAAAGCTCCACATCCACAGACAGTCAACCAAGGCTGGAATTGAACCCGGGTCCCTGGCGCAGTGCTAATCGCTGTGACACCGTGCCGCTGGTTCTACCATTCCATGATTCTTCAATACAGTTAATCATTCATAAATTATATGGCCAGCATTTATTGTCAATCTCAGATTACACTTGAACTGAGTGGCTTACGAGTTCATTTCAAAGGGCATTTAAGAGTCAGTCACTTTGCTGTGGGCCTGGAATCTTATGATGATCAGATCAGCTAAGGACGACAGATTTCCTTCACAAAAGGATATTAGTGAACCAGATGGGGTTTGTAGCCATCTCAGATGGCCACCTGCAAAGGATCATGGGAATTATGGCCAACTCAGTACTCAGACACACTCAGAGCTTGTGTGTGTATTTGCAACCCAGATAGCTAGACGCGATCGAAACCCCCGCTCGTTTGCATTCTAATGGCCCATTTCCCCAGAACAAAAGGACTGTACTCAGGTAACCGATACAGATGCAGACTAACCAGCGCCACTCCCTTTGCTAAGAAAGCCCAAACAGCCAAGGTCAATGACCGCTCAGGACACACCCAGCCATCAAGGCACCCGCCCCTTTATTGGCCAGAATCTAAGGCAGGGATCGAAGCCCTGGATCGAGTTATTGGGTCCAAAGCTAAGGACCGCCCCAAAGAGCGCAAAATCCCAGAGGGATAAAAAGAGACACAGCCATGTGTTCGGTCTCTCTTGACCCCGGCCTATGCCTAAAACCAAGTGCAGCATTACGACCAGAAGACAAGTTCAAGACCAACGATTGCTACCAGACGGATGAGTCCAGCAGAAACGAAGCCACTTCTTCCACCCAGCCACGCAAGATCCGAACAAAGGCCTTGTTCATCTGCAAAGAGCCGGTTGCCCTGAAGTTAAGTATAGGTTATTGTAGTTGTTAGGTGTAGTTTAACTTGTAGTGTTTTATGTTGCATGTCGAAGTAATCCTTGTGTGTAAATAAACTATCTTTGAACTTGACCTGACTAACTGGTTGTTTGGTCTTTGATCAATATCCGGCAAAGCCTTGTGGTGGTATCATTTGATACCTGGCGACTCTGAAAAGCAATATCATTAATAACTGCAATATAGAGTTAATTTGACAACATTATTGGTGACGCTCGTGGGATAGTATTCCACTCATTAAAAAGAGCAACAGGTTTCACAACTATCGACAATGATTTCATGGTCAACTTTAGACTTTTAATTCTTGATTTTTCATTGAATACAAATTTCACCAGCATCACCCCCGCCACACCAATAAATCATCAGGCATTGTTACCTGCTGAATCTGTATACCACTTGCTGGAGGCTCCAAATGGTTGAGACTGTGCTTCCTACCAGAGGCTGCACTCCAAGATCATAGGCTGGATGCTCCGCAACTCCGCGCCGAAATCGCGTTTGGTGTGGGGTTGGAGAATCAACTTTCGCGCTGAAATCGGGACCGCTGCCGGTCCGCGATTCTCCAGGACCCGAGAATAGCCATTTTCGCGGAGTGCTCTGCATGGTTGGGGGCCATTGCCAGAGGCCCTCCAAGCGATACCCAGCTCCCAACCGGCTGGGTTCCTGGCAGCGTGGTTCTAACCACCTATTGCCCATCAGGAAACTCATGTGGTGGCTGTGGGCTCGTCCGCGGCTGCCCTGGTGGGGGGGCAGGAGATTCGGGAACGGGGGTGGGGGGGGGGCACAGATCGTACTGGTCGGATCTTCAGGCATGCGGCCGATCGGGGGGGCCTGCATCTTGCAGCTGCCTCCTCAATCCGAGTTTGCCATGATCTTCGGCACAGCCGCTGGAGACCTCTGCCGTGCGCATGCACGGACCCAAAATCCGATGGGCCCGGATCCGCAGCAAAAGCTGCGTGAATCACTCCGGGTCCCTGCTAGTTCACTGCAGGGCATTCATCGGTTCAAACTTTCTTCAGGAAACTTCGGACAGAAACGCCAGCGTTTTAACGCCAGCGTAGGGACATAGCCCCATTTCGGGAGAAACCAGCTTCATGTCTCCAACATCGAGAGGCTCCACCTGCAGCTCCGTCTCCAACATCGAGAGACTCCACCGGCAGCTCCGTCTCCAACATCGAGAGACTCCACCTGCAGCTCCGCCCCCAACATCGAGAGGCTCCACCTGCAGCTCCGTCTCCAACATAGAGAGGCTCCACCTGCAGCTCCGTCTCCAACATCGAGAGACTCCACCTGCAGCTCCGTCTCCAACATCGAGAGGCTCCACCTGCAGCTCCGTCTCCAACATCGAGAGGCTCCACCTGCAGCTCCGTCTCCAACATCGAGAGGCTCCACCTGCAGCTCCCCCTCCAACATCGAGAGGCTCCACATGCAGCTCCCGTTCCAACATCGAGAGGCTCCACCTGCAGCTCCTGTTCCAACATCGAGAGGCTCCACCTGCAGCCCCGTCTCCAACATCGAGAGGCTCCACCTGCAGCTCCGTCTCCAACATCGAGAGGCTCCACCTGCAGCTCCATCTCCAACATCGAGAGGCTCCACCTGCAGCTCCGTCTCCAACATCGAGAGGCTCCACCTGCAGCTCCCTCTCCAACATCGAGAGGCTCCACCTGCAGCTCCATCTCCAACATCGAGAGGCTCCACCTGCAGCTCCATCTCCAACATCGAGAGACTCCACCTGCAGCTCCATCTCCAACATCGAGAGGCTCCACCTGCAGCTCCGTCTCCAACATCGAGAGGCTCCACCTGCAGCTCCATCTCCAACATCGAGAGGCTCCACCTGCAGCTCCGTCTCCAACATCGAGAGGCTCCACCTGCAGCTCCCGTTCCAACATCGAGAGACTCCACCTGCAGCTCCATCTCCAACATCGAGATGCTCCACCTGCAACTCCGTCTCCAACATCGAGAGACTCCACCTGCATCTCCGTCTCCATCGAGAGACTCCACCGGCAGCTCCGTCTCCAACATCGAGAGGCTCCTCCTGCAGCTCCGTCTCCAACATCGAGAGGCTCCACCTGCAGCTCCGTCTCCAACATCGAGAGGCTCCACCTGCAGCTCCGTCTCCAACATCGAGAGGCTCCACCTGCAGCTCCGTCTCCAACATCGAGAGGCTCAACCTGCAGCTCCCTCTCCAACATCGAGAGACTCCACCTGCAGCTCCGTCTCCAACATCGAGAGGCTCCACCTGCAGCTCCGTCTCCAACATCGAGAGACTTCACCTGCAGCTCCGTCTCCAACATCGAGAGGCTCCACCTGCAGCTCCGTCTCCAACATCGAGAGGCTCCACCTGCAGCTCCTGTTCCAACATCGAGAGGCTCCACCTGCAGCTCCGTCTGCAACATCGAGAGGCTCCACCTGCAGCTCCGTCTCCAACATCGAGAGGCTCCACCTGCAGCTCCATCTCCAACATCGAGAGGCTTCACCTGCAGCTCGGTCTCCAACATCGAGAGGCTCCACCTGCAGCTCCCTCTCCAAAATCGAGAGGCTCCACCTGCAGCTCCGTCTCCAACATCGAGAGGCTCCACCGGCAGCTCCGTCTCCAACATTGAGAGGCTCCACCTGCAGCTCCGTCTCCAACATCGAGAGGCTCCACCTGCAGCTCCGTCTCCAACATCGAGAGGCTCCACCTGCAGCTCCGTCTCCAACATCGAGAGGCTCCACCTGCAGCTCCATCTCCAACATCGAGAGGCTCCACCTGCAGCTCCGTCTCCAACATCGAGAGGCTCCACCTGCAGCTCCTGTTCCAACATCGAGAGGCTCCACCTGCAGCTCCGTCTGCAACATCGAGAGGCTCCACCTGCAGCTCCGTCTCCAACATCGAGAGGCTCCACCTGCAGCTTCGTCTCCAACATCGAGAGGCTCCACCTGCAGCTCCGTCTCCAACATCGAGAGGCTCCACCTGCAGCTCCGTCTCCAACATCGAGAGGCTCCACCTGCAGCTCCGTCTCCAACATCTAGAGGCTCCACCTGCAGCTCCTTCTCCAACATCTAGAGGCTCCAACTGCAGCTCCTTCTCCAAAATCGAGAGGCTCCACCTGCAGCTCCTTCTCCAAAATCGAGAGGCTCCACCTGCAGCTCCCTCTCCAACATCGAGAGGCTCCACCATGCAGCTCCGTCTCCAACATCGAGACTCCACCGGCAGCTCCGTCTCCAACATCGAGAGGCTCCACCTGCAGCTCCCTCTCCAACATCGAGAGGCTCCACCTGCAGCTCCGTCTCCAACATCGAGAGGCTCCACCTGCAGCTCCGTCTCCAACATCGAGAGGCTCCACCTGCAGCTCCGTCTGCAACATCGAGAGGCTCCACCTGCAGCACCGTCTCCAACATCGAGAGGCTCCACCTGCAGCTCCGTCTCCAACATCGAGAGGCTCCACCTGCAGCTCCGTCTACAACATCGAGAGGCTCCACCTGCAGCTCCGTCTCCAACATCGAGAGGCTCCACCTGCAGCTCCATCTCCAACATCGAGAGACTCAACCGGCAGCTTTGTCTCCAACATCGAGAGACTCCACCGGCAGCTCCGTCTCCAACATCGAGAGGCTCCACCTGCAGCTCCGCCCCAACATCGAGAGACTCCACCTGCAGCTCCCTCTCCAACATCGAGAGGCTCCACCTTCAGTTCCGTCTCCAACATCGAGAGGCTCCACCCGCAGCTCCGTCTCCAACATCGAGAGGCTCCACCTGCAGCTCCGTCTCCAACATCGAGAGACTCCACCGGCAGCTCCATCTCCAACATCGAGAGGCTCCACCTGCAGCTCCGTCTCCAACATCGAGAGGCTCCACCTGCAGCTCCGTCTCCAACATCGAGAGGCTCCACCTGCAGCTCCGTCTCCAACATCGAGAGGCTCCACCTGCAGCTCCCCCTCCAACATCGAGAGGCTCCACATGCAGCTCCCGTTCCAACATCGAGAGGCTCCACCTGCAGCTCCTGTTCCAACATCGAGAGGCTCCACCTGCAGCCCCGTCTCCAACATCGAGAGGCTCCACCTGCAGCTCCGTCTCCAACATCGAGAGGCTCCACCTGCAGCTCCATCTCCAACATCGAGAGGCTCCACCTGCAGCTCCGTCTCCAACATCGAGAGGCTCCACCTGCAGCTCCCTCTCCAACATCGAGAGGCTCCACCTGCAGCTCCATCTCCAACATCGAGAGGCTCCACCTGCAGCTCCATCTCCAACATCGAGAGACTCCACCTGCAGCTCCATCTCCAACATCGAGAGGCTCCACCTGCAGCTCCGTCTCCAACATCGAGAGGCTCCACCTGCAGCTCCATCTCCAACATCGAGAGGCTCCACCTGCAGCTCCGTCTCCAACATCGAGAGGCTCCACCTGCAGCTCCCGTTCCAACATCGAGAGACTCCACCTGCAGCTCCATCTCCAACATCGAGATGCTCCACCTGCAAGCTCCGTCTCCAACATCGAGAGACTCCACCTGCATCTCCGTCTCCACATCGAGAGACTCCACCGGCAGCTCCGTCTCCAACATCGAGAGGCTCCTCCTGCAGCTCCGTCTCCAACATCGAGAGGCTCCACCTGCAGCTCCGTCTCCAACATCGAGAGGCTCCACCTGCAGCTCCGTCTCCAACATCGAGAGGCTCCACCTGCAGCTCCGTCTCCAACATCGAGAGGCTCAACCTGCAGCTCCATCTCCAACATCGAGAGACTCCACCTGCAGCTCCGTCTCCAACATCGAGAGGCTCCACCTGCAGCTCCGTCTCCAACATCGAGAGACTTCACCTGCAGCTCCGTCTCCAACATCGAGAGACTTCACCTGCAGCTCCATCTCCAACATCGAGAGGCTTCACCTGCAGCTCGGTCTCCAACATCGAGAGGCTCCACCTGCAGCTCCCTCTCCAAAATCGAGAGGCTCCACCTGCAGCTCCGTCTCCAACATCGAGAGGCTCCACCTGCAGCTCCGTCTCCAACATCGAGAGGCTCCACCTGCAGCTCCGTCTCCAACATCGAGAGGCTCCACCTGCAGCTCCGTCTCCAACATCGAGAGGCTCCACCTGCAGCTCCGTCTCCAACATCGAGAGGCTCCACCTGCAGCTCCATCTCCAACATCGAGAGGCTCCACCTGCAGCTCCGTCTCCAACATCGAGAGGCTCCACCTGCAGCTCCTGTTCCAACATCGAGAGGCTCCACCTGCAGCTCCGTCTGCAACATCGAGAGGCTCCACCTGCAGCTCCGTCTCCAACATCGAGAGGCTCCTATGCAGCTTCGTCTCCAACATCGAGAGGCTCCACCTGCAGCTCCGTCTCCAACATCGAGAGGCTCCACCTGCAGCTCCGTCTCCAACATCGAGAGGCTCCACCTGCAGCTCCGTCTCCAACATCGAGAGGCTCCACCTGCAGCTCCTTCTCCAACATCGAGAGGCTCCACCTGCAGCTCCGTCTCCAACATCGAGAGGCTCCACCTGCAGCTCCTTCTCCAACATCGAGAGGCTCCACCTGCAGCTCCCTCTCCAACATCGAGAGGCTCCACCTGCAGCTCCGTCTCCAACATCGAGAGGCTCCACCTGCAGCTCCGTCTCCAACATCGAGAGGCTCCACCTGCAGCTCCGTCTCCAACATCGAGAGGCTCCACCTGCAGCTCCGTCTCCAACATCGAGAGGCTCCACCTGCAGCTCCGTCTCCAACATCGAGAGGCTCCACCTGCAGCTCCGTCTCCAACATCGAGAGGCTCCACCTGCAGCTCCGTCTCCAACATCGAGAGGCTCCACCTGCAGCTCCGTCTCCAACATCGAGAGGCTCCACCTGCAGCTCCGTCTCCAACATCGAGAGGCTCCACCTGCAGCTCCGTCTCCAACATCGAGAGGCTCCACCTGCAGCTCCATCTCCAACATCGAGAGGCTCCACCTGCAGCTCTGTCTCCAACATCGAGAGGCTCCACCTGCAGCTCCGTCTCCAACATCGAGAGGCTCCACCTGCAGCTCCGTCTCCAACATCGAGAGGCTCCACCTGCAGCTCCCTCTCCAACATCGAGAGGCTCCACCTGCAGCTCCGTCTCCAACATCGAGAGGCTCCACCTGCAGCTCCGTCTCCAACATCGAGAGGCTCCACCTGCAGCTCCGTCTCCAACATCGAGAGGCTCCACCTGCAGCTCCGTCTCCAACATCGAGAGGCTCCACCTGCAGCTCCGTCTCCAACATCGAGAGGCTCCACCTGCAGCTCCGTCTCCAACATCGAGAGGCTCCACCTGCAGCTCCGTCTCCAACATCGAGAGGCTCCACCTGCAGCTCCGTCTCCAACATCGAGAGGCTCCACCTGCAGCTCCGTCTCCAACATCGAGAGGCTCCACCTGCAGCTCCGTCTCCAACATCGAGAGGCTCCACCTGCAGCTCCGTCTCCAACATCGAGAGGCTCCACCTGCAGCTCCGTCTCCAACATCGAGAGGCTCCACCTGCAGCTCCGTCTCCAACATCGAGAGGCTCCACCTGCAGCTCCGTCTCCAACATCGAGAGGCTCCACCTGCAGCTCCGTCTCCAACATCGAGAGGCTCCACCTGCAGCTCCGTCTCCAACATCGAGAGGCTCCACCTGCAGCTCCATCTCCAACATCGAGAGGCTCCACCTGCAGCTCCGTCTCCAACATCGAGAGGCTCCACCTGCAGCTCCGTCTCCAACATCGAGAGGCTCCACCTGCAGCTCCGTCTCCAACATCGAGAGGCTCCACCTGCAGCTCCTGTTCCAACATCGAGAGGCTCCACCTGCAGCTCCGTCTCCAACATCGAGAGGCTCCACCTGCAGCTCCGTCTCCAACATCGAGAGGCTCCACCTGCAGCTCCGTCTCCAACATCGAGAGGCTCCACCTGCAGCTCCGTCTCCAACATCGAGAGGCTCCACCTGCAGCTCCGTCTCCAACATCGAGAGGCTCCACCTGCAGCTCCGTCTCCAACATCGAGAGGCTCCACCTGCAGCTCCGTCTCCAACATCGAGAGGCTCCACCTGCAGCTCCGTCTCCAACATCGAGAGGCTCCACCTGCAGCTCCGTCTCCAACATCGAGAGGCTCCACCTGCAGCTCCATCTCCAACATCGAGAGGCTCCACCTGCAGCTCCGTCTCCAACATCGAGAGGCTCCACCTGCAGCTCCGTCTCCAACATCGAGAGGCTCCACCTGCAGCTCCGTCTCCAACATCGAGAGGCTCCACCTGCAGCTCCGTCTCCAACATCGAGAGGCTCCACCTGCAGCTCCGTCTCCAACATCGAGAGGCTCCACCTGCAGCTCCGTCTCCAACATCGAGAGGCTCCACCTGCAGCTCCGTCTCCAACATCGAGAGGCTCCACCTGCAGCTCCGTCTCCAACATCGAGAGGCTCCACCTGCAGCTCCGTCTCCAACATCGAGAGACTCCACCTGCAGCTCCGTCTCCAACATCGAGAGGCTCCACCTGCAGCTCCGTCTCCAACATCGAGAGACTCCACCTGCAGCTCCGTCTCCAACATCGAGAGGCTCCACCTGCAGCTCCGTCTCCAACATCGAGAGGCTCCACCTGCAGCTCCGTCTCCAACATCGAGAGGCTCCACCTGCAGCTCCCTCTCCAACATCGAGAGGCTCCACCTGCAGCTCCGTCTCCAACATCGAGAGGCTCCACCGGCAGCTCCGTCTCCAACATCGAGAGGCTCCACCTGCAGCTCCGTCTCCAACATCGAGAGGCTCCACCTGCAGCTCCGTCTCCAACATCGAGAGGCTCCACCTGCAGCTCCGTCTCCAACATCGAGAGGCTCCACCTGCAGCTCCATCTCCAACATCGAGAGGCTCCACCTGCAGCTCCGTCTCCAACATCGAGAGGCTCCACCTGCAGCTCCTGTCTCCAACATCGAGAGGCTCCACCTGCAGCTCCGTCTCCAACATCGAGAGGCTCCACCTGCAGCTCCGTCTCCAACATCGAGAGGCTCCACCTGCAGCTTCGTCTCCAACATAGAGAGGCTCCACCTGCAGCTCCGTCTCCAACATCGAGAGGCTCCACCTGCAGCTCCGTCTCCAACATCGAGAGGCTCCACCTGCAGCTCCGTCTCCAACATCTAGAGGCTCCACCTGCAGCTCCTTCTCCAACATCTAGAGGCTCCACCTGCAGCTCCTTCTCCAACATCTAGAGGCTCCACCTGCAGCTCCTTCTCCAAAATCGAGAGGCTCCACCTGCAGCTCCCTCTCCAACATCGAGAGGCTCCACCGTCAGCTCCGTCTCCAACATCGAGACTCCACCGTCAGCTCCGTCTCCAACATCGAGAGGCTCCACCTGCAGCTCCCTCTCCAACATCGAGAGGCTCCACCTGCAGCTCCGTCTCCAACATCGAGAGGCTCCACCTGCAGCTCCGTCTCCAACATCGAGAGGCTCCACCTGCAGCTCCGTCTCCAACATCGAGAGGCTCCACCTGCAGCTCCGTCTCCAACATCGAGAGGCTCCACCTGCAGCTCCGTCTCCAACATCGAGAGGCTCCACCTGCAGCTCCGTCTCCAACATCGAGAGGCTCCACCTGCAGCTCCGTCTCCAACATCGAGAGGCTCCACCTGCAGCTCCATCTCCAACATCGAGAGCTCCACCTGCAGCTCCGTCTCCAACATCGAGAGGCTCCACCTGCAGCTCCGTCTCCAACATCGAGAGGCTCCACCTGCAGCTCCCTCTCCAACATCGAGAGGCTCCACCTTCAGCCCCGTCTCCAACATCGACAGGCTCCATATGCAGCTCTGCCTCCAACATCGAGAGGCTCCACCTGCAGCTCCGTCTCCAACATCGAGAGGCTCCACCTGCAGCTCCGTCTCCAACATCGAGAGGCTCCACCTGCAGCTCCATCTCCAACATCGAGAGGCTCCACCTGCAGCTCCGTCTCCAACATCGAGAGGCTCCACCTGCAGCTCCGTCTCCAACATCGAGAGGCTCCACCTGCAGCTCCGTCTCCAACATCGAGAGGCTCCACCTGCAGCTCCGTCTCCAACATCGAGAGGCTCCACCTGCAGCTCCGTCTCCAACATCGAGAGGCTCCACCTGCAGCTCCGTCTCCAACATCGAGAGGCTCCACCTGCAGCTCCGTCTCCAACATCGAGAGGCTCCACCTGCAGCTCCGTCTCCAACATCGAGAGGCTCCACCTGCAGCTCCGTCTCCAACATCGAGAGGCTCCACCTGCAGCTCCGTCTCCAACATCGAGAGGCTCCACCTGCAGCTCCGTCTCCAACATCGAGAGGCTCCACCTGCAGCTCCGTCTCCAACATCGAGAGGCTCCACCTGCAGCTCCGTCTCCAACATCGAGAGGCTCCACCTGCAGCTCCGTCTCCAACATCGAGAGGCTCCACCTGCAGCTCCGTCTCCAACATCGAGAGGCTCCACCTGCAGCTCCGTCTCCAACATCGAGAGGCTCCACCTGCAGCTCCGTCTCCAACATCGAGAGGCTCCACCTGCAGCTCCATCTCCAACATCGAGAGGCTCCACCTGCAGCTCCGTCTCCAACATCGAGAGGCTCCACCTGCAGCTCCGTCTCCAACATCGAGAGGCTCCACCTGCAGCTCCGTCTCCAACATCGAGAGGCTCCACCTGCAGCTCCATCTCCAACATCGAGAGGCTCCACCTGCAGCTCCATCTCCAACATCGAGAGGCTCCACCTGCAGCTCCGTCTCCAACATCGAGAGGCTCCACCTGCAGCTCCGTCTCCAACATCGAGAGGCTCCACCTGCAGCTCCGTCTCCAACATCGAGAGGCTCCACCTGCAGCTCCGTCTCCAACATCGAGAGGCTCCACCTGCAGCTCCGTCTCCAACATCGAGAGGCTCCACCTGCAGCTCCTGTTCCAACATCGAGAGGCTCCACCTGCAGCTCCGTCTCCAACATCGAGAGGCTCCACCTGCAGCTCCGTCTCCAACATCGAGAGGCTCCACCTGCAGCTCCTGTTCCAACATCGAGAGGCTCCACCTGCAGCTCCGTCTCCAACATCGAGAGGCTCCACCTGCAGCTCCGTCTCCAACATCGAGAGGCTCCACCTGCAGCTCCATCTCCAACATCGAGAGGCTCCACCTGCAGCTCCGTCTCCAACATCGAGAGGCTCCACCTGCAGCTCCGTCTCCAACATCGAGAGGCTCCACCTGCAGCTCCGTCTCCAACATCGAGAGGCTCCACCTGCAGCTCCTGCTCCAACATCGAGAGGCTCCACCTGCAGCTCCGTCTCCAACATCGAGAGGCTCCACCTGCAGCTCCGTCTCCAACATCGAGAGGCTCCACCTGCAGCTCCGTCTCCAACATCGAGAGGCTCCACCTGCAGCTCCGTCTCCAACATCGAGAGGCTCCACCTGCAGCTCCGTCTCCAACATCGAGAGGCTCCACCTGCAGCTCCGTCTCCAACATCGAGATCTCCACCTGCAGCTCCCGTCTCCAACATCGAGAGGCTCCACCTGCAGCTCCGTCTCCAACATCGAGAGGCTCCACCTGCAGCTCCCTCTCCAACATCGAGAGGCTCCACCTGCAGCTCCCTCTCCAACATCGAGAGGCTCCACCTGCAGCTCCGTCTCCAACATCGAGAGGCTCCACCTGCAGCTCCGTCTCCAACATCGAGAGACTCCACCTGCAGCTCCCTCTCCAACATCGAGAGGTTCCACCTGCAGCTCCTGTTCCAACATCGAGAGGCTCCACCTGCAGCTCCGTCTCCAACATCGAGAGGCTCCACCTGCAGCTCCTGTCTCCAACATCGAGAGGCTCCACCTGCAGCTCCTGTTCCAACATCGAGAGGCTCCACCTGCAGCTCCGTCTCCAACATCGAGAGGCTCCACCTGCAGCTCCGTCTCCAACATCGAGAGGACTCCACCTGCAGCTCCGTCTCCAACATCGAGAGGACTCCACCTGCAGCTCCGTCTCCAACATCGAGAGGCTCCACCTGCAGCTCCCTCTCCAACATCGAGAGGCTCCACCTGCAGCTCCGTCTCCAACATCGAGAGGCTCCACCTGCAGCTCCGTCTCCAACATCGAGAGGCTCCACCTGCAGCTCCGTCTCCAACATCGAGAGGCTCCACCTGCAGCTCCGTCTCCAACATCGAGAGGCTCCACCTGCAGCTCCGTCTCCAACATCGAGAGGCTCCACCTGCAGCTCCGTCTCCAACATCGAGAGGCTCCACCTGCAGCTCCCGTCTCCAACATCGAGAGGCTCCACCTGCAGCTCCGTCTCCAACATCGAGAGGCTCCACCTGCAGCTCCGTCTCCAACATCGAGAGGCTCCACCTGCAGCTCCGTCTCCAACATCGAGAGGCTCCACCTGCAGCTCCGTCTCCAACATCGAGAGGCTCCACCTGCAGCTCCGTCTCCAACATCGAGAGGCTCCACCTGCAGCTCCGTCTCCAACATCGAGAGGCTCCACCTGCAGCTCCATCTCCAACATCGAGAGGCTCCACCTGCAGCTCCGTCTCCAACATCGAGAGGCTCCACCTGCAGCTCCCTCTCCAACATCGAGAGGCTCCACCTGCAGCTCCATCTCCAACATCGAGAGGCTCCACCTGCAGCTCCGTCTCCAACATCGAGATGCTCCACCTGCAGCTCCGTCTCCAACATCGAGAGGCTCCACCTGCAGCTCCGTCTCCAACATCGAGATGCTCCACCTGCAGCTTCGTCTCCAACATCGAGAGGCTCCACCTGCAGCTCACGTTCCAACATCGAGATGCTCCACCCGCAGCTCCATCTCCAACATCGAGATGCTCCACCTGCAGCTCCGTCTCCAACATCGAGAGGCTCCACCTGCAGCTCCGTCTCCAACATCGAGAGACTCCACCTGCAGCTCCTGTTCCAAAATCGAGATGCTCCACCTGCAGCTTCGTCTCCAACATCGAGAGGCTCTACCTGCAGCTCCGTCTCCAACATCGAGAGGCTCCACCTGCAGCTCCCTCTCCAACATCGAGAGGCTCCACCTGCAGCTCACGTTCCAACATCGAGAGGCTCCACCTGCAGCTCCGTCTCCAACATCGAGAGGCTCCACCTGCAGCTCCGTCTCCAACATCGAGAGGCTCCACCTGCAGCTCCGTCTCCAACATCGAGAGGCTCCACCTGCAGCTCCGTCTCCAACATCGAGAGGCTCCACCTGCAGCTCCGTCTCCAACATCGAGAGGCTCCACCTGCAGCTCCGTCTCCACATCGAGAGGCTCCACCTGCAGCTCCGTCTCCAACATCGAGAGGCTCCACCTGCAGCTCCGTCTCCAACATCGAGAGGCTCCACCTGCAGCTCCTGTCTCCAACATCGAGAGGCTCCACCTGCAGCTCCGTCTCCAACATCGAGAGGCTCCACCTGCAGCTCCATCTCCAACATCGAGAGGCTCCACCTGCAGCTCCGTCTCCAACATCGAGAGGCTCCACCTGCAGCTCCGTCTCCAACATCGAGAGACTCCACCTGCAGCTCCGTCTCCAACATCGACAGGCTCCACCTGCAGCTCCGTCTCCAACATCGAGAGGCTCCACCTGCAGCTCCGTCTCCAACATCGAGAGGCTCCACCTGCAGCTCCGTCTCCAACATCGAGAGGCTCCACCTGCAGCTCCGTCTCCAACATCGAGAGGCTCCACCTGCAGCTCCGTCTCCAACATCGAGAGGCTCCACCTGCAGCTCCTGTCTCCAACATCGAGAGGCTCCACCTGCAGCTCCCTCTCCAACATCGAGAGGCTCCACCTGCAGCTCCATCTCCAACATCGAGAGGCTCCACCGGCAGCTCCTGTCTCCAACATCGAGAGGCTCCACCTGCAGCTCCGTTCCAACATCGAGAGGCTCCACCTGCAGCTCCGTCTCCAACATCGAGAGGCTCCACCTGCAGCTCCGTCTCCAACATCGAGAGGCTCCACCTGCAGCTCCGTCTCCAACATCGAGAGGCTCCACCTGCAGCTCCGTCTCCAACATCGAGAGGCTCCACCTGCAGCTCCTGTCTCCAACATCGAGAGGCTCCACCTGCATCTCCGCCCCCAACATCGAGAGACTCGACCTGCAGCTCCATCTCCAACATCGAGAGGCTCCACCTGCAGCTCCGTCTCCAACATCGAGAGTCTCCACCTGCAGCTCCGTCTCCAACATCGAGAGGCTCCACCTGCAGCTCCGTCTCCAACATCGAGAGGCTCCACCTGCAGCTCCGTCTCCAACATCGAGAGGCTCCACCTGCAGCTCCGTCTCCAACATCGAGAGGCTCCACCTGCAGCTCCGTCTCCAACATCGAGAGGCTCCACCTGCAGCTCCGTCTCCAACATCGAGAGGCTCCACCTGCATCTCCGTCTCCAACATCGAGAGGCTCCACCTGCAGCTCCGTCTCCAAAATCGAGAGGCTCCACCTGCATCTCACGTTCCAACATCGAGAGGCTCCACCTGCAGCTCCGTCTCCAACATCGAGAGGCTCCACCTGCAGCTCCCTCTCCAACATCGAGAGGCTCCACCTGCAGCTCCGTCTCCAACATCGAGAGGCTCCACCTGCAGCTCCGTCTCCAACATCGAGAGGCTCCACCTGCAGCTCCTGTTCCAACATCGAGAGGCTCCACCTGCAGCTCCATCTCCAACATCGAGAGGCTCCACCTGCAGCTCCGTCTCCAACATCGAGAGGCTCCACCTGCAGCTCCGTCTCCAACATCGAGAGGCTCCACCTGCAGCTCCGTCTCCAACATCGAGAGGCTCCACCTGCAGCTCCGTCTCCAACATCGAGAGGCTCCACCTGCAGCTCCGTCTCCAACATCGAGAGGCTCCACCTGCAGCTCCGTCTCCAACATCGAGAGGCTCCACCTGCAGCTCCTGTTCCAACATCGAGAGGCTCCACCTGCAGCTCCGTCTCCAACATCGAGAGGCTCCACCTGCAGCTCCGTCTCCAACATCGAGAGGCTCCACCTGCAGCTCCGTCTCCAACATCGAGAGGCTCCACCTGCAGCTCCGTCTCCAACATCGAGAGGCTCCACCTGCAGCTCCTGTCTCCAACATCGAGAGGCTCCACCTGCAGCTCCGTCTCCAACATCGAGAGGCTCCACCTGCAGCTCCCTCTCCAACATCGAGAGGCTCCACCTGCAGCTCCTGTTCCAACATCGAGAGGCTCCACCTGCAGCTCCTGTTCCAACATCGAGAGGCTCCACCTGCAGCTCCGTCTCCAACATCGAGAGGCTCCACCTGCAGCTCCTGTCTCCAACATCGAGAGGCTCCACCTGCAGCTCCGTCTCCAACATCGAGAGGCTCCACCTGCAGCTCCGTCTCCAACATCGAGAGGCTCCACCTGCAGCTCCTGTTCCAACATCGAGAGGCTCCACCTGCAGCTCCGTCTCCAACATCGAGAGGCTCCACCTGCAGCTCCATCTCCAACATCGAGAGGCTCCACCTGCAGCTCCGTCTCCAACATCGAGAGGCTCCACCTGCAGCTCCGTCTCCAACATCGAGAGGCTCCACCTGCAGCTCCGTCTCCAACATCGAGAGGCTCCACCTGCAGCTCCGTCTCCAACATCGAGAGACTCCACCTGCAGCTCCGTCTCCAACATCGAGAGGCTCCACCTGCAGCTCCGTCTCCAACATCGAGAGGCTCCACCTGCAGCTCCGTCTCCAACATCGAGAGGCTCCACCTGCAGCTCCGTCTCCAACATCGAGAGGCTCCACCTGCAGCTCCCTCTCCAACATCGAGAGGCTCCACATGCAGCTCCGTCTCCAACATCGAGAGGCTCCACCTGCAGCTCCTGCTCCAACATCGAGAGACTCCAACTTGCAGCTCTTGCTCCAGCATCGAGAGGCTCCACCTGCAGCTCCGTCTCCAACATCGAGAGGCTCCACCTGCAGCTCCGTCTCCAACATCGAGAGGCTCCACCTGCAGCTCCGTCTCCAACATCGAGAGGCTCCACCTGCAGGTCCATCTCCACATCGAGAGGCTCCACCTGCAGCTCCGTCTCCAACATCGAGAGGCTCCACCTGCAGCTCCGTCTCCAACATCGAGAGGCTCCACCTGCAGCTCCGTCTCCAACATCGAGAGGCTCCACCTGCAGCTCCTGTTCCAACATCGAGAGGCTCCACCATCCAGCTCCGTCTCCAACATCGAAAGGCTCCACCTGCAGCTCCGTCTCCAACATCGAGAGGCTCCACCTGCAGCTCCTGTCTCCAACATCGAGAGGACTCCACCTGCAGCTCCGTCTCCAACATCGAGAGGCTCCACCTGCAGCTCCGTCTCCAACATCGAGAGGCTCCACCTGCAGCTCCTGTTCCAACATCGAGAGGCTCCACCTGCAGCTCCGTCTCCAACATCGAGAGCCTCCACCTGCAGCTCCGTCTCCAACATCGAGAGGCTCCACCTGCAGCTCCTGTCTCCAACATCGAGAGGCTCCACCTGCAGCTCTGTCTCCAACATCGAGAGGCTCCACCTGCAGCTCCCGTTCCAACATCGAGAGGCTCCACCTGCAGCTCCGTCTCCAACATCGAGAGGCTCCACCTGCAGCTCCGTCTCCAACATCGAGAGGCTCCACCTGCAGCTCCTGTCTCCAACATCGAGAGGCTCCACCTGCAGCTCCGTCTCCAACATCGAGATGCTCCACCTTCAGCTCCTGTTCCATAATCGAGAGGCTCCACCTGCAGCTCCGTCTCCAACATCGAGAGGCTCCACCTGCAGCTCCGTCTCCAACATCGAGAGGCTCCACCTGCAGCTCCTGTTCCAACATCGAGAGGCTCCATCTGCAGCTCCGTCTCCAACATCGAGATGCTCCACCTGCAGCTCCATCTTCAACATCGAGAGGCTCCACCTGCAGCTCCGTCTCCAACATCGAGAGGCTCCACCTGCAGCTCCCTCTCCAACATTGAGAGGCTCCACCTGCAGGTCCGTCTCCAACATCGAGAGGCTCCACCTGCAGCTCCGTCTCCAACATCGAGAGACTCCACCTGCAGCTCCGTCTCCAACATCGAGAGGCTCCACCTGCAGCTCCGTCTCCAACATCGAGAGGCTCCACCTGCAGCTCCCGTTCCAACATCGAGAGGCTCCACCTGCAGCTCCGTCTCCAACATCGAGAGGCTCCACCTGCAGCTCCCTCTCCAACATCGAGAGGCTCCACCTGCAGCTCCGTCTCCAACATCGAGAGGCTCCACCTGCAGCTCCTGTTCCAACATCGAGAGGCTCCACCTGCAGCTCCGTCTCCATCATCGAGAGGCTCCACCTGCAGCTCCGTCTCCAACATCGAGAGACTCCACCTGCAGCTCCGTCTCCAACATCGAGAGGCTCCACCTGCAGCTCCGTCTCCAACATCGAGAGGCTCCATCTGCAGTTCCATCTCCATCGAGAGGCTCCACCAGCAGCTCCGTCTCCAACATCGAGAGACTCCACCTGCAGCTCCCTCTCCAACATCGAGAGGCTCCACCTGCAGCTCCGTCTCCAACATCGAGAGGCTCCACCTGCAGCTCCTGTTCCAACATCGAGAGGCTCCACCAGCAGCTCCGTCTCCAACATCGAGAGGCTCACCTGCAGCTCCCTCTCCAACATCGAGAGGCTCCACCGGCAGCTCCTGTTCCAACATCGAGAGACTCCACCTGCAGCTCCGTCTCCAACATCGAGAGGCTCCACCTGCAGCTCCGTCTCCAACATCGAGAGGCTCCACCTGCAGCTCCTGTTCCAACATCGAGAGGCTCCACCTGCAGCTCCGTCTCCAACATCGAGAGCCTCCACCTGCAGCTCCGTCTCCAACATCGAGAGGCTCCACCTGCAGCTCCTGTTCCAACATCGAGAGGCTCCACCTGCAGCTTCTGTCTCCAACATCGAGAGGCTCCACCTGCAGCTCCCGTTCCAACATCGAGAGGCTCCACCTGCAGCTCCGTCTCCAACATCGAGAGGCTCCATCTGCAGCTCCGTATCCAACATGGAGAGGCTCCACCTGCAGCTCCGTCTCCAACATCGAGAGGCTCCACCTGCAGCTCCGTCTCCAACATCGAGAGACTCCACCTGCAGCTCCGTCTCCAACATCGAGAGGCTCCACCTGCAGCTCCGTCTCCAACATCGAGAGGCTCCACCTGCAGCTCCTGTCTCCAACATCGAGAGGCTCCACCTGCAGCTCCGTCTCCAACATCGAGAGGCTCCACCTGCAGCTCCGTCTCCAACATCGAGAGGCTCCACCTGCAGCTCCGTCTCCAACATCGAGAGGCTCCACCTGCAGCTCCGTCTCCAACATCGAGAGGCTCCACCTGCAGCTCCGTCTCCAACATCGAGAGGCTCCACCTGCAGCTCCGTCTCCAACATCGAGAGGCTCCACCTGCAGCTCCGTCTCCAACATCGAGAGGCTCCACCTGCAGCTCCGTCTCCAACATCGAGAGGCTCCACCTGCAGCTCCGTCTCCAACATCGAGAGGCTCCACCTGCAGCTCCCGTCTCCAACATCGAGAGGCTCCACCTGCAGCTCCGTCTCCAACATCGAGAGGCTCCACCTGCAGCTCCGTCTCCAACATCGAGAGGCTCCACCTGCAGCTCCTGTTCCAACATCGAGAGGCTCCACCTGCAGCTGCTGTTACATCATCGAGAGGCTCCACCTGCAGCTCCTTCTCCAACATCGGGAAATTCCACCTGCAGCTCCTGTTCCAACATCGAGAGGCTCCACCTGCAACTGCTGTTACATCATCGAGAGACTCCACCTGCAGCTCCTTCTCCAACATCGAGAGGCTCCACCTGCAGCTCCTGTCTCCAACATCGAGAGGCTCCACCTGCAGCTCCGTCTCCAACATCGAGAGACTCCACCTGCAGCTCCGTCTCCAACATCGAGAGGCTCCACCTGCAGCTCCCTCTCCAACATCGAGAGGCTCCACCTGCAGCTCCGTCTCCAACATCGAGAGGCTCCACCTGCAGCTCCCTCTCCAACATCGAGAGGCTCCACCTGCAGCTCCGTCTCCATAATCGAGATGCTCCACCTGCAGCTCCGTCTCCAACATCGAGAGGCTCCACCTGCAGCTCCTGTTCCAACATCGAGAGGCTCCACCTGCATCTCCGTCTCCATCGAGAGACTCCATCTGCAGCTCCCTCTCCAACATCGAGAGGCTCCACCTGCAGCTCCTGTTCCAACATCGAGAGACTCCACCTGCAGCTCCATCTCCAACATCGAGAGGCTCCACCTGCAGCTCCGTCTCCAACATCGAGAGGCTCCACCTGCAGCTCCCTCTCCAACATCGAGAGGCTCCACCTGCAGCTCCATCTCCAACATCGAGAGGCTCCACCTGCAGCTCCGTCTCCAACATCGAGAGGCTCCACCTGCAGCTTCGTCTCCAACATCGAGAGGCTCCACCTGCATCTCCGTCTCCAACATCGAGAGGCTCCACCTGCAGCTCCATCTCCAACATCGAGAGGCTCCACCTGCAGCTCCGTCTCCAACATCGAGAGGCTCCACCTGCAGCTCCATCTCCAACATCGAGAGGCTCCACCTGCAGCTCCGTCTCCAACATCGAGATGCTCCACCTGCAGCTCCGTCTCCAACATCGAGAGGCTCCACCTGCAGCTCCGTCTCCAACATCGAGAGGCTCCACCTGCAGCTCCGTCTCCAACATCGAGAGGCTCCACCTGCATCTCCGTCTCCAACATCGAGAGGCTCCACCTGCAGCTCCGTCTCCAACATCGAGAGGCTCCACCTGCAGCTCCGTCTCCAACATCGAGAGGCTCCACCTGCAGCTCCGTCTCCAACATCGAGAGGCTCCACCTGCAGCTCCATCTCCACATCGAGAGGCTCCACCTGCAGCTCCGTCTCCAACATCGAGAGGCTCCACCTGCAGCTCCGTCTCCAACATCGAGAGGCTCCACCTGCAGCTCCGTCTCCAACATCGAGAGGCTCCACCTGCAGCTCCGTCTCCAACATCGAGAGGCTCCACCTGCAGCTCCATCTCCAACATCGAGAGGCTCCACCTGCAGCTCCTGTTCCAACATCGAGAGACTCCACCTGCAGCTCCGTCTCCAACATCGAGAGGCTCCACCTGCAGCTCCGTCTCCAACATCGAGAGGCTCCACCTGCAGCTCCCTCTCCAACATCGAGAGGCTCCACCTGCAGCTCCGTCTCCAACATCGAGAGGCTCCACCGGCAGCTCCTGTTCCAACATCGAGAGGCTCCACCTGCAGCTCCGTCTCCAACATCGAGAGACTCCACCTGCAGCTCCCTCTCCAACATCGAGAGGCTCCACCTGCAGCTCCGTCTCCATCTTCGAGATGCTCCACCTGCAGCTCCCTCTCCAACATCGAGAGGCTCCACCTGCAGCTCCTGTTCCAACATCGAGAGGCTCCACCTGCATCTCCGTCTCCATCGAGAGACTCCATCTGCAGCTCCCTCTCCAACATCGAGAGGCTCCACCTGCAGCTCCTGTTCCAACATCGAGAGACTCCACCGGCAGCACCATCTCCAACATCGAGAGGCTCCACCTGCAGCTCCGTCTCCAACATCGAGAGGCTCCACCTGCAGCTCCCTCTCCAACATCGAGAGGCTCCACCTGCAGCTCCATCTCCAACATCGAGAGGCTCCACCTGCAGCTCCGTCTCCAACATCGAGAGGCTCCACCTGCAGCTCCGTCTCCAACATCGAGAGGCTCCACCTGCAGCTCCGTCTCCAACATCGAGATGCTCCACCTGCAGCTCCGTCTCCAACATCGAGAGGCTCCACCTGCAGCTCCGTCTCCAACATCGAGAGGCTCCACCTGCAGCTCCGTCTCCAACATCGAGAGGCTCCACCTGCAGCTCCGTCTCCAACATCGAGAGGCTCCACCTGCAGCTCCTGTTCCAACATCGAGAGGCTCCACCTGCAGCTCCGTCTCCAACATCGAGAGGCTCCACCTGCAGCTCCGTCTCCAACATCGAGAGGCTCCACCTGCAGCTCCGTCTCCAACATCGAGAGGCTCCACCTGCAGCTCCGTCTCCAACATCGAGAGGCTCCACCTGCAGCTCCGTCTCCAACATCGAGAGGCTCCACCTGCAGCTCCGTCTCCAACATCGAGAGGCTCCACCTGCAGCTCCGTCTCCAACATGGAGAGGATCCACCGGCAGCTCCGTCTCCAACATCGAGAGACTCCACCGGCAGCTCCCGTTCCAACATCGAGAGGCTCCACCTGCAGTTCCATCTCCATCGAGAGGCTCCACCTGCAGCTCCGTCTCCAACATCGAGAGGCTCCACCTGCAGCTCCGTCTCCAACATCGAGAGGCTCCACCTGCAGCTCTGTCTCCAACATCGAGAGACTCCACCTGCAGCTCCGTCTCCAACATCGAGAGGCTCCACCTGCAGCTCCATCTCCAACATCGAGATGCTCCACCTGCAGCTCCGTCTCCAACATCGAGAGGCTCCACCTGCAGCTCCGTCTCCAACATCGAGAGGCTCCACCTGCAGCTCCCTTTCCAACATCGAGATGCTCCACCCGCAGCTCCATCTCCAACATCGAGAGGCTCCACCTGCATCTCACGTTCCAACATGGAGAGGATCCACCGGCAGCTCCGTCTCCAACATCGAGAGGCTCCACCTGCAGCTCCCTCTCCAACATCGAGAGGCTCCACCTGCAGCTCCGTCTCCAACATCGAGAGGCTCCACCTGCAGCTCTGTCTCCAACATCGAGAGGCTCCACCTGCAGCTCCCTCTCCAACATCGAGAGGCTCCACCTGCAGCTCCATCTCCAACATCGAGAGGCTCCACCGGCAGTTTTGTCTCCAACATCGAGAGGCTCCACCTGCAGCTCCCGTTCCAACATCGAGAGACTCCACCTGCAGCTCCGTCTCCAACATCGAGAGGCTCCACCTGCAGCTCCGTCTCCAACATCGAGAGTCTCCACCTGCAGCTCCGTCTCCAACATCGAGAGGCTCCACCTGCAGCTCCGTCTCCAACATCGAGAGGCTCCATCTGCAGCTCCGTCTCCAACATTGAGAGGCTCCACCTGCAGCTCCGTCTCCAACATCGAGAGGCTCCACCTGCAGCTCCGTCTCCATCATCGAGAGGCTCCACCTGCAGCTCCGTCTCCAACATCGAGAGGCTCCACCTGCATCTCACGTTCCAACATCGAGAGGCTCCACCTGCAGCTCCGTCTCCAACATCGAGAGGCTCCACCTGCATCTCACGCTCCAACATCGAGAGGCTCCACCTGCAGCTCCGTCTCCAACATCGAGAGGCTCCACCTGCAGCTCCCCTCCAACATCGAGAGGCTCCACCTGCAGCTCCGTCTCCAACATCGAGAGGCTCCACCTGCAGCTCCGTCTCCATCATCGAGAGGCTCCAGCTGCAGCTCCGTCTCCAACATCGAGAGGCTCCACCTGCATCTCACGTTCCAACATGGAGAGGATCCACCGGCAGCTCCGTCTCCAAAATCGAGAGGCTCCACCTGCATCTCACGTTCCAACATGGAGAGGCTCCACCTGCAGCTCCGTCTCCAACATCGAGAGGCTCCACCTGCAGCTCCCCCTCCAACATCGAGAGGCTCCACCTGCAGCTCCGTCTCCAACATCGAGAGGCTCCACCTGCAGCTCCGTCTCCAACATCGAGAGGCTCCACCTGCAGCTCCTGTTCCAACATCGAGAGACTCCACCTGCAGCTCCATCTCCAACATCGAGAGGCTCCACCTGCAGCTTAGTCTCCAACATCGAGAGGCTCCACCTGCAGCTCCGTCTCCAACATCGAGAGGCTCCACCTGCAGCTCCGTCTCCAACATCGAGAGGCTCCACCTGCAGCTCCGTCTCCAACATCGAGAGACTCCACCTGCAGCTCCGTCTCCAAAATCGAGAGGCTCCACCTGCAGCTCCGTCTGCAACATCGAGAGGCTCCACCGGCAGCTCCTGTTCCAACATCGAGAGGTTCCACCTGCAGCTCCGTCTCCAACATCGAGAGGTTCCACCTGCAGCTCCGTCTCCAACATCGAGAGGTTCCACCTGCAGCTCCGTCTCCAACATCGAGAGGCTCCACCTGCAGCTCCCTCTCCAACATCGAGAGGCTCCACCTGCAGCTCCGTCTCCAACATCGAGAGGCTCCACCTGCAGCTCCGTCTCCAACATCGAGAGGCTCCACCTGCAGCTCCTGTTCCAACATCGAGAGGCTCCACCTGCAGCTCCGTCTCCAACATCGAGAGGCTTCCACCTGCAGCTCCCTCTCCAACATCGAGAGGCTCCACCTGCAGCTCCTGTTCCAACATCGAGAGGCTCCACCTGCAGCTCCTGTCTCCAACATCGAGAGGTTCCACCTGCAGCTCCGTCTCCAACATCGAGAGGCTCCACCTGCAGCTCCGTCTCCAACATCGTGATGCTCCACCTTCAGCTCCTGTTCCATAATCGAGAGGCTCCACCTGCAGCTCCGTCTCCAACATCGAGAGGCTCCACCTGCAGCTCCCGTTCCAACATCGAGAGTCTCCACCTGCAGCTCCTGTTCCAACATCGAGATGCTCCACCTTCAGCTCCTGTTCCATAATCGAGAGGATCCACCTGCAGCTCCGTCTCCAACATCGAGAGGCTCCACCTGCAGCTCCTGTTCCAACATCGAGAGGCTCCACCTGCAGCTCCGTCTCCAACATCGAGAGGTTCCACCTGCAGCTCCCTCTCCAACATCGAGAGGCTCCACCTGCAGCTCCTGTTCCAACATCGAGAGGCTCCACCTGCAGCTCCTGTTCCAACATCGAGAGGTTCCACCTGCAGCTCCGTCTCCAACATCGAGAGGCTCCACCTGCAGCTCCGTCTCCAACATCGAGATGCTCCACCTTCAGCTCCTGTTCCATAATCGAGAGGATCCACCTGCAGCTCCGTCTCCAACATCGAGAGGCTCCACCTGCAGCTCCCGTTCCAACATCGAGAGGCTCCACCTGCAGCTCCTGTTCCAACATCGAGATGCTCCACCTTCAGCTCCTGTTCCATAATCGAGAGGTTCCACCTGCAACTCCTGGTTATCGTGTCGTCCCCAGGCTGCAATTGCTGCTGATGGCATCCACCCAGATATGTTCTGACTTGAGAACGCCACATTGTTCTGGATAGGTTCTGGACCAGCCTGTTTTCCCCTGGCCCGATTTTTATTGGATAATTTGCGGCGCCAGGAGTGACAATTCTGGCCGAGTGTCCATTTGAATCCTGACTATGAAATGCAAATTGCTTTCCTGCTGGCCCTTGTAGGACTGGCAACCTGCCATTATCCTGTCATGTTGCTCTGCACCGCAATTCATTCCCAGCCATCATTTCCCAGTAACGGGAAACGGACTTCTCAGCTGCCAATGCATTTTCCCTTTTCCGCAAATTCCCCTGCTTGCGAGAAGGGATGGCTCGGCCCATAATGTTTTGGGCCTTATCGCTCTTTTGGCGTCATGTTTTTTCATATGTGCAGATTTTTGTTTTGTACGTAAAATAAGAGAGAAAAATAAATTATTCTGACCTTGGAAGGAGCCAAGGATTTACCAGAACGTATGAGACATCTCCCACAGCAATAAAATGAGTTCCAAATGATCACAAAGAAAGACATTACATTTATAATGTATCTTTCATGACCTGAGGACATCCTAAACTGGTTACAGCTCATGAAGGACACACGTTTAATGTAATTGACAAAGTAATCCAAGGCTAGGTGGGGAGATTATTTTCTACACAATGCGGTGTTATGATCTGGGAAGTTTTGCCTGAAAGGCTGATGGTAGCAGATTCTGGAGTAACTTTTAAAAATGAATTGGATAAATACTTTAAAGGAGGAAGGCTATGGGGAAACAACATGGAGTTTTCCGAATTGAAAATTCGATCTGGTGGGCCAAACGGCCTCTTTCTGTGCTCGATCACTCACTGAATTTATCAATACTTTTGAAATGGAGTCGCTGTTTTAATGCAGATTCAGGGGCCACAATGCGTTTGCTCCACAGTATCACTAATGCTGGTGCTAGGGACAGTCAGAGCTAGTGCTGTGGCAGATGGACTGCTTCCGGCCATTTCTGGTGCAGTCTATATGGAGCACCGCGACTGTAAGTGTGCCAACTTGGTCGTGGCTTGCGGGTGGATGGATGAATGCAAAATAGTGGATCATGACATTGAATGGCTTTGAACACTGTTTCGGTGACCTGAAAGAAGCAGATGGTTTTTCCAATTTTGCAGGACTCCCAATAGCGCAGAGAGGCAATGCCTGCAAGCACCTGGCTCTCTGAGTGCCGCATGTTACCTTGCCGAACATGCATTTGGCACGCAACCATGCACAGAATATCATGTTGGAGTACAGAACAATCTCCACTCTTCTGGCAGCAGCCACAGTTCTTTCATCCTGCAGCAGTCATCTATATTCATGATATTTCAGCCATCGCATCAGAGGCTGGCTGCTTGGCGATGAGAGTGACCCAACCTGCACTTGGCTAATGATTCCCCTCCGCTACTCAAACATGTGTGGACACATGGTTCTAATCCCTGTAGAGACAGATCATTTTTAAAAAGAAGTTTGAACTTCCAATTATTGACAGAACGGATGACCTGAAAAGATTTTGGGCGGGATTCTCCGGTCGCCGGCACTTAAATAGAGTTTGCCAATCAGCCGGAGAATCAAAGTTTACGACCAAATCAGGGACGACGCCGCTTTCGCGATGCTCCGTCCCCTCCAAAGCAGCATACTCTAGGAATATGCCGCGCCACGTATCGACGGCCTCAGGACATTGCCTCAGTCCGGCCCCCCCCCGATGCTCTGCCCCCAACAGGCCTAGTTCCCGACGGCATGGGTCTCTCATGGGCTCATCCATCGGGAACTCGGTGTGGCAGATGTGGACTCAGTCCAGTGTCGCAATAGTTGGGGGAAAGCTGATCCGTGGGCAGGGCACTGTGCCAGGTGGTCCAGGGCGCTCGAGCCAGCCAAAGTGGGGGGGGGGGGGCACTATTTCGCTGGCGGGTCCACGAGCAGCCGGCGCCATGTTGCACGGTGCAGCCACTGCAGGCCGCCGGCATGCGCATGTACGGCCACGGTCTCAGCAATTATCCGGGCCGTATCGGCAGCTAGAGCCGGGTGCTCTATGCTGCCTTGATGCTATCCCCCAGACAAACGGCGAATCGATAGCCATTTTACTCAACTTGTTCTGTCGCAAAACGCCACCGTTCCCACGCTGGTGTGGAGCCATAGCCTCAAAATCGGAGAATCCAGCCCCTTGTGTTTTAAGATGTTTACTATACAGACTAAAAGTACTATTGGTTAAATGCTATTTTTGTCGGCAACTTATACTTTGAACTAAGGTATACATTTGACCGCCCTATAGGTAGACAATCAATTCTCCCAGAATCTTCCTAGCTCTTGCGACTTTACTTCTGTTCTGTCTCTTTCTCAGCTTGATAACTTCTAACCCCCAGAACTGTGAAAATATTGCTGCACATCCTCCCTCTAGTGCCAGTTCAGAGATTCTGCCAGATTTGTTTCAACTCCTCGAGAATTTAGTTTTTGTAACCCAAGTGCGATTTTCCATGTGTGTTCCAGCATGGAAAACCGCAGAGACTTTCAGTTTCTAACCGCTCTGTCTCCCAGATCTTGGTGGACTAATCTTCTCTATGAGTCTTCAGAGATATCTTCGAAACCCTTCACCTCTCCATGTCCATTGCCACGGCAACATGAATCACATGGGTCTTATATCCAGGTAGAAATGCTGATTAGCTCTCAAAACATAATAATCTGATCAACCTCATGGGTGGAACAGCATACGTACAATGAGAGTCAAGCTTTCATCAGGAAATTCTCAAAGCAAACCAGTCGTGCTCTGAAACAATGGTTCCGCTGACTGCGCTGTTTGGAAGGAGCCTCTAGTACTCACTGGAATGACTCTCCAAATTCAAGGGCTTTTCTCTGTCCTCCACAACCTCACTCTCATGATGACACATCCCTTGCCATCAGGCTTTTGGAATGTACCTCAGCAGGAGGAAGAGAAGAAGGGTGGAGACATCCAGATCCCTTTGTTCCTGCCAAGCAGCTACTCCGATATCAGTTCCTCTAAAATCTCATCCCTAAATTACTGTTTCTCCACAATTCTCCACAATTCCAATCCCCTGCTATGGACCACAAGAATGCAATAATTGGGAGCATGAGTAGGTCATTAAGCCCCTTGGGCCAGCTCTGCCAATCAATAAGACCATGCCTGATATGATTGTGGTCTCCAATTTGCTGGCTGCCCCCCATAAGCCTTAACCCCCCCCCCCCCTCCCCTGTCAATCTCTGTCTAACTCAGCCTTGAATAAATTCAATACCTCAGCCTCCCCTGTTCTGTAGGGAAGACCATTCCACAGACTAATGACCCTCAAGGAGAAGAAATTCTCCTCATCTTAGTTTTAAATGGAAGACCCTAAGTTTTAACTGAGTCACCTAGTTCTAGACTCCCCCACAGTCGGAACCAGCATTTCAGTATCCACCCTGTCATGTCCCCTCAGGATTTCATATGTTTCAACAAGATTATTTCTCATTCTTCTAAACTCCCATGGACAACAGGCCCAGCCTGTCCAAACTTTACTTGTAAGTAACCCCTCCAAACCAGGAATTAGCCTAGTGAACCTTCCCTGAAATGCTTTTACAATGCATTGTCATTTCTTAAGCAAGGAGACCAAAACAGGATACAGTATTCCAGGTGCGGTCTAACTATGGTCCTATACAACTGTAGCAAAATTTCTCTACTTATGTACTTGATTGTCCTTGCAATAGTAATAACAATCTTTATTGTCACAAGTAGCCTTGCATTAACACTGCAATAAAGTTACTGTGAAAAGCCCCTTGTCGCCACATTCCAGCGCCTGTTCAGATACACAGAGTGAGAATTCAGAAGGTCTGAATTACCTCACAGCACGTCTTTTGGGACTTCTGGGAGGAAACTGGAGCAGCCCGAGGAAACCCACGCAGACACAGGGAGAACGTGCAGACTCCATACAGACAGTGACCCAAGATGGGAATCGAACCTGGGACCCTGGAGCTGTGAAGCAACAGTGTTACCGTGTTGATCCCTACTCTCTATTTACTGTTAACTAAGCAATCCTCTATCCATGCTAATATGTTATCTTTTACAATATGAACTCTTATATTGTGTCGTAATCTTTCATGTGGCGCCATATCAACCGCCTACTCGAGGTCCAAGTACACAACATCTACAGGTACCCCTTTATCTATGTTGCTTGTTACTTCCTCAAAGAACTTAATAAATTGTTCAAACATGATTTCCCTTTCACATACCAATGTTGACTCTTTCTGATTGTGTTATAACTTGAAAAATATCCTGCTATTCCCTCCTTAATGACAGATGTTAGGCTAACTGACCTATAATTTCCTGCTTTCTGTCTCCCCCTTTTCTTGAATAAAGGTGTCACATTTGCAATTTTCCATTCACTTGATTCCCTAGATTCCGGGAAGGTCCCAATGACTGGAAGATCACAAGTATTACACCTCTGCTCTAGGTCTGTCCAATCACCTGACCTCTCACTAATCTTCACAATATTGTATACCTTTTCTTTCAATTTGATACAATCTTTAGCTTCCTAAGTTCGTCATGCATGATGCAGCCAGGACTATCAGAGTGTCCTCTTCAGCAAAATCTTGAAATGAAAGACACCTCAAAAACAATTCAATAACAACTTTAGCAAACAACACATATAAACTAGTCAACCTTGTACATCCCTTTGTGTCTGTATTGTCTGGCTCAGTGTCTCTTCACAAAGCTGCTACATTGCCTTTAGCATAGTTGGTGGAAGTTTACTGGAGGAGACTGCAGATAGCTTTAGAGCTTGGCCTCAGGTAGCTCTAGGCTTAGGAACAGATAAATAAACACTTAGACGGGCAGTGTGAAACAATCCCATAAAGAATGGACCAGATCTAAGTTCCTGCCACATCCGGTCGTGAATGGTGGTGAACAATGAAACAATTGGGCAATTAATGGGAGGAGAAGGCTCCACAAATATCCCCATCCTCAATGAGTGGGGAGCTCAGCACATCAGTGCAAAAGACAAGGCTGAATCAATTGCAACCAGCTTCAGCCAGAAGTGCCAGCTGGATGATTCATCTCGGCCTCCTCCCGAGGTCCACAGCATCACAGATGTCAGTCTTCAACCAATTCGATTCACTCCACGTGATATCAAGAAATGCTGAAGGCGCTGGATACTGGAAAGGCTATGGGCCCTGACAATATCTCGGCGATAATACTGAAAGGTTGTCGGATGGGTAATAAATACTGGCCTGGCCAGCGATGCCAAATCTTGTGAATGAATAATAAAAATAAAAGGCTTGGGTTTGGACTGGAACACTTGATGATGCACATCGGCAGTTTAACTTGGCTGAGTGAAAGGCAACAAGGGAACTGGGGAAGGGGCAGTGGCACAAATCTTATTCTGAGAGAGGATAACAGGTTTGTGCTTTATGGAGCCACTGCCTGTCCCCTGGGACAATCCAAGTGCAGATTGCTGGATGCTGCAAGAGCCAGTATCCCCTTTTGAGCATTGGCATCTATCCACAGGCATGATGGCAGTAGTCTGAGCCACAGAGTAACAAGTATCGGGCTCAGGACCTTCTCTGTGCTGCACATAGCAGTACTCAGATGGTGGCTGGCTTCTTGCTGAAATGCAAGCTGAGACATTGACCACCAGATGCTGAATCATGACCGGGTCCACAAGTGCAGCCCTGGAGCTTCCCACCATATTCGCACTGGAAAGGGTGGATTGCAAGCTCTGTATGAAGCCCTCTGCCAATTTGGAGCTGGACTATTCCATGCTCCTTGTCAGTGTGAATCAGCCATTGTATAAAGAACAAAGAACAAAGAAAAGCACAGCACAGGAACAGGCTCTCCAAGCCTGCGCCGACCAAGCTGCCTGTCTGAACTAAAATCTTCGACACTTCCGGGGTCCATATCCCTCTATTCCCATCTTATTCATGTATTTGTCAAGGTGCCCCTTAAACGTCACTATTGTCCCTGCTTCCACCATCTCCTCCGGCAGCGAGTTCCAGGCACCCACTACCTTCTGTGTAAAAAACTTGCCTCGTACATCTCTAAACCTTCCCCTTTACACCTTAAACCTATGCCCCCTAGTAATTGACGCCTCTACCCTGGGAAAAAGTCTCTGACTATCCACTCTGTCTATGCCCTTCATAATTTTGTAGACCTCTATCAGGTCGCCCCTCAACCTCCTTCATTCCAGTGAGAACAAACCGAGTTTATTCAACCTCTCCTCATAGCTAATTCCCTCCATACCAGGCAACATCCTGGTAAATCTCCTCTACATCCTCTTTAAAGCCTCCACATCCTTCTGGTAGTGTGGCGACCAGAATTGAACACTATACTCCAAGTGTGGCCTAACTAAGGTTCTATACAGCTGCAACATGACTTGCCAATTTTTATACTCAATGCCCCAGTCAATGAAGGCAAGCATAGCGTATGCCTTCTGGACGACCTTCTCTACCTGTGTTGCCCCTGTCAGTGACCTGTGGACCTGAACACCTAGATCTCTCTGACTGTCAAACTCTTGAGGGTTCTACCATTCACTGTATATTCCCTACCTGTATTAGACGTTCCAAAATGCATTACCTCACATTTGTCCGGATTAAACTCCATCTGCCATCTCGCCGCCCCCAAGTCTCCAAACTATCTAAATCCTGTTGTATCCTCTGACAGTCCTCATCGTTATCCGCAATTCCACTAACCTTTGTGTCGTCCGCAAACGTACGAATCAGACCAGTTACATTTTCCTCCAAATCATTTATATATGCTACAAACAGCAAAGGTCCCAGCACTAATCCCTGTGGAATATCACTAGTTACAGCCCTCCAATCAGAAAATCACCCTTCCATTGCTACTCTCTGTCTTCCATAACCTAGCCAGTTCGGTATCCATCTTGCCAGCTCACCTCTGGTCCTGTGAGACTTCACGTTTTGTACCAGTCTGCCATGAGGGACCTCGTCAAAGGCCTTACTGAAGTCCATATAAACAACATCCACTGCTCTACCTGTATCAATCATCTTTGTGACCTCCTCGAAAAATTCTATCAAGTTAGTAAGAAACGACCTCCCCTTTACAAAACCGTGCTGCCTCTCGCTAATACATCCACTCGCTTACAAATGGGAGGAGATCCTGGCTCAAAGAATTCTCTCCAGTAATTTCCCTACCACTGACGTACGGCTCACCGGCCTGTAGTTCTCTGGATTATCCATGCTACCCTTCTTAAACAAAGGAACAACATTGGCTATTCTCCAGTCCTTCGGGACATCACCTGAAGACAATGAGGATCCAAAGATTTCTGTCAAGGCCTCAGCAATTTCCTCTCTTGCCTCCTTCAGTATTCTGGGGTAGATCCCATTGGGTCCTGGGGACTTATCCACCTTAATATTTTTCAAGACGCCCAACACCTCGTCTTTTTGGATCTCAATGTGACCCAGGTTATCTACACACCCTTCTCCAGACTCAACATCCACCAATTCCTTCTCTTTGGTGAATACTGATGCAAAGTATTCATTTAGTACATCGCCCATTTCCTCTGGCTCCACACATAGATTCCCTCCCCTGTCTTTCAGTGGTCCAACCCTTTCCCTGGCTACCCTTTTGATTTTTATGTACGTGTAAAAAGCCTTGGGATTTTCCTTAACCCGATTTGCCAATGGCTTTTCGTGACCCCCTTCTAGCCCTCCTGACTCCTTGCTTAAGTTCCTTCCTACTTTCCTTATATACCACACAGGCTTTGGCTGTTCCCAGCCTTCTAGCCCTGACAAATGCCTCCTTTTTCTTTTTGACGAGACCTACAATATCTCTCGTTATCCAAGGTTCCCAAAATTTGCCATATTTATCCTTCTTCCTCACAGGAACGTGTCGGTACTGAATTCCTTTCAACCAACATTTGAAAGCCTCCCACATGTCAGATGTTGATTTACCCTCAAACATCCGCCCCCAATCTAGGTTCTTCAGTTCCCACCTAATATTGTTCTCATTAGCCTTCTCCCAATTTAGCACATTCACCCTCGGACCACTCGTATCCTTTTCCACCAGCACTTTAAAACTTACTGAATTGTGGCCGCTGTTCCCAAAATACTCTCATACTGACACTTCTACCACCTGGCCGAGCTCATTCCCCAATACCAGGTCCAGTACAGCCCCTTCCCTAGTTGGACTATCTACATATTGTTTTAAGAAGCCCTCCTGGATGCTCCTTACAAACTCTGCCCTGTCTAAGCTCCTAGCACCAAGTGAGTCCCAGTCAATATTGGGGAAGTTAAAGTCTCCCATCACAAAAACCCTGTTGCTTTTACTCTTTTCCAAAATCTGTCTATCTATCTGCTTCTCTATCTCTATCTGGCTGTTGGGAGGCCTGTAGTAAACCCGCAACATTGTGACTGCACCTTTCTTATCTTGATCTCTACCCATGTAGCCTCGCTGCCCTCTGAGGATTCCTCCCGCAGTCCAGCTGTGATGCTCTCCCTAACCAGTAGCGCAACTCCTCCACCCCATTTACATCCCCCTCTATCCCGCCTGAAACATCTAAATCCTGGAACGTTTAGCTGCCAATCCTGTCCTTCCCTCAACCAGGTCTCTGTAATGGCAACAACATCATAGTTCCAAGTACTAATCCAAGCTCTAAATTCTTTAAAAAAAAATATTTTTATTGAAGTATTTGTAAAATGCTATAACAATACCAGAAAAAGAACAGTAAACATTAATATGGTGAAAAAATAGACATCTCCCTAATCGGCTCTATCTTCACAGACCCCATGAAATAAGCAAATAACACTTACACCCCCCCCCCCCCCCCCAACTCGGAAAGCTGCTACTGCCAACATATAAAATTTCTTCAAGAAAGTCGACATACGACTGCCACCTCCGGGAGAACTCTAGCATTGATCCTCTTAAGGCAAACTTTATTTTCTTGAGGCTGAGAAACCCAGCCATTGTCACTGACCCAGGTCTCCACACTTGGGGGCTTCGAGTCCCTCCATATTAAAAGGATCCGTCTCCAGGCTACCAGGGAGGCAAAGGCCAGGACGTCGGCCTCTTTCACTCCCTGAACTCCCGGGTCTTCTGACACACCAAAGATCGCTATCTCTGGACTCGGCACCACCCATGTACCTAGCACCTTGGACATTACCTTGGCAAACCCCTGCTAGAACCTCCAAGCTTCGGGCATGCCCAAACCATATGGACATGGTTTGCTGGGCTTCCCGCACACCTCGCACATCTGTCCTGTATCCCGAAAAACGTACACATCCTCACCAGCGTCATGTGGGCTCAGTGGGCCACCTTAAACTGGATTAAACTGAGCCTCGCACATGTTGAGGAGGAATTGACCCTACTTAGGGCTTCTGCCCACAGACACGGCTCTAACTCTCCTCTTAACTCCTCCTCCCATTTGCCCTTAAGGTCCTCCACCGGGGTTTCTTCCACTTCCAGCAGTTCCTGGTAGATGTCCAAGACCTTCCCCTCCCCCACCCAGGCACCAGAAACTACTCTATCCTTTATCCCCCGTGGCGGCAGAAATGGGAAGGTTTTCTCAGGAAGGCCCACACTTGTAAATACCTAAAGCCATTCCCTGGCGGCAGTTTAAATTTGTCCTCCAACGGCTGCAGGCTGGGAAAGCTCCCATCTATAAACAGGTCACCCATCCTTTCGATACCTGCCTCTGCCAGCTGTGGAACCCGCCATCCATCCTGCCAGGTAGAAACCTGTGGTTATTACATATTGTAGTCCAGACCGACGCTCCTTCCACCCTCTTGTGTCTCCTCCACTGCCCCCAGATCTTCAGTGCCGCCATCGCAGAAGTGCCGTTACCAGCACTCCCAAACTGATGCCTTTACATGGCGCTGCCTCCAACCGCTCCCATGCCGACCCCTCCCCCAATACCCACTTCCTAATCATGGCTATGTTTGCCGCCCAGTAGTAGTTGCAAAAGTTCGGCAACGCCAGCCCACCCTCCCCCCCGACTGCGTTCCATCAGCACTCTCGCAGGGTCTTATTTGCCCACACAAATCCCGAGATGATCTTATTCACCCGCTTGAAAAAGGCCTTAGAGATGAAGATGGTAAGGCACTGGAAAACAAATACAAATCTGGGGAGGACCATCATTTTCACGGTCTGTACCCTCCCCGCCAGTGACAGCGGGAGCATGTCACACCTTTTAAAGTCCCCTTCCATTTGTTCCACCAGCTGGGTCAAATTAAGCTTTTGCAATGAATCCCACTTCTGAGCCACCTGTATTCCCAGGTAGCGAAAGCTCTTCTCTACCCTCCTCAGCGGCAGCTCACTCAGTCTCTTCTCCTGCCATTTAGCCTGGATCACAAACAACCCACTCTTCCCCATGTTCAGTTTATACCCCGAAAAACTATGAAATTCCCTCAAGATCGACATGACCTCCCCCATCACCTCCAGTGGGTCCGAAATATACAGGAGGAGATCATCTGCGTAGAGCGAGACCCGGTGCTCCACCCCCCCCTCCCCCCCGGACCAGCCCCTGCCAGTTCCTTGAAGCTCTCAACGCCATGGCCAGCGGCTCAATGGCTAGAGCAAATAATAACGGGGAGAGGGGACACCCTTGCCTGGTCTCCCAGTGCAATTTAAAATACCGTGACCTCAGCCGGTTCGTACGAACGCTTGCCATAGGTGCCTGTTACAGCAATCGCACCCACCGAATAAAGTCCTCACCAAACCCAAACCTACCTAGCGCCTCCCACAGGTACTCCCACTCCACCCGATCGAAAGCTTTCTCTGTATCCATTGCTGCCACAACCTCTGCTTCCTCTCTTTCCGAGGGCATCATAACAATATTTAAAAGCCTCCGCACATTGTCATTAAGTTGCCTGCCCTTAACAAATCCAGTCTGGTCTTCCCCTATCACCCCCGGGGCACAATCCTCTATCCTTGTGGCCATTAGGGCCTTGTGGCCTTAGGGCAGCATGGTAGCATAGTGGTTAGCACAATTGCTTCACAGCTCCAGGGTCCCAGGTTTGATTCCCGGCTTGGGTCTCTGTATGTGCGGAGTCTGCACGTTCTCCCCGTGTGTGGGTGGGTTTCTTCCGGGTGCTCCAGTTTCCTCCCACAGTCCAAAGTGCAGGTTAGGTGGATTGGCCATGCTAAATTGTCCTTAGTGTCCAAAACCGCCCTTAGTGTTGGGTGGGGTTACTGGGTTATGGGGATAGGGTGGAGATGTGGGGTTGGGAAGCGCGCTCTTTCCAAGAGCCAATGCAGACTCGATGGCCTGAATGGCCTCCTTCTGCACTGTAAATTCTATGAAAAGATCTTAGCCAATAGCTTGGCATCCACATTTCGTAACGGGATTGGCCTGTAAGACCCACACTGTTCAGGGTCCTTCTCCCGTTTAAGAATGAGTGAGATCGAGGCCTGCAACATTGTAGGGGGGAGGATTCACTTCTCTCTCATCTCATTAAAAGTTCTCATCAGCAATGGGCTCAATATCTCTGAAAATTTCTTTACAAATTCCACCTGTAAGCCATCCGGCCCCGGAGCTTTGCCCGACTGCATGCCCTCCAGCCCCTTAATGATTTCTTCTATCTTGATCGGGGCCCCCAGCCTCTTCACCAGACCCTCCTCCACCCTCAGGAACTTCAACTGGTCCAGAAATTGCCTCATCCCTTCCGCTCCCGCCGGTGGTTCCGACCCATATAATTTGCTGTAGAATTCCTTAAAATCTTCATTCACCCCCTCCGGGTCCAAGACCAAGTTACCCTCCTTATTCTTTACTCCACCAATCTCCCTGGTCACCTCTCTCTTCCTAAGCTGGTGCGCCAGCATCCTGCTCGCCTTCTCCCCATATTCATAGACCACCCCCTCGGCCTTTCTCAGCTGTTCTACCGCTTTCCCTGTGGTCAACAATTCAAACTCCGTCTGTAGCTTGCGCCGCTCCCTCAGGATTCCCGCGTCCAGGGCCTCCGCATACCTCCTATCCATCCGAAGTATCTCCTCCACCAATCTCTTCCTCTCCACCCTCTAACAACTGCCTACAGGGCTTCCCAGACCATCGCTGCCGATACCTCTCCCGTGTTGTTTGTTTCCAGGTAGTTCTGGATTCTCTTATTTACCTGCCCGCAAACCACCTTGTCCGCTAACAACCCCACATCTAGTCTCCACAGCGAACGCTGCCCTCTCTCCTCCCTAAGCCGCAAATACACCCAGTGTGGGGCATGGTCCGAGACTGTAATCGCCGAGTATTCCGTCCCCACTACCTTCGGGATCAACACCCTGCCCAGAACAAAAAAGTCAATACGGGAATAAACTTTGTGGACACGGGAGAAAAAGCAAAACTCCTTTCCCCTCGGCCATGTAAACCTCCAGGGGTCTACACCCCCCGCATCTGCTCCATAAAGCCCTTCAACTTCTTTGCCGCCACCGGCCTCTTCCCTGTCCTGGATTTTGAATGGTCCAATTCAGGTTCAATAACCGTATTGAAGTCTCCCCCCATGATCAAGTTGTGTGACTCAAGGTCCGGGATTTTGCCTAACCCGCGCCTCATAAAATCCACGTCGTCCCAGTTCGGGGCATAGACATTCACGAGCAGCACTCGGACCCCCTCCAGCTTCCCACTCACCATTATATACCTACCCCCTTTATCAGCCACTATTCTCCCAACCTCAAATGCCACTCGCTTACTGATCAAAATTGCTACCCCCCCCCCCCCCCCTTGGTCTTCGAGTCCAGCCCTGAGTGGAACACCTGACTAACCCAACCTTTCCTTAATCTCATGTGGGCCGGGATTCTCCCCTACCCAGCGGGGTGGGTGGTTCCGGCGTGTTGGAGTGGCGTGAACCACTCCGGCATCGGGCCGCCCCAAAGGTGTCTCCGCACCTTTAGGGGCCAAGCCTTCACATTGAGGCGCTCAGCCCGCACCGGAGTGGTTCCCACTCTGCCGGGGCCCCGATTGTGGGCCAGGCCACCGTGGGGGCACCTGTAGTCACCTGGGTTGGCCACTTCCCGATTCCAAAATGGAAGCCCGCTAAGAATGCAGGGAAAATTGGTCAGGAACAGGGAAACAAGCAAGTACAAGGTTTCCTGTGTATTAAGACTTGCAAAGACCCAGACAGAACCGAAACCAGCAACCATCTGCATATTAATGAGCGATCCCCAGGAACAATTGGATACATTAAAGTAATCGAGACCAAACCAGACTCCCCGGCGCCAGCGGGAGCTAGGACAAAGGAAGGCCAACAGACGCATAGGAACCGCCCAGCGATCAGGGAACAGCTGCAGTATTGGAGAAATCGATTAAACCGATTGGGACTTAGTCCAATCAATTGGAACCAGGTACAGGGTCCGCCCAAAGGGCGCGAAGCCCCTGGGGACTATAAAGTAGAGTCCCCAAGTTCAATTCGTCCTTCCTGGCACTTGGTTCTCAGCGAGGAGAGACCGGCCTAACAGCTTCTTGGCAGCTCTCAAAGAACTCTTGACCGTGACTCTCAACTCTGAGAGACCTGCCTAGCAGCTGCACCAACCAAGTAAGTCTCCAGTCAACGCACGCTACGTGATAGGCGCTCCTAGCTACTAGTCCATACCAGCTTGAAGCCTGCAGACGCAGAATCGAACGAAAGCCCATTGTTCCCCTGACCTGGTGGGCCATTTCCAAAGCTAAGTATAAGCCTTTTAGTGTTAGAGATAGTCTAGTAAGTAGAGTTTTATTCATGAGTAGTGATTGACTGTGTATATAATAAATGTGTTTTGATTTCAAACTTACTAACTGGTGTATTGAGTTATTAATCTGCACTTGGCTTTGAACCTCGTGGTGGTATCATAAAGATACCTGGTGACTCTAGAGCAAGGTGATTAAACAGAGCAAATTAATTAAAAACACAATTAGCAACATTTGTTGGCGACTCCACCAAGACTCAACTTAGAAGTGCCCCCCCCCCCCCCCCCGCACCACCCGCCCCCACCCACCCCCACTCTGAGAGAACCTAAAAATTTGAATTAGAATCCAATTGGGAACAGAAATAACCACAATTGTTCAAGCAGTTCTGATCAATCCTTCATAATTCGGAAGTGTGTTAATGCATGCGCACTAACAGGGATATATGATAAACCTGATAGATTTTGTTGCGAAAAACTGTCGGGAGTTTGTATTCCGGAAAATAGTAAAAGCCATACCCGTGTTTGCAGCACCGCCTTAGTTCCCCTCGTTCCAAATTTAAAAGAGCATTCAGATAGGAAAAATGGCAATGAAGGCAATGAAACGCCTTATGAACCCGCAGGAATTCGTGGTCGCAGCGACCAGCCGAGTAGGACAGTGTCCCGTTTGGGAAGTTGAGATTAGAAGGTACTTCAAAGGGAAGGGATGGCCCCTTTGGAGTGACTTTTGTTCAAATGAGGAAACAGGTCCCGGGAGTATAGGACATACTTGCTGGGAGAACCTGAGCAAAATCCATAAGAAGAGCTTAGGGAAAGCTGGCAAGCCGATGGCAATTGTGTCCTGTCTGGCACAATTGCGAGGCACAAAGGAGGTCGTTCGGACGCTCCGCAAAGAGATAGATGAGAGGAATCGAATGAGTAAAGTCGATGTTAGTGAGATCGAGAAAGAGAATGTAGAATTAAAAAGGAAGTTGGCAGCGAAAAACAGAGAGGTGGATGATGCCCAGAGGGCACACCAGTCTTGTCTGGCACACCTGAGCAGCTTTCAGACCCAATACGATAAGGCCTATCAGGACACACAATGTGCAGTCCTGGTAAGAAAAGAGACAGAGAAACAGGTAGAGGCATCGCAAAAGCAGTGCAGCGATTTAAAAGCAGCATTAGGAGCACTCCATGCTGCCACCACGGAGCAGAGACAAAGCTCAGTAGATCATGCAAAGTGCCGGTAGCAGATTGCAGAACTGCAGTCTCTGCTTTCCGTCCAGAATGGATTCCAAAGCACATTTGGATCCCAATTAGATGAAGAAAACGGCCCCGATTGGCAAGAACTAAATGAAACCGCGCATAGGTATGTGCATGGAACATGTGCGCAAGAAAAGCCCCAAAAGAGAAGAGCACCCCAACCCCCCACAGAGCAGATAGATCACACACCCATTAATCCGGTAACCACGCACCGCAGAGCCGCATCGGACGGAGACGCAGAATTCCTTTACACGACCCCTTTAACCGTGACCCAATTACGGGACGCGTGCGAGAGGAACACACCGCTCCTCCCCACCTCAGACCCCCACCAATTCTTTGCTAGAGTTAAGCAACAGGCGACCATGTACGGCCTGGATGAGCGAGAGCAAGTGAAGCTCACAGTTTTGAGCCTAGACCCTTCCGTTGTAGCAGTCCTTCCCGACCCACAGAATGTAGGAGGAGGCAACCTTGCAGAGATGCACACGGCGATCCAAGACGCAATCGTATATAATAGAGGTGACCCCGTAGAAAGCCTGACCAAGTGCAGACAGAAGAAAACAGAACACCCCACAGCGTTTCCTGGACGCCTGTGGATCCATTTTACAGCCGTTTTAAGGAACTTAGACCGCGCCCATTTGTCCTCAGACAACATGGCCAAATGGACCCGAACCCTTATCTCCCATACCACAGAGGCAGGACAAAGAGCTTGTGCTAATTATGACCCCTCAGATGAGGCCCATAACGAAAAATGGGTTTTAAAAAGGTTGTCCCGCGCTTGGGAGCAATCTGTCCACAATAAACCCACGTTTAGAAAACCCTATGAAGAGCAGGCAGATGCAGATATCCAGGCAATTAAAGCGCACCAGAACCCCGCATGGGTGAACTAAGGTGGAAACAGCCCCCCACAGAAACCGCAGGAATGTTACAACTGTGGACAATTAGGTCACTTTGCACGAGAGTGCAATGCCCCACAAAAGCCACAGAGAGCCCAGCAGACAGGCACTCTAAATAGGAATAGGACAAAGCCTATTCATAGTGTAAGTGTCCATTCAGACCAGACAGACATGAACGGAACAGACTGACGGTATTCGGGCTCCCCAACTTGGGTCTGCGACACCCTTTGGGATAGGTCCGGCCGACCGGTCGTTACAGCGAAAATACGGGGTCAGCCCATTGAATTTCTCTGGGACATACGAGGGTCCCGCACCACAATTAATTCCACCACCATGTTCCACAAAGACACATGGCCCACTACAGACAGCATCACCCTCAGCGGCTTTACAGGCCACTCACAGTAGGGACACATCACAGCCCCTATCTTCATTCAGATAGGCAATATTACTACCAAACACCCCATAGTTTTAGTCGATCTGCCCCACACAGCAGAACACATTTTGGGCATCGATTTCATGAGTTCCCACAACCTGTCATTCGATCCAGTGAACAAATGTGTCTGGAGAATGGCAAAGACAGCAAGAGCCCCCTCAACGCTCACAGTAGGTGAGTATGCTAATAGGATTAGCGGAGTCGGCGAATACTGGTTTGACCCGACCAGTATTAGCACAAACAAGCAGGTTAGGGCAGTTCTGCAGAAAAACAGGGCAGCATTTGCAAGTCATAAACATGACTGTGGCAGGATGGCTGGCTCGGTTCATATTACAGGACCTGACCCTAGACCCCAAAAGCAATATGGATTTCCCCAAGAGGCAGAGGGAGAAATTTCAAAAGTTATTGATAGCTGATTAGAACAGGGCATACTAAGATCAGTAGCCACCACTAATAATGCCCCGATTTGGCCAGTGAGAAAGCCCGATGGATCATGGCGACTGACCATCGATTACCGGGAACTCAACAAAATCACCCCAGCAGCAGCCACCACTGTAGCCACAAGTCCCGAGACCATGCTCAAACAGGGACTCAACTCATGATATCTTACGGTTTTGGACATCAGTAACGGATTCTGGTCCATTCCATTGCCAAAAGCGTGCCAGTACAAATTTGCCTTCATATTTAACGGTCAGCAGTACACGTGGACATGCCTTCCACAAGGATTCCACAACACCCCCTCCATTTTCCACCGACAGCTGGCAAATGGTTTAGCTAAATTTACTCGCCCCGAATGTCTGGTCCAGTACGTAGATGACCTATTACTGCAGACAGACACAAAGGCAGAGCACATCTCGCTTCTGTCAGAACTCCTAGAATTCCTACAGCAAATTGGATGTAAAGTGAACCCCAAGAAGGCCCAAATTTTGGAAGACAAAGTGGTATATTTGGGAATAATTATCACGCACGGTAAACGCGAGATCGAGCATAAAAGGATTGACTTGATCGTCAAATTGCCCCTTCCCCAGAATATTTCAGCCCTCCGGTCGTTTTTAGGACTGGTTGGCTACTGCCGAAACCATATTGACGGTTTTCCCACCAAAGCAGCGCCCCTCTCAGACTAAAGAAAGGAGCCCCTTGGGAATGGCTTCCGCAGCATACGGATGCTGTGGATGCTTTGAAAAGTGCTCTCATCGCAGCCCCCGCACTACAGGTTCCAGACCCGCTTTCCCCCTATGCTATAGAGATAGCTACCACAGACCGCACCCTTTCGGCCTTGCTCCTCCAGGAACGGCACGAACAGTTAAGATCCGTTGCTTACGCCGCCAGAGTTTTAGATCCTGTGGAGCAGGGATTTTCGGCCTGTGAAAGGGCAGCACGGTAGCATTGTGGATAGTACAATCACTTCACAGCTCCAGGGTCCCAGGTTCGATTCCGGCTTGGGTCACTGTCTGTGCGGAGTCTGCATGTCCTCCCCGTGTGTGCGTGGGTTTCCTCCGGGTGCTCCGGTTTCCTCCCACAGTCCAAAGATGTGCAGGTTAGATGGATTGGTCATGATAAATTGCCCTTAGTGACCAAAATTGCCCTTAGTGTTGGGTGGGGTTACTGGGTTTTGGGGATAGGGTGGAGGTGTTAACCTTGGGTAGGGTGCTCTTTCCAAGAGCCGGTGCAGACTCAATGGGCCGAATGGCCTCCTTCTGTACTGTAAATTCTATGTAAAAAAAAAAGGCACCTGCTCGCAGTTTTCTGGGCAGTTCAATATTTTTCATATATCACCGGACAAAACCCCATCACAATCCTCACAGAACACACCCCCACCCAACTTTTACTAAGACGCTGTTCGCTCCCGATATTCCCGATGCAACAATCTCCCTCGCCTCTGGGTCGCACTCAGTACAAATCCAAGGCCACACTACTGCAACCTTAGCGATACAGGGCGCACAGTATACTAATTTTCAATTGTACGTGCTCCCAGACCTCTGCGCCTCTCTCCTCTTAGAACTCGATTTTCAGTGCAATCTCAGGAGCCTAACTCTTAGTTTTGGCGGACCCCTGCCCCTGCTCACCATATGCAGCCTCGCAACCCTAAAAATCGACCCCCCCCTCCCCTCTTCGCTAACCTCACCGCTGACTGCAGGCCAGTAGCAACTTGAAGCAGGAGGTATAGTCTGCAGGACAGGGCATTTATTAGGTCCGAGGTCCAGCGTCTCTTGCGGGAAGGAGTCACAGAAGCCAGCAATAGCCCCTGGAGAGCTCAGGTGGTGGTCGTCAAGACTAGGTAAAAGTTCCGGATGGTGGTTGATTACAGCCAGACCATTAACCGGTTTACGCAACTTGATGCATACCCCCTTCCCCGGATTGCAGACATGGTGAATCAGATCGCACACTACCGCGTGTTCTCCACGGTGGATCTTAAGTCTGCATACCACCAGCTCCCAATCCGCCCGGAGGACCGCCACTACACGGCGTTTGAGGCAGACGGCCGCCGTTTCCATTTCCTCCGGGTCCCCTTTGGTGTCACGAATGGGGTTTTGGTGTTCCAACGAGCAATGGACCGAATGGTGGACCAGTACGGGCTGCAGGCCACGTTTCCGTACTTGGACAACGTCACCATCTGCGGCCATGATCAGCAGGACCAAGACGCCAACCTCCACCGATTTTTCCAAACCGCCCAAAAACTTAACCTCACTTATAACAAGGAGAAATGCATTTTCCGCACTACCAGGCTAGCCATCCTCGGCTACGTCGTGGAAAACGGGATCCTAGGGCCCGACCCTGACCGTATGCGCCCCTCCTACAACTCCCTCTCCCTCACTGTCCCAAGGCCCTCAAGAGGTGCCTTGGATTTTTTTCCTATTATGCCCAATGGGTCCCCCAGTATGTGGACAAAGCCCGCCCACTATTTAAGGCCACCCTTTTCCCACTGTTAGCGGAGGCTCGCCAGGCTTTCAACTGCATCAAGGCGGACATCGCCAAAGCCGCCATGAGTGCGGTGGACGAGTCTGTCCCCTTCCAGGTGGAGAGCGACGCATCAGAGGTCGCTCTCACCGCCACCCTTAACCAAGCAGGCAGGCCGGTAGCGTTTTTTTCACGCACCTCTCCACCTCTGAACTTCGACACTCCTCGGTCGAAAAAGAAGCTCAAGCCATCGTGGAAGTCGTGCGGCACTGGAGGCACTACCTCGCTGGTGGGAGGTTTACCCTCAGCACCGACCAACGATCGTTTGCCTTCATGTTTGACAATTCGCAAGATCAAAAATGATAAGATCTTGAGGTGGAGGATCGAACTCTCCACCTATAACTACGATATAGTATATCGTCCTGGGAAGCTCAACGAGCCCCCAGATGCCTTGTCCCGCGGCACATGTGCCGGCGCACAAGTTGACCGACTACAGGCTATCCACGACGACCTCTGCCACTCAGGGGTCACCCGGCTCGCCCATTACATCAAGGCCCGCAACCTGCCCTTCTCCACCGAGGAGGTCAAAGCTGTAACCAGGAATTGCCAAATCTGTGCGGAGTGTAAACAGCACTTCTTTCGACCAGATAAGGCCCACCTAGTAACGGCTTCCCGGCCCTTTGAACGCCTCAGTATTGATTTCAAAGGGCCCCTCCCCTCAAATAATCACAATACCTATTTTTTCAACATTATAGATGAGTTCTCTCATTTCCTGTTTGCCATCCCATTCCCCGACATGACCACCCCCACCGTTATCAGAGCCCTGCACAGTATCTTCACCCTGTTTGGTTTCCCCAATTATGTCCACAGTGACAGGGGCTCGTCCTTCATGAGCGACGAACTGCGTCAATACCTGCTCAGTAAGACCATCGCCTCGAACAGGACTACCAGTTACAACCCCAGGGGAAACGGGCAGGTGGAGAGGGAGAACGCGACGGTCTACCGTCCTATTGACCCTACGGTCCAGGAATCTCCCGGTTTCCCACTGGCAGGAGGTCCTCCCCGATGCGCTCCAAGCTATTAGGTCCCTCCTTTGCACGGCCACAAACCAGACTCCCCATGACCGTTTGTTTGTCTTCCCTAGGGGAACTACCACAGGAGCCTCGCTTCCGTCCTGGCTGAGGACACCGGGTTCTGTCCTCCTCCGGAAACACGTTCGGACCCATAAGATCGACCCCCTGGTAGAGAGGGTCCAGCTCCTGCAGTCGAACCCACATTATGCATACATAGAACACCCCGACGGCCGGCAGGATACCGTCTCCCTCCGAGACCTGGCGCCCGCAGTCTCCTCCACCACTTCCACTAATGTACCCCCCCCACACTATACCCCGCCCAACCCTCCGTGTCCTGCGCCCCCGCACCTATTTGGTTTCCGTGCTCCCGCAGTCCGCAGGAACGAAGCTCTGGAAGAACCGCTCCCAAAGTCCACCCCCGGGCCCGCACCGGACCCACCTCACAGCCACCCGAAACGGCTGCGACACCAGTGCTTCGTCAGTCGCAACGTACGGTCCGGGCGCCGGACCGACTGAATTTGTGAACCCATCACCCCCGCATGACTTAATTGTTTTTACAGGGGGTGAATGTGGTGAATGTATAAATACTGTTAATTCACCAGTATACTGTATTACATTATACCATGTTATTAACCCTGTGGGCTCCATCTATGGGCCACTGTGTGGCTTCACCCACAGGGGGAGATGTGAAGCATGTACAGGCTCCGCCCATGCCTCCGCCCCTTATAGGACGTATAAGAGCAGCAGACCTGCGGGACCGCCTTCAGTATTGTACCGGTCACAGGCAGGCAAAGTTGTAAGCTGATTAAAACCACTGTTTACTTCGACACGAGTCTTCGAGTGAATTGATGGTCGCATCAATAATGTACCATGAGAAATCTCACGGCAATCCTTTAAAAATATCTGCAAACATTTTACGAAACAGGAGGTATTTACAAGTCAGTGTGCAGTGTGCGGAGAACATTGCAGGGTTATATTTTTAAAATATAAATTGAGAGTACCCAATTCTTTTTTTCCAATTAAGCAGCAATTTAGCGCGGCCAACCCACCTAACCTGCACATCTTTGGGTTGTGGGGGTGATATCCATGCAGATATGGGGAGAATATCCACTGTCCACACGGACAGTGACCTAGGGCCGGGATCGAACCCGGATCCTCGGTGCCATGAGGCAGCAGTGCTAACCACTGCACCACCGTGCCGCCCCAGGCTCAAAAATGTTATTTTTTCCACATCAGATAGTACTTTAAGAGTCAAGGTGAAAGTTCAGGTGCGAGTGCAATCTTACACGCCTATTCATAGAAATACAAGATGCTGGGAAGATGCAGGATATGTGATTCAGCTCCAAAAGGCAGACACAATGCTGCCTGTATTTTAATCTGGCTGACGTAGAGCGAGTGAGTGATCAGGACAAGGGTCAAGTGTCAACCTTTAACAGCTGTCAGATTTACATTATATACTAAGCTGGGTTTGGTTTGAAGAGCCTGAATGAAATGTAGTCTCAGTAAACAGTGGTTAGCACTGCTGCCTCACAGCGCCAGCAACCCGGGTTCAATTCCGGTCTTGGGTGACTCTCTGTGAGGAGTTTGCACATTCTCCCCGTTTCCTCCAGGTGCTCCGGTTTCCCCCCACAGTCCAAAAAAGTGCAGGTTAGGTGATTGGCCACGCCAAATTGACCCTTAGATGTGGGGTTATGGGGTTACAGGGATAGGGCGAGGGAGTGGGCCTACGTGGGATGTTCTTTCAGAGGGTTGGTGCAGACCTGATGGGTGTCTGCACTGTAGGAATTCTCAAGCCTGACTGGAAATGAGGTGGGGGGGGTGGGGGGGGGGGGGTGAAACGCACAATAAATGAGCCACCATTGTGGGCCACAGAGCTGGACTAATAAAGGTGGAACGTGACCTGGAGATACTGGACTTACGAGCTCGAGTTCAAAAGGCCAGCTCAAAGTCCTTTCCTCGACCTGTGTTTGAACTCAGTCACCTTCACTCAATTCCCTTTTGCCCAATCGCAAATCACTCTGTTGGATTTGGTAGTTGTGGCTGAGTTTTTAATGTGTCCCATCTTGAGATGGCCACCCCACCCCACCCCCAAACCACAAACCTTCCTCCACCACACCCTCCACCCTCACCCTGTCACTTCTTCCCGCCCTGTGGAACTGCAACTCATCAGAGAGGAGTCGGCACAAACTCTGTGACCCTGAGCAGCCCTGAATCAATGAGGAACATTGACAACAAAGAGCTGGGGACATTAGAGGGGGAGGGAGGAATTCAAGAAAATGTCTAAAACAAAATAATTCTGCAAGAAAAAAGAATAGCTTTGCATTGATTGTACTTTAAAAGACGGGAAGTTTAAAATAATTAATATGCTCCTCAGTACACTCTACATATCTCATATGTTTAACTGGCACAGAACATTATGTACTGGGCTGGGTGCCAAAAGGGTTGACCTCTTCTATTTTGAAACATGCTGTGTTTCAGTTGAAGTCCTTTTTTGGATGAGGTTCAGTGTCAATAAGGGTGTTACTCTAACTTTCTACTTTCTCTCGGTGCCTGTTTGCTGCAGGTCTCATAGTGTGGTTATCGATGTTCTCTGACACGCCCACTTCCCCTTGTGTACACCAGCGAGAGTACATTCAGTTCCCATTCAGCTGGCAAACAGCCCTCTCTCACGTCAGTACATCCACTGTTTATGTTCTAACATTAATCTCATGCTCGAGGGAGAGCCACATTCCTTTGTGTAGATGTTGTGATGATACCAATAGTTCAGCAGCCCGTTTACTCATTCAGCTATGGGCACAAAAAAGGGGTCAATGTCACTTCATATTTTTTGTAAAAGGCTCATTCTGCATGATGGCGCGCCTTACAAAAATGTTTTATTCTGCTTTCAAATTAACCCTTTCAGAACTTTCAACAAGCTGGCATCAAGCTGAAGGGGAGAACTTGTATTTTTTTCACAACTTCAGGATCCCCTCCCGAGGCACTTTTTCAAGAGTAAGTGAAATAGAGTTAAAGCTCAAGGTCAGCCATGACCATACTGAATAACGAAGCTGGCTTGATGGACCAAATGGTCTACTCTTGCTTCTACTTCCTGTGTTCTCGTAGTCACTGTCGCAATGTTCGAAATGCAGCAGTCAATTTGCACACAGCTCCCGCAAACAATAATGTGACTAGTAAATGATCCATTTTAGTGATGATGGTTAAGGGATGAATAATAATCGGAACAGTGTAGAGGACTACCCTTTAATTGGTGCCATAGGGGCTGGTTTAGCTCACAAGGCTAAATCGCTGGCTTTTAAAGCAGACCAAGCAGGCCAGCAGCACGGTTCGATTCCCGTACCAGCCTCCCCAGACAGGCGCCGGAATGTGGCGACTAGGGGCTTTTCACAGTAACTTCATTGAAGCCTACTCGTGACAAGCGATTTTCATTTTCAGGATATTGTTTTTAACAAGGGCACGGAGAGTGCACACCGAGTAAAATAAAGAGCTCTGATTTAGTTACAATAACAACATAAACACTACCCGATAGATCTCCAAAGGGTCTCTCCCTGTTGCCTTACTGGCCGACCTTTTATACAGTGCTAAATGGAGTTCTCTCGCCCCTCAATAGAGGAACTCGTACTCCGCGAGAACCAGAGGGAAGATAATCAATCCCACCCCATAAGTCCCATGTGGGATATGATACTGTCCACTTGTGGGAGCAGACCAGGCTTCAGTTCAATATATGAAGCAAAAAGAACAGCTCTGACAGTGCAGTACTTCCTTAGTGTCGTACTGCCTTGGATTTATATACCGAGAGTAGGACTTGGGGTCCGATCCAACGGCCATGCTGCGCCGGAAAAGCAACGTGGCTGTTGAAAGCCGGAAGACCCCGCACCCAGGACCTATCTGACTCACCATGCCTTATGAGATCCAACCTGATCTTGCGAGATGTTGCGATGTGAATCCCACCCACAATGGGCAGGGTCACTTCTTGACAAACCTTCAAATTCGAGCCAGACAGCAAGCCTCACTCTAATGTACTGATCCCCGAGGTATCTAAGGCTTTGGGAGTCAACCCTTTCACCTCAGGGATCTTAGGCGAGTGCCGTTCAGCACTGCTCCTCACAAAAGGGGACGGACAGAACAACACTCGTGGGAGTTTCCCAGGGGATCGGAGGCTCCCAGTTGTATGCCCATTGGGCAAGGTGGTGACCTGGCACTGCTTGTGCCATCTCAGTACCCTGACACTGCTGGCCTATCACCCAGGCCATGCCAGCCTGGCAATTTGGCAGTGCCACCTGGGTGCCAGCCTGGCATTGCCAAGGTTCCCAAGTGGCACTGTCAGCTGGCATGGGCACTGCCAGGGTGCCAGGTCGGGTGGGAGACCCTATTCAGGCCAGGACCTTCCAGAGGACATCCACCAAGGTCATCACAGACATCAGGAGGTGGCAGTCAGCAGGCTGCCTCCGCCTCTGCTGTGGATGTCGGAGATGCACCCAGGCATAACGGCCAGGTTAGGAAAGTTAGGACATTTTGATGTCACTTTTGGGTCACGGGTGTGCTATCACTGCAAGGAAATTGTGAATACATTTCATGGTTATGTGAATCATTTGGTCAACTGAAGATATTGTGAATTTGTTGGAATCCTCTCACATTAAGGTTTAGCCATTCATCCTCTCAGTCATAGTGTCCCACTCTGACATGTGATGTCAATTTGAGTTGAACTGGTCTCCACACCCTGGTGTGATATCAGAGAGAAGTGTTTAAATCTTTATTTGAAGTGTGTGATGCAAGCGTTCCGAACCCATCTTCCCCAAGGACAACCATTGAGTGGGGAGCAGCAGTTCAGCACTGATATTGTAGCAGTATATGTGTCCCCTCAGTGGCAGAAGTAAGACATGCACGGGAGGAGGAGATCCCTCGCATGTCCTCCTCTCAACCACAGCAGCATTTGCTTCATTAGATGGCAGCAAAAGCTTCAAATCTTCTGCCACATCGCTGTGTCTGCTCAGTGGACTCTCAGTTCCCAGAGTGAGCGCATTCACAGGGCACCACATCCCAAAGCAGAGATCATGGTCAAAGTGATTCACAAAACCAGAACACGCAAAAGCGAATGCAGAGCTCATTGTTTCTTGGAGTAGTTGGACATTCCCTGAAATGAAATTGAATGGTACTGAGGGCTAGGAGAGATGTGGCCAAATGTCCTCTCTTACCTTTACCCTTCCTGGAACCTGTCAGCGATGAAAGTGTCACGGGCACATCTCCCATGTCTTATTTCCTCCCTGGCATCATCACGCTCATACTGAACGTCCTGAGGTTCCTGGGCCTCCAGATCTTCATGCTCAGATCAGCTCTCATCCTCCTCCAGTTCAGACTCTGGCAAGGGCTCACCTCTTTACACAGAAAGGCGGTGGTTGGCACAGAAAACTGGGATGATGTGGGACACTCTCTCCAGGGGCAGCACGGTAGCATGGTGGTTAGCATAAATGCTTCACAGCTCCAGGGTCCCAGGTTCGATTCCCGGCTGGGTCACTGTCTGTGCGGAGCCTGAACGTCCTCCCCGTGTGTGCGTGGGTTTCCTCCGGGTGCTCCGGTTTCCTCCCACAGTCCAAAGATGTGCGGGTTAGGTGGATTGGCCATTCTAAATTGCCCATAGTGTCCTAAAAAGTAAGGTTAAGGGGGGGGGGATTGTTGGGTTACGGGTATAGGGTGGATACGTGGGTTTGAGTAGGGTGATCATTGCTCGGCACAACATCGAGGGCCGAAGGGCCTGTTCTGTGCTGTACTGTTCTATGTTCTATGTTCTATGTATATTGCAGTGTCCAGGTTTCAGAGTCATATCTTCAGAAGCCCTTTAGTCTACTTTATAAGAGAAGTTGTGGAGCTGTGAGCAACGTTGTAACTCTCCTCGAAGCAGCTCTGAGAGCAACCCATTGGAGTCACCATTTCAGCGGGTACCCCTTAAACCCACGCAGCCATCCTTGCAAACCTATCTTTCCCTTGAAAATCTCAGGCACTTAGGTGTAACTCGGGATGTAGGAGTCATGACAACTCCCAGGGTACCGTGCACCTACATGCATTATGTGCTTTTGATAATCACTCACCAGTGACAGAATAGTAGCCTTTCTGGTTAAATATGAGGGGCTGCTGCCATAGAGACTGTGTACCACATGAGTGCAGTCGATTGCCCTTTGATGAAGCCTGACATGACAGCAAAGCCGGTGAATCTCTAAGCTTGGCTATCCTCGTCCAGAACTAACCTGACATAATGATGGGCCTTCCTGTGTAGGATATCTGTGACCTCCTTTGTGGATTTATGTATGATTGGTTGAGATGTGCTTCATAGGTACCCCGTTGATCCTCGGAAAGAGCCAGAGGCAAATAATATGAGTGCTGCCATTACATTCAAAGCCACTGGCAGCCTGATGTGGTATCTGGTCTTCCTGAAGAATGTGGCATATGTGAAGAACCAATATCTCGGGGACATGCGCAGTTGTGCCCAGCATTGCCTCTCATTTGTAAATAGGAGGCGCTCATCACAACAAGAGTGGCACAGCACTCTGGCAGGTAGGATATGTATGCTGCACTCACCTCAAATTCATGAATGAACTGAGGTCCGACTTGTGCATGGCACTTCTTTACAAACGGGTTTGAGGCCGTCACAACTTCCCGCTGGCATGCTATAAGATTGGAAGGCATGAGGAAGTTCCAGAAAGCAGCTGTTTTAATGAGCATTCATGAGATTTAAATGGCAGTCACGCCACTGGTCAGTGGGAAAACCAAGCAACTATGAACCCACAATTGAGAGAATTGCAAACTTCTTTTATGCTGGCGGCTTTCCGACTTTTGGCCTGCCGCTGGATTCTCCGCTCCCACCCATCCTGAATCCTGCCATGGGCGGAATGGGAAATTCACATTCTTAGTCCCACGAATGCTGATAGTGAGACTCCCAAATTATTGCAAAGATACCCATTTGGTTCACGAGTAACCTTACCTCATTCTGGCCTACATGTGACTCCAGACCGACAGCAATGTGGCTCACTCTTAACTGCCCTGTGAAATGGCACATCAAGCCATGTTAGGGATGGACAATAAACAAAGGCCTTTCCAGTAGCATTGTGAGAATGAGTAAGAAAAGTGCTACATATAAAGCATGCTCTCCAAATATGGGTTAGCATCTGGAGGACGGAAAGGGCAGACAGAAATGTCGCCTTCACACGGTTCAATCTTCAAATTGAGCATCAGCATTTAGTATGCAAATGAGTTTGTTGTTAATAATTAAATCAACTAGTGACCATAATAAATCCTGACGTGTTGTGTACGGTACGGTGGTAGGATGTGGTTTAAACATCCCAGTTTCTCACGCAGCAAGTTTAGCATCTTGTGGCAAAATGAAAAATGCAAGTGCTTCCCCATGAGATACTGCTGGGAACACTAGCGTGTGAATCACAAGAGCCACTGCCACATAGCTGCTAACGCCTGGCCAAGGAATAGCACTGTTAAAAAGCTAGAATGAGCTTCTTTATCCAACTCTTTTGCCCAAACATTTTAATGCAGTGAATGTGAAGGATAGTAGGACATCTTACAACACCAGGTTAAAGTACAACAGGTTTGTTTCAAATCACTAGCTTTCAGAGCACTGCTCCTTCTTCATTCACCTGAGGAAGGAGCAGTGCTCAGAAAGCTAGTGATTTGAAACAAACCTGTTGGACTTTAACCTGGTGTTGTAAGACTTCTTACTGTGCTCACCCCAGTCCAACGCCGGCATCTCCACATAATGTGAAGGATGGCAGAGAAGATAACACATAATATAAGAACATAAGAACTAGGAGCAGGAATAGGCCATCTGGCCCCTCGAGCCTGCTCCGCCATTCAATGAGATCATGGCTGATCTTTTGTGGACTCAGCTCCACTTTCCAGCCCGAGCACCATAACCCTTAATCCCTTTATTCTTCAAAAAACTATCTATCTTTATCTTAAAATCATTTAATGAAGGAGCCTCAACTGCTTCACTGGGCAATGAATTTCATAGATTCACAACCCTTTTGGTGAAGACGTTCCTCCTAAACTCAGTCCTAAATCTACTTCCTATTATTTTGAGGCTGTGCCCCCTAATTCTGCTTTCACCTGCCAGTGGAAACAACCTGCCCGCATCTATCCCCTTCATAATTTTATATGTTTCTATACGATCCCCCCTCATCCTTCTAAATTCCAACGAGTACAGTCCCAGTCTACTCAACCTCTCCTTGTAATCCAACCTCTTCAGCTCTGGGGTTAACCGAGTGAATCTCCTCTGCACACCCTCCAGTGCCAGTACGTCCTTTCTCAGGTAAGGAGGCCAAAACTGAACACAATACTCTAGGTGTGGCCGCACTAACACCTTATACAATTGCAGCATAACCTCCCTAGTCTTAAACTCCATCCCCTAGCAATGAAGGACAAAATTCCATTTGCCTTCTTAATCACCTGTTGCACCTGTAAACCAACTTTTTGCGACCCATGCACTAGCACACCCAGGTCTCTCTGCACAGCAGCATGTTTTAATATTTTATCATTTAAATAATAATCCCTTTTGCTGTTATTCCTCCCAAAATGGATAACCTCACATTTATCAACATTGTATTCCATCTGCCAGACCCTAGCCCATCCACTTAACCTATCCAAATCCCTCTGCAAACTTCCAGTATCCTCTGCACTTTTTGCTTTACCACTCATCTTAGTATTGTCTGCAAACTTGAACACATTGCCCTTGGTCCCCAACTCCAAAGCATCTATATAAGTTGTGAACAATTGTGGGCCCAACACTGATCCCTGAGGTACACCACTAGCTACTGATTGCCAACCAGAAAAACACGCATCAATCCCCACTCTTTGCTTTCTATTAATTAACCAATCCTCTACCAATGCTACTACTTTACCCTTAATGCCATGCATCTTTATCTTATGCAGCAATCTTTTTTGTGGCACCTTGTCAAAGGCTTTCTGGAAATCCAGATACACCACATCCATTGGCTCCCCGTTATCTACCACACTGGTAATGTCCTCAAAAAAATCCAAAAATTAGTTAGGCACGACCTTCCCTTTACGAACCCATGCTGCGTCTGCCCAATGGGACAATTTCCATCCAGATGCCTCATTATTTCTTCCATGATGATAGATTCCAGCATCTTCCCTACTACCGAAGTTAAGCTCACTGGCCTATAATTACCTGCTTTCTACCTACCTCCTTTTTTAAACAGTGGTGTCACATTTGCTCATTTCCAATCTGCCGTGTGGGGGAAGAATTAGATCGCCCTAGATAGATTAATAGTAGAGGATGTATTAATAGGTCATAGAAACAAATTTCCTAATCTGTGAGGATATAGCTGACATAAATTACAGCAGCAATACTGTATTTGGCCTCAGGACGTTTTTCGAAGATGGGTTCAGTTTCATCCCCAGAGGAAAGTGCATTTTCAAGGTATCGCATGTGATAGCATTGGCTGTGATTGGTGTTCCCTGTGATGCATGTTCCCTATGATTGGTGTTCTCTATGATTGGTGTTCCCTATGATTAGCATTGGCTGTGATTCGTGTTGACTGCGATTGGTATTGACTGTAACTGGTATTGATTGTGATCGGTGTTTGTGTTGCCTGTTATTGGTGTTCCTACGATTAGTATTGTTGGTGATTGATGTTGATTGCGATTGGTGTTGGCTGTGATTCGTATTGACTGTGATTGGTGTTGGTTGTGATTGGTATTGATTGTGATTGGTGTAGACTGTGATTGGTGTTGATTGTGATTGGTGAGTTTGTAATTGGTGTTGACTGTGATTGGTGTGGTCTGTGATTGATGGTGACTGTGATTGGTGTTGGTTGTGATTGGTGTTGCCCGTGATTGATGAAGATTGTGATTGGTGTAGGTTGTGATTGGTACTGATTGTGATTGTTGTTGATTGTGATTGGTTTTGATACAATTGGTGTTGCTTGTAATTGCTCTTGCTTGTGATTGGTACTGACTGTGATTGGTATTGATTGTGACTGGTTTTGCTATGATTGGTGTTGCTTGTGATTGCTCTTCTTGTGATTGGTGTTGACTGTGGTAATGTTGATGTGGAGATGCTGGCATTGGACTGGGGTGAGCACAGTAAGAAGTCTTATAACACCAGGTTAAAGTCCAACAGGTTTATTTCAAACACTAGCTTTCGGAGCACTACTCCTTCCTCAGGTGAATGAAGAGGTCTGTTCCAGAAACATATATAGAAAACAGAGTCAAAGATGCAAGAAAATGCTTTGAATGCGAGCATTTGCAGGTAATTAAGTCTTTACAGATCCAGAGATTGGGGTAACCCCAGGTTAAGGAGGTGTGAATTGTCTCAAGCCAGGACAGTTGGTAGGATTTCGCAAGCCCAGGCCAGATGGTGGTGTAATGTGACATGAATCCCAGGTCCCGGTTGCGACCATACCCATGTGTGCGGAACTTGGCTATAAGTATCTGCTCGGCGTTTGTGCATTATCGCATGTCCTGAAGGCCGCCTTGGAGAACGCTTACCCGGAGGTCAGAGGCTGAATGCCCTTGACTGCTGAAGTGTTCCCCGACTGGAAGGGAACATTCCTGCCTGGTGATTATCGCGCGATGCCTGTTCATTCGTTGTTGCAGCGTCTGCATGGTCTCACCAATGTACCACGCTTCGGGACATCCTTTCCTGCAGCGTATGAAGTAGATAACGTTGGCCGAGTCGCACGAGTATGTACCGCGTACCTGGTGGGTGGTGTTCTCACGTGTAATGGTGGTATCCATGTCTGGAATCCAAAAGGTATTTTTTTTACTTCTCATTTCTTCTCAGTTTGGAGTCTTCCAAATTTTTATTAATAATCCCACTGCAAACCAAAGGTAAGATAAAATAAGCGGGTTGGTTTATTTTACACACACAATACATGGAGAATGTGTTTTGTAACATCTGGCCCTCTTGCATTCACAATAAAAGGTGGATAAGGAAAACCAGGACAAGGCTGGGATAAAAATAAAAGATTTGGTTTCAGATTCCAGGATCAGGGGCGGGATTCTCCGGGGAGAATCGGCGGGGGGTGGGGGGGTGGCGTGAATCCAGCCCCTGCCGGCTGCCGAATTCTCCGGCACCGGGGATTTGGCGGGGGAGGGAATCACGCTGTGCCGGTCAGTGGCCGCTGGCAGAAGCCCCCCGGCCCCCCCCCCCCCCCCCCCCCAGCGATTGTCCGGCCCGTCATGGGCCTAGTGGCCACTCGTTTTCAGCCAGTCCCGCCGGCGTATGTTACACCAGGTATTTGCTGGCGGGACCTGGCTGCACGGGCGGCCTCCGGGGTACTTGGGGGAGGGGGGGATCTGGCCCTGTGAGGTGCCCCCACGGTGGCCTGGCCTGCGATCGGGGCCCACCGATCCAGCACAAGCTGGCGCTCCCGCATACGCGCCGGCCGGCGGAGGCCCTTCGGCACGGTTTGGCGTGGCGCCAAGCCCCTTCCCTGCCGGCCAGCGCGGCACAAACCACTCCGGGGCCAACCTGGCCCCTGAAGGTGCAGAGGATTGCAGACCTTTGGGGCGGCCCGATGCCAAAGTGGTTCACCTCACTCCTCGGCGCCGGGACCCCCCGCCCCGCCGGGTAGGGGAGAATCCCGCCCAGATGTCTAACAGTGTATTCCTTCAGGGAGTAGCTGCCTGAAACTTTGCAGGGTCTTTTCAGAAGCGAGAATTTCCTGATGGAAAAGACTTGAAGAGTTGAATTAGACTTGAAGGCCCAAGTGCAGAGGTTCCATTGTCCCAGTCCTCAGACGTCAACTATTTACAATTTATATAAATGATCTGCAAGCAGGGACAGAGTGTAACATAGCAAAATTTACAAATGATACTAAAATAGGCGGGAAAACAGGCTGTGAAGAGGGGATAGGGATGGATATAGATAGGCTAGGAGAATGGGCCAAAATTTAGCAGATGGAGTTTAATGTGGATAAGTATGAGATTATCCATTTTGGCAAAAAAACAGAGGGCAAATTATTATCTAAATGGAAAGTAAATTCAAATTTCTTCTGGGCAGAGGGATCTGGATGTCTTTGTTCATGAATCACAGAAAGTCAGTAATAATAATAATCTTTATTATTATCACAAGTAAGCTTACATTAACACTGCAATGAAGTTACTGAGAAAAGCCCCTAGTCATCACACTTCGGCACCTGTTTGGGTACACAGAGGGTGAATTCAGAATGTCCAATTCACCTAACAAGCACATCTTTCGGGGCTTGTGGGAGGAAACCGGAAACCCACGCAGACACGGGGTGAATGTGCAGACTCATAGAAAGTCAAACCCGGAAATCAAACCCGGACCCTAGCACTCTGAAGCCACAGTACTACCGTGCCAACAATAGATACAGCATGTAATAAATAAGGCAAATGGAATTTTAGCATTTATTGCAAAAGGACTGGTGTATATAAGCAGAGAGATGTTGTTCCAATTGTATAGAGTGTTGGTGACACCACCTCTGGAGTATTGTGTGAAGTTTTTGTCTCCTTATTTGAGGAAAGATGTGATGACATTGGAGGCATTTCAGAGAAGATTCGTCAGATTGATTCTGAGGATGAATGTGTTAAGCTATGTGGAGAGATTGAACAGTTTGGGCTTATACTCACTGGAATTTAGAAGAATGAGAGGGGATCTGATCAAGGGTTATAAAATTGGTTGATAGAGTAAACATAGACCAAATGTTCCCCTGTGTGGGGCAATCTAGAATGAGAGGTCACGGATATAGGTTGAGAGGCGGTAGATTTAAGACTGCGATGAGGAGAAACTACTTCTCGCAGAGGGTGGTGAATTTGTAGAACTCGCTGTCTCATAGTGTGGTGGAGTCTGAATCATTAAATGGTTTCAAGAATGAAATAGATATATTTCTGACATAAAAAAACGAGTTTAAGGGATATGGGAAACAGGCAGGGTGGAGGATTTGAGATCAGGACAAGTTCAGCCAAGATCTGATTAAATTGGAGTGCAGGCTCAAAAGGCGATATTGCCTACTTCTGCTCCTAATTCCAATGTTCCTGTATTCCAGAAGTTTACAGGTATAGATGAAAGCAAGGCAATTTATCTGGACAGACCTTTTTTCTACTGCTACCTGTTCAGTGGTAAAATGGTAGACTGCCTGGGTTCAGTTCCACATGGCAATACTACAGGTTCTAGCAGCTTGGGGGTGGAGGGTGGGGCCCTGTGACATTTCTCCAACTTCTTCTCCTGGATGTATTTTCCAGGTCTGGAATCTTGAGATATTTCATCGAGGAGTCAAGGACTTTTTTGTCTATCGTGGAGATACTGGGCTGGATTCTCCGATTTTGAGGCTCCCACACTGGCATGGGAACAGTGGCGTTTTACGACAGAAAAAAAGGCGTAAACCGGCACTGACCTTCCACTCGGCTGAGGGCTAGCATCAAGGTAGCATAGAGCACCCTGGCCTAACCACCGATACGGCCCGGAGAATTACCGGGTCTGTGGCCGCACATACACACGGCAATAGCCTGCAGCGGCCGTGCCGTGCAACATGGTGCCGGCCGCTTGCAGACCTGGCCTGCAAATTAGTGTCGCCCCTTTGGCCGGCTTGCGTGCCCAGGCCCACCCCCCAACAGTGCCCCCAACACCTGGCAAAGTACCCCCTGCCCTCGGATCAGCCCTCCCCCGACTGTGGTTGTGCTGGACTGAGTCCGCAGCTGCCACGCGGAGTTCCCGATGGATGAGATCACAAATGAGCGACGCCGTTGGGAACTCGGCCGGTCAGGGGCGGAGCATCGGGGGACGGGCCTCAGGCAATGTCCTGAGGCTGTCGGTATGGCGCGCGGCGTACTCTCCGAGTATGCCGCTTTGGAGGGGGCGGAGCATCGCAAAAGCAGCGCCGCCCCCGATTTGGTCGTGAACGGGAATTCTCCGGCCACAAGACCATAAGACCATAAGACATAGGAGTGGAAGTAAGGCCATTCGGCCCATCGAGTCCACTCCGCCATTCAATCATGGCTGATGGGCATTTCAACTCCACCTACCAGCATTCTTCCCGTAGCCCTTAATTCCTCGCGACATCAAGAATTTATCTATCTCTGCCTTGAAGCCATTTAGCGTCCCGGCCTCCACTGCACTCTGCGGCAATGAATTCCACAGGCCCACCACTCTCTGGCTGAAGAAATGTCTCCGCATTTCTGTTCTGAATTTACCCCCTCTAATTCTAAGGCTGTGCCCACGGGTCCTCGTCTCCTCGCCTAACGGAAACAGTTTCTTTGCGTCCATCCTTTCTAATCCATGTATTATCTTGTAAGTTTCTATTAGATCTCCCCTTAACCTTCTAAACTCCAATGAATACAATCCCAGGATCCTCAGCCGTTCATCATATGTTAGACCCGCCATTCCAGGGATCATCCGTGTGAATCTCCGCTGGACACGCTCCAGTGCCAGTATGTCCTTCCTGAGATGTGGGGCCCAAAACTGGACACAGTACTCCAAATGGGGCCTAACCAGAGCCTTATAAAGGCTCAGTAGCACATCGCTGCTTTTATATTCCAACCCTCTTGAGATAAATGACAACATTGCATTCGCTTTCTTAATCACAGTTTCAACCTGCATGTTTACCTTTAGGGAATCCTCGACTAGCACTCCCAGATCCCTTTGTACTTTGGCATTATGAATTTTCTCACCGTTTAGAAAGTAGTCTATGCTTGGATTCTTTTTTCCAAAGTGCAAGACCTCACATTTTCTCACGTTGAATTGCATCAGCCATTTCCTGCACCACTCTCCCAAACTGTCTAGATCCTTCTGCAGCCTCCCCACTTCCTCAGCACTACCTGCCTGACCACCTAACTTCGTATCATCGGCAAACTTCGCTAGAATGCCCCCAGTCCCTTCATCCAGATCATTAATATATATCGTGAACAGCTGCGGCCCCAACACTGAACCCTGTGGGACACCGCTGGTCACCGGCTGCCATTCCGAAAAAGAACCTTTTATCCCAACTCTCTTCCTTCTGTCAGACAGCCAATCCTCAACCCATGCCAGTAGCTCACCTCGAACACCATGGGCCCTCACCTTACTCAGCAGCCTCCTGTGTGGCACCTTATCAAAGGCCTTTTGGAAATCCAGATAGACCACATCCACTGGGTTTCCCTGGTCTAACCTACTTGTCACCTCCTCAAAGAATTCTAACAGGTTCGTCAGGCACGACCTCCCCTTACTAAATCCATGTTGACTTGTTCTAATCCGACCCTGCTCTACCAAGAATTTAGAAATCTCATCCTTAACGATCGATTCTAGAATTTTACCAACAACCGAGGTTAGGCTAATTGGCCTATAATTTTCCATCTTTTGTCTTGATCCTTTCTTGAACAAGGGGGTTACAACAGCGATCTTCCAATCGTCCGGGACTTTCCCTGACTCCAGTGATTTTTGAAAGATCTCAACCAACGCTTCCGCTATTTCTTCAGCCACCTCTCTCAGAACTCTAGGGTGTAACCCATCGGGGCCAGGAGATTTGTCAATTTTAAGACCTTTTAGCTTTTTCAGCACCATCTCTTTTGTAATGGCAACCATACTCAACTCAGCCCCCTGACCCTCTATAATTTTTGGGATATTACTCATGTCTTCCACTGTGAAGACAGACGCAAAGTACTTATTAAGTTCTCCAGCCATTTCCTCGTCTCCCATCACTAGCCTTCCGGAATCAGTTTGAATTGGCCCAATGTCTACTTTGGCCTGTCGTTTGTTTCTTATGTATTGAAAGAAACTTTTACTATCATTTCTTATATTACTGGCTAGCCTGCCTTCATATTTGATCCTCTCCTTCCTTATTTGTCTCTTTGTTAACCTCTGTTTGTTTTTGTAGCCTTCCCAATCTTCTGATTTCCCAGTGCTTTTGGCCACTTTATAGGATCTCTCTTTTTCTTTGATACATTTCCTGACCTCCTTTGTCAGCCATGGCTGTCTAATCCCTCCCCGGATAATCTTTCTTTTCTTGGGGATGAACCTCTGTACAGTGTCCTCAATTATGCATACAAACTCCTGCCATTTTTGCTCTGCTGTCTTCCCCACTAGGGTCTGCTTCCAGTCGATTTTTGCCAGTTCCTCTCTCATGCCCTCGTAATTACCTTTATTTAACTGTAACACCATTACATCCGATTTTGCCTTCTCTCTTTCAAACTGCAGACTGAACTCAACCATATTATGATCACTGCTTCCTAAGTGTTCCCTTACTTTAAGATCTTTTATAAAGTCTGGTTCATTACATAGCACTAGGTCCAGAATAGCCTGCTCCCTTGTGGGCTCCATGACAAGCTGTTCCAAAAAGCCATCTTGTAAGCATTCCATGAATTCCTTTTCTTTGGATCCACTGGCTACGTTATTTACCCAATCCACCTGCATATTGAAGTCCCCCATGATCACCGTGACCTTGCCTTTCTGACATGCCTTTTCTATTTCCCGGTACATGTTGCGCCCCTGGTCCTGACCACTGTTAGGAGGTCTGTACATAACTCCCATTATGGTTTTTTTGCCTTTGTGGTTCCTCAATTCTACCCACACAGACTCCACATCATCCGACCCTATGTCGTTTAGTGCCATAGATTTAATTTTGTTCTTAACTAACAAGGCAACCCCACCCCCACGGCCCACCTTCCTGTCTTTTCGATAGGTTGTATATCCTTGGATGTTTAACTGCCAGTCCTGAACCCCCTGCAGCCATGTCTCTGTGATGCCTACCACATGATAATCATTCACGATGATCTGTGCCATTAGTTCGTCTACTTTGTTACAAATGCTACGAGCATTCAGGTAAAGTGCCTTAATGCTAACTTTCTTATCATTACAGATATTGGAAGTCCTAAGATGTCCAAAGTTATCCTTCCTTTTTGTTGAATTCCTAGTCTGCCTCAAGCTTAAATCCACCTGCCTACATGTTATCCTCCTGCGTATCTTGGCATTTAACTCCATGCTCCCTGTCGCTTTCACTTTCCCTTCCCCCCAACTCAGAAGTTTAAAGTCCTATCCGAACGCGATTTTGCTGTCGGCAACCGGAGAATCCCGCCCACCGTCTCCTTCAGCCAGAACTCTGCCTTAAAAATGTTAAAGGCTGTTGTGTATTTCTTTGGAATTTGATTGTCATCCATCACAAAGGGCATTCGAGCATCTTGAAAGAAAATGAGTTTTCTGTTGGTTTTCTGAAGGTCAGAAATTCCTCTGGTCTGCGTCACCAGATAAAGCCTGGGCCATTTTCAAAATAAAAATAATAATTTTATAGTGTAACTAGGTTGACATAGAAATATATTTTCCTTCCTGTCCACTGGCTGGGACATGCCTCCTACGCTGGGAAATGGAATGAATTCTATTTAATGTCATTATTTTTTAAATGTTGTCTTAGGGAAGGACTAATTGGAAGGGCAGACGTGTATGGGCCTTCTCTCATTCACACTGGAACATCAAACACACAGCTGGCAGGGGAAATGGCGGAGCCTCGCTATATTCTTTTGTTTAGAGGTTTAAGCATGGGTCAAAGCTTCCGTAAGTGCATAAGAACTATGGGCAGGATTACCTAATTGAGCCCCTTGAGCCTGTCCCACCTTTCAGTACGATCATGGCTGATCTCATCTCAGCCTCAACTCCACTGCCCGTTCTCCATAATCCTTAAACACATTACTAATTAAAAATCTATCTGCCCCTTAAATTTACTCAACGTCACCACATTCTGGGGTAGTGAATTCCACAGATTCACAACCCTTTGAGAGAAGTAATTTCTCCTCAACTCTGTTTTAAATCTGCTGCCTCTTATCCTAAAACCATGACCACTTACTCCAGGTGCAGCCTCACCAATGCCTTGTACAATTGCAGCAGCACCTCCCTACTTCTAGGCTCTATTCCTTTCACCATTAATGCCAAAACTCAATCTGCTTGCTTATTACCCTCTGTACCTGCATATTAGTTTTCTGACATTCATGCACAAGGACACCCAGATCCCTCTGCACTGAAGAATTCTGAAGTTACTTTTGATATTAAGTTGCCTTTCCATTTTTCCAACCAAAATAGATAATCCCACGCAAGCATATGGTCTGATCCTGAGGTTTGTAACTTGGGAGGATTTGAAATATATCGGCCTGCGGAAGTTTATTCAGTGCTAGAATTCTGACTTTGCGGGGTTGGGGGAGGGGCGTGGGGAAGTGTGGAGGGGTGGGGTCAGGCAATTTCAACCTCCTGATTAAGTACTCTCAAAAGGGTCTGGAGGTTTTACTGGGTGGTTAGCACACAGTGGGCGAGCGATGGTTAAGCTGCTCTGTGCAAACCGCAGGAGAATGGGGGATACCTCACTCGGTGTGTGCCGAAAACTTGGGTTCATAGGGCTGATCTGCTTTGATCCAGCTTAGAATCATTGAATTTACAGTGCAGAAGGAGGACATTCGACCCATCGAGTCTGCTCCAGCTCTTGGAAAGAGCACTCTACTTAAGCCCACACCTCCACCCTATCCACATAACCCAGTAACCACAGCTAACATTTTTTGGACACTAAGGGGAATTTATCAAGGCCAATCCACTAACCTGCACATTTTTGGACTGTGGGAGGAAACCAGAGCACCCGGGGGAAACCCATGCAGACACAGGGAGAACGTGCAGACTCCGCACAGTGACCCAAGCCGGGAATTGAACCTGGGACCCTGGAGCTGTGAAGCAATTGTGCTAACCACTGTGCTGCCGTGCTGCCCTAGCTTCTGCCTGTTCACTTGAGTACCTTGGGGCTTCAGTTGTTCAGATCAGGGACTCTGGGTAGGCTGAGGGTTTGGAGACTGAAGTGTTTTAAAAAGACTCCAGTCGCTTTAGGGGCCTAGCTCATGTGCTACACCATCGCGAGAGTTCCTGCTTCTGATGCCAGGGACTTTTGGTTGTCATAGCAGCAGGCTGAAAGTCACCTTGGCCAGATTCTCCGTACCAAGGTGATGGGAAGAGGGCCTACTGGCAGAATCACCCAACCCCCCCCCCCCCCCCCCCCCCCCCACCCGGCATCCATACCAGATATGGCCACAGTGCTGTAGCCTGTTTGGGGGGGGGGGGGGGGGGGGGGGTTATGGATCATTTTAAATAGAGTGGTTAACTCTGTCCCATCTTTTTGAAATACTGCTTAATGGCGTGTGAGCCTGGGATCCAATCAGGTTGGGGTCACTCTGCTGGACAGTTGGGTGATAGGCTGAGTGTTATTTGGAATATTACTGCCCTCTGGGGAATGAGATCAGCTCGTGCTGTAACTCTAGATGGCTCATCTACAGGATGAGGCATCACCCTCACTCCTTCTGGGTGACTTTGAGAACATTTTGACTCCTCACTTAAATTCACCATGAAGTGGTCTGTGGGATCAATCCCTGGCTTTCCAGCTGGTCCCTTTGGTTTTGGAGAGTACGCTCTCCTAACATGTCCCGTGTCCTCCAGAACACCACTGCCCTCGAGTGGAGGTGCAGCTCCAATTACCTTCTGTTAGCTTTTCGACGATGGGAGCCAGTTTCCGCCCTGGCTCTGGGGTTATCTGGGAATCTCTTGAGTTTCCCTCCAAATTGGGAAAGGTGGTTTTGGTCAGACCTCCAGTTTACCCAGGAAGGGTGTAAGCTCCTTTTAATCTAAATCTGGGCAAGATAAATTCATCATCAATGAGGTATCTATTTGGGGACTTTATAGAAATCCCTCTTCTAAAATTAAAAAGAATGTTTCAGACAGCCAGTCCTCCTGCCCCTCCAGTCACTGCCGGCGCATGCGCGATGTGGGGTTCTCTTCCGCTTCCGCCATGGTGAAGGCCGTGGCGGCCACGGAGGAGAAATAGTGCACCCAGGGCACTGGCCCGGAGTCTGAGCAGGGGGCCCCGATCGCAGGCCAGGCCACCGTGGGGGCACCCCCCGGGGTTCGATCGCCCCCCCCTCCCCCCAGGACCCCGGGGCCCGCTCGCGCCACTGATCCCGCCGTTCCAGAGGTGGTTCAAACCTCGGCGGCGGGAGAGGCCTCCCAGCGGCGGGACTTCGGCCCATCCGGGACTGAGAATCACCGCAGGGGCCTCTCCGATCGGAGTGGCGAGATTCCTGCCGCCGCCACTTCCCGGGTGGCGGAGAATTTCTGCCACGGCGGGGGCGGGATTTTCGGCGGCCCCAGGCGATTCTCCGACCCTGCTGGGGGTCGGAGAATTTCGCCCAAGGTTTCTGCTACTTCGGGCAAGTCCTTAATCTTTCCTTTCCGGGCTTAATAACCTGTTTTTTACAGGCTGTTCGGCAGGAAGCATAGCACGACACACTCCCGTCTGCATCAACGGCTCCGAAGTGGAGATTGTCGATAGCTTTCAGTTCCTGGGGGGGTCACCATCACCACCAGTCTGTCCTAGTCAACTCACGTTGATGCAACAGTCAAGATAGCCCAACAACGTCGCCACTTCCTACGGAAGCGAAAGAAATTTGGCATGTCTGCATCGTCTCTCACAAACTTCTATAGATGTGCAATAGAGAGGATCCTATCTGGCTGCATCACAGCTTGGTATGGCAACTGCTCAGTCCAAGATTGCAAGAAACTGCAGAGTGTGGTGAACTCAGCGCATCACACAAGCTTTCCACCCTCCCATTGATTCTATATACACCTCCCGCTGCCTCAGGAAGGCAGACAGCATTATCAGAGACCCCTCCCACCCAGACATTGCCTTCTTCCAGACCCTTCCATCAGGCAGAAGGTACAGAAGTCTGAAGACTCGCACATCCAGACATAGGAACAGCTTCTTCCCCACAACTACAAGACTCCTCAACGACTCCCCTTCGGACTGATCTGCTCCCTGTAAGAACACTGTTCACAATGCCCTATGCTGCTCTTGCTCATGTGTTTGCTTTGTTTGGCCCCTTGTTCCGCACTGTAACCAATCACTATTTGTCGATGGACCATTTGTCAATATATTCTGTTGATTATTCGTTTATCTACTATGTACGTACTGTGTAAGTTCGCTCGGCTGTAGAAAAATACTTTTCCCTGTACTTCGGTACATGTGACAATAAATCAAATCAAATACATGGGGCATCTCTCTCATTGTTCTTTCCCCTGCTCTAAAGATCCTCTGGTCCCTAATTAATTCTGGGATACTTGGGGAATCAATTTCAATTCTCGGGACCTTCTCTTGACCTCCTTCAATTTTACAGGCCTAATCACAGCCTTTTTAAATCCAGGCAGTTTTTCCAGAGCTACCTTATTGCTGATAGGTTAATTCACCTCCTGCAGCATCCCTAAACTTTTTACAGCCTTCTGCCACACTGCAAAGCTTTGCTGAAATCATTTGGTTCTTAAAAGAAATGTCTAGTGAGATAGTTGATCCATTAGTTTTGATTTTCCAAGGTTCCCTAGATTCATGGAGGTCCCATTAGATTGGAAGATAGAAAATGTAATTCCATTATTGAAAAAAGGAAGGAGGCAGAAAGCGAAAAACTACAGGCCAGTTAGTTTAACATGTTAGAAGTTAAAAATGTTAGAAGCTATTATTAAAGAAGTTAGAGCAGTGCAAGTCAAAAAATCCAATGCCATCAGGCAGAGTCAACATGATTTTGTGAAAGGAAACCATGTTTAACAAAGTTATTGGATGAGTTCTCTGAGGAAGTAACTTGTGTTGTGAATAAAGGGGAACTGGTGGATGTACTGTACTTAGATTTCCAGAAGGCATTTGATTTAAGGGCTGCATTAATGTTACAGCAGAAAGTAAAAGCTCATGTTCTAGGGGCTAAGACATTTGCATGGATAGAAGATTGGCTGACCAACAGGAAACAGAGAGTAAGCATACATGAGCCTTTTTCAGGTTGGCAGGATGTGGCACATGGATCAGTGCTGGGATCTCAACTGTTTCCAATTCATATGAATGGCTTGGATGAAGGGATGGATGGGATGGTGTGAAATTTGCTGATGATACAAAGATAGGTAGGAAAGTAAGTTGTGAATAGGGCATAAGGAGGCTACAAAGAGATGTTGGTGTAGAGTGGGCAAAGCTCCAAAAAATGGAGAATTATGTGAGAAAATGTGACATTGCACATTTTGACAGGAAGAGTAAAAAAGAATAATATTATCTAAACGGTAAGAGATTGCAGAGCTCTGAGGTGCAAAGGGACTGGGTGTCCTAGTGCATTAATCACAAAGGCTGGTATACAGGTACAGCAAGTAATTAGGAAAGCTAATGGAATGTTATGATTTATTATGAGGGGAATTAAATACAGAAGTAGGGAGGTTATGCTTCAGTTATACAGGACATTCGTGAGACCACATCTGAAGTATTGTGTACAGTATTGGTCTCCTTATTTAAGGAAAGATATAAATGCATTGGAAGCAGTTCAGAGACGGTTTAGCTGACTAATACCAGGAATGGGTGAGTTGTGAGGAAACGTTGACAAGCTAGGCTTGTATCAGCTGGAGTTTAGAAGAATGAGAAGGATCTAGATAGAACTATTGGATCCTACGGGATCTTGACAAGATGGATGTGGAGAGGATGTATCTTCTTGTGGAAGAATCTGGAACTAAGGGGCCACCCAGTTAAAATGGAGATGAGGTGATTTTTTGTTCTTTCAGAGACCTGTGAGTCTTTGTGACTCTTTTCCTGAAAAGGTGGTGCAAGCAGAATCTTTGAATATTTTTAAGGCAGAGATGGATAGATTCTTGCGAAGCAAGGGGGGTGATAGGCAATCAGGGGGTAGGCAGGATGCAGATTTGTGGTTGCTATCAGATCAGTCATTATTTTATTAAATGGCAGAGGATTCCCGAGGGGCTGAATGGCCTCCCCCTGCTCATTGTTTGTATATCCAGCCTCTCTGGACTGTTCTGGCTTTTTGCGACCTCACCAAGTCATTTCCCTGCAATCTAGATAATTATCCCATGTCCAATTGGAATTCCCCCTCTGCTCCTTGAGCTTTTAATATCATCCCAGCATCTCTTGCTGGTGAATCCGTTCTCCCTTCTGTTCTCTCTTTTGGACCTCTTCCTCTGACCTCCCCCTTTCCAGCACTGAATTGGCCGGGGGCGGGGACTTAGAGATCAATTGACCTCTTGCTCAGCTGGCTCCACTGGTACGGTCAGATCCAGATGTTTTACCAGTGCCAGGATTCAACCATTTCTTTTGATTGTACTGGGCAATTTCAACTCTATCTCCCTAGCCAGAGCTTTCAATTGATCTGTGCTAAGGGGCTCTGAACTTCCTTCGCTTAAATTCTCTTGCTGAACAAACATTTGGGTATCCAGAGTTACTGCTTTTTTTGTGTTAGGAAAAGGCATTTTCTGTGGTTAGCCACTTATCTTAAAATATCTTAGAGCCACTGGGTTTTCCTCTCTTGGCTTCCAATTGGTTCCTTTACCTCTAATTTGTCTCGTCTCCTAACTCGGACTCTGATCTATTTTAAATCGTATTGCTCCTGGAGCTCTCCGTTTCTGTTAGGGACAGGACAGACTCAAAAACAGCTTCTTCCCCACTGTCACCAGACTCCTAAATGACCCTCTTATTGACTGACCTCATTAACACTACACCCTGTATGCTTCATCCGATGCCAATGTCTTGTGTTGCCCTATTATGTATTTTCTTGTATTTTCTTGAATTTTGTTTAATTCCCTTTTCTTCCCATGTACTGAATGATCTGTTGAGCTGCTTGCAGAAAAATACTTTTCACTGTACCTCGGTACACGTGACAATAAACAAATCCAATCCAATCGAAAGAAGATTAATTTAAACAGCCCTGATTTCTCCTCTCACTACCTGTCCGTAAGCAGACGGGTTTTTTAAATTTCTGATATCTCCCTTCACACGTGGCAGTGTATTTCCATCAATCCTTCAGTTTTGGAGTGAGCAAATCCTTCATTAATAACATTACACCAAACCTGAGAGAAGGTGAAATAAAAGGGTTGGTTTACTTTGCACACACAAAACATGGGAAAGGGGTTTTGCAACATCTGCCCTTTTCATACTCATACAATAAAAGAGGGATAAGGAAAAGAAAAGGGTACAGGGCAAGACCATGATAAAGACGATTGTTGTGGTTGTATGTGAGTCCATAGTACGGAATCAAAAGTCCAATGGTGCATTCCTTCAAAGGACTACAAGCTGACTGTTGCAGGAGATCGATCTTTCCAGAAATTAGGAATTCCATGAAGGGAGAAGGCATATCCAAATAAATTAGTCTTGAAGGCACAGATATGGAAGTTCCAACGGTGTAGATGAGGCAAAGGCAATTTATCATAACAGGGCCCTTTCTGCTGCTACCTGCTTGAAGTTAAAAGGTAGACTGCCTGGGTTCAGTTCCATACAGCAATATCCACACAGCCGGGAGTAGGGGGGGGGGGGGGGGTGGCACAGTGGTTAGCACTGCTTCCTCATACGCCAAGAACCGGGGTTCAATCTCGACCTCAGGTGACTGTGTGGAGTTTGCAGTTTCTTCCTGTGTCTTCCCTTTGAGTGCTCCGGTTTCCTCCCACAGCCCAAAGATGTGCAGGTTAGGTGGATTAGCCATACTAATTTGCCCCTTAGTGTCCAAAGGTTGGGTGAGGTTACAGGCATGGGGTGGGGGAGTGGGCCTAGGTTTGGGTGCTCTTTTGTAGGGTTGATGCAGACTCAGTGGACTGAATGGCTTCCTTCTGCACACTAGGAATTCTATGAGTCTATGATTACAGGTTCTAGCAGCTTGGGAGAGTTCATGTGATATACATCCCACTTCTTCTCCAGTGTGTTGGAGAAAGGATGTATTTTCCCAGGCCTGCAACCTTGAGGGGTTTAATAGAGAAGTCCGTCTCTGGTTTGTCTCTTGCAGACACACCGTATCCATTGGTCAGAATCTGCCTCCGATATGATGGAGTTGGGATTTGATTGTTGACAGACACAGAGGACATTAGTATCTATTTAAAGATAATGAGTTCTCTAATGGTTTCCTGAAGGTTAGAAATTCCCCTGGCATGAGTCATGCCTCATCACAATAAAATCTTGCCAATTTATAAAATGAAAATAATAATTTTACAGAGCATCCGGATTGATGCAGATATATATTTTCCATCCTGTCATCTCATCGGGAAAGTTATGATTGATGTTGATTGTGATTGATGTTGATTGTAATTGGTGTTGACTGTGATTGGTGTTAGACGTTGTTGGTTGTGATTGGTGTTGGTTATGATTGGTGTTGACTGTGATTGGTGTAGATTGTGATTGTGTTGACTGTGATTGGTGTCGGTTGTGATTGGTGTTGACTGTGATTGGCATTGACCGTAATTGGTGTTGACTGTTATTGTGTCGACTGTGATTGGTGTTGACTGTGATTTGTGTTGACTGTGATTGGTGTTGGTTGTGATTGGTGTTGGTTGTGATTGATGTTGACTGTGATTGGTGTTGAATGTGATAGGTGTTGGATGTTGTTGGTGTTGGTTGTGATTGGTGTTGGTTGTGATTGGTGTTGACTGTGATTGGTGTTGACTGTGATTGGTGTTGGTTGTGATTGGTGTTGGTTGTGATTGGTGTTGGTTGTGATTGGTGTTGACTGTGATTGGTGTTGAATGTGATTGGTGTTGGTTGTGATTGGTGTGACTGTGATTGGTGTTGACTGTAATTGGTGTTGGTTGTGATTGGTGTTGACTGTGATTGGTGTTGACTGTGATTGGTGTTGGTTGTGATTCGTGTTGACTGTGATTGGTGTTGATTGTGATTGGTGTTGACTGTGATTGGCTTTGACAAAGGGTCATTTGGACTTGAAACATTAGCTCTTTACTCTCCCTACAGATGCTGCCAGACCTGAGATTTTCCAGCATTTTCTTTTTAACTGGGATTGGTGTTGGTCGTGATTGGTGTTATTTGTGATTAGTGTTGATTGTGATTGGTGTTGATTGTGATTGGTGTTAGGTGTTGTTCGTGTTGGTTGTGATTGGTGTTGTTTGTGCTTGGTGTTGACTGTGACTGTTGACTGTGATTGCTGTTTACTGTGATCGGTGTTGGTTGTGATTTGTTGATTGTGATTTTTGTTGATTGTGATTGGTGTTGATTGTGATTGGTGTTGGATGTTGGCGGTGTTGGTTGTGATTGGTGTTGATTGTGATTCCTGTTGACTGTGAATGCTGTTGATTGTGATAGGTGTTGGTTGCGATTGGTGTTGGTTGTGATTGCTGTTGACTGTGATAGGTGTTGGTTGTGATTGGTGTTGGTTGTGATTGGTGTTTGCTGTGTTTGGTGTTGGTTGTGATTGGTGTTTGCTGTGTTTGGTGTTTGCTGTGTTTGGTGTTTACTGTGATTGTTGTAGAGCCTGTTTCACTTTTGAAGTAGATCATAATAACTTACTCCATCTACCAACCTGGTTCCATAACCCCTAATACTCTTGCCCAACTAAAATCTTTCTAATTTTGGTTCTGAATTGCAGTTAGTGTTCAGATCCTAGTCTCACACCATTGTAAACCAAAAAGCAGTCGGTGGCACAATACTTTGTGTTTAATGGTGCGAAGCTAGGAGCAGAGAGATTTGGGAATCTTCTAGAAAAATCTCAAAAACTGATGGATAGGTACGAAGAATAAACAAACATTTTGAGGACCACAGCTCAGGTAGAATAGATTGGCCCTGAAGGGGTGCAGAACACATTCAGCAGAATGATGTTGGAGTTAAGGGGGTTAAATTATGAGGACAGATTACATAGGATAAACCATGATTGTAGAAGTTTCAAGGCGATAAAATTGAGGTTTTAAGATTATTAAGGTCTGATGGGGTTGACTGAGAAGAACATGTTCCTCAAGTGGGACCTCCAGAGCAAGGCAGTATGACATTAACTTTAGAGTAGAACATTCACTAGTGATGTCCACAAGAACCTCTTCACTCGTAGTAAAAATCTGGAACTTTCTGCTCAGAAACGCCACGGTGGGGTCAATTGAAAATTTGTAAATTGAGATTGATTGATTTTAGTTAGATTAAAATGGCACGAGCTATGGAAACACATCAGGTAAATGGAGTTAATTGGCCATAACCTGACTGATAAGTGGAACAAACTCAAGGGATGAATGACCTACTTATATGCCTATGAGATCAGACTCTGGTCTTACAATGCTGTATGTCAGAATAAGGTCAAAACCTAAATCTACACTTATAATGGCTTCTTAATGCTTAATTATACAGGAAGAAAAACCATCAACAATCAAATGCAGTTAAAAGTCTAATTTCCAGCTTCTTTCTCTCTTATCCGGTGCTTTCAGTAGTTTGTGTAATGTCCAAACAATTTCCCTTCTCAGCTTGTTGGCTTTGCAGCTTAAGCTGAATAAGAAACATTGCGAAATGTTATTGTATCTGTTCCACTGAATACTATGTCCTCATATTACTGGCTTCTGACCTGCATGTTGATAGACAGAGGATCAGATCAGGTCATGTGTATCTTTGTCAATGTTAGCAGGTAAGGCATGCAACTGAACATAGTGTTACTTCAGGATCAATGCCAAATACCTCTTTTCCTGAAATCTATTTTTATCGCTTTCCTGTGTTGTGCAGAATCATCTGTGCCAACGTGCTTTCATTGTCATCGGAATGCTTCAAGGTGAACAAGAGATTATGTCTGTAAATGTGAAATAAAATGTTTCTATTTGACAATTTCTGGATTAGATTTTCCTTTGAGTTCATTTCCGTCTTCATCTAGGTGTGGGGTGTTTGCACAAAGGGGTAGAATATTTTCACAAATAAACAACAAGCGTGTACTTCAGGGGGTTGGCTAACTCAGTTGGCTGGACGGCCAGTTCGTGATATGGTGCGAAGCCGACAGTGCGGGTTCAATTCCCATTCCCCTTCTCAACCTTGCCCCTCCCATGAGGAGTGTTGACCCTCAGGTTAAATCACCACTTTCTCAATGTGATCCCTGATTTGGAGATGCCGGCGTTGGACTGGGGTGAGCACAGTAAGAAATCTTACAACACCAAGTTAAAGTCCAACAGGTTTGTTTCAAATCACTAGCTTTCGGAGCACTGCTCCTGATGAGCAGTTCACCTGAGGAAGGAGCAGTGCTCTGAAAGCTAGTGATTTGAAACAAATCTGATGGACTTTAACCTGGTGTTGTAAGACTTCTTACTGTCTTCGATTGGCTGAGGGAAACAGAGGAGAATTTTCCATAATATTTTCCTATTGTTGGCTCACGAGGTTTTCCCATTGTTTTCATGCCAAAATGACTGCAGGTAGAGAGGTGAGGCTGTTGGGATAGACAGTGTCCGGCATAGATTTGATGGGCTGAATGGCTCCCTTCTGCGCCACAAGGATTCAATGACTCATGCTGCTTGAGGCAACATACGTGTGTGGCAGATTTGACAGACCAGCATGAGAGGTCATCCAGAAGGTAAACACTTAAACGGAAGAGATCCATTTGAAATTCCTGACTCCAAGCCACCTGTCGCACTCTGGTTCCACCAGCTGTGGTGCTGGGAAACCTTCCCTGCAATTCCCCCGCAGTGTGTGGATCAGTGCTGGTGGCTGCTTCAACTGACACAGCTGTGGTATAATGGGTGCTTCTCCTACTCAGTGAAGATTCACCACAAGTATGACTTTGTGAGGCCCAGCGAATGGGGTTGGATCCCAGTGGCAGAAGACATCAACATAAACAGCAGTCAATCCTCAGAATCCTGACAAATTTAGAGTACCCACTTCATTTTTTTCCAATTAAGGGTCAATTTAGAGTGGCCAATCCACCTACCCTGCACGTCTTTGGGTTGTGGGGGTGAAACCCACGCAAACACGGGGAGAATGTGCAAACTTCACACGGCCAGTGACCCAGAGCCGGGATCGAACCTGGAACTTCGGCGCCGTGATGCTAACCACTGTGCCACCGTGCTGCCCCTACTGGCCTTATCTAAGACGTATAATTATTTAAATTATGACCTATCCCTGCTTTCCTGACTTTTGGCAACACTTACCCCTGCAACCCCCAGTGTTCATCTCTCTGATGGGTATAAAATGGGTATCAAACTGCTCCTTTGGGTTGTTTCTTTAAGCAATAATCAGCTCATTTCTCTATTGTTGGTGAAGTGCACTCTTTTTGTGGCTGGGAACATTTGTTTATTTCTGCATTGAAAACCGTGCAAATTTAATTTCCTTCTGCATTCTGTCTTTTTGCAACAGTCTTCCTTTGGTAGAACCACACGATCCTGAAAGTGCTCTTACTGGCGCAGTCAGAACTGTGCCTCAGATGGCTGTTCCCATAGCATCACGTGATTTGGACGAAGCAGACCATTTTGGGAAGGATCAGTGTTGGTGACAAGGAGATTAATTTTCTCCCAACGTTATTCCGAGACCCTTGGGCGGCACGGTAGCACAGTGGTTAACACTGTTGCTTCACAGCGTCAGGGGCCCAGGTTCGATTCCCGGCTTGATGTGAAGTCTGCACGTTCTCCCCGTGCCTGCATGGGTTTCCTCCGGGTGCTCCAGTTTCCTCCCTTAACTCCTGAAAGACGTGCTTATTAGGTGAACTGGACATTCTGAATTCTCCCTCAGTGTACCTGAACAGGTGCCGGAGTTTGCCGACTCGGGGATTTTCACAGTAACTTCATTGCAGTGTTAATGTAAACCTACTTGCGACAATAATAAAGATTATTATTATTATGTTAAAGGCCACCTCTGCTTGCACCTGCCCTCACCATCTCTGCTTCATGTTGGTAGATTTCAGGAACCAGATCTATTTAATAATAATCAATGGATGCAGGGAGAGGGGAGAGGTGTGTGTGGCATAGACTCGATGGGCAGAATGGTCTCCTTCTCTACTGCAATGGCTCTGTGAATCATGATGCTTGAGGTTCATGACACTGTGGCAGGCTTGATCAACCAGCTAGGTATTGGCTGTCCATTATTTTCCTAACTGTTATAACCTGCCTGCTTACCACTGGCTGGTGACTAATGGCAATCCCACAATCCTTTGGAAGTATGAGCTTCCCCAATGAGGGGGGCGGAGAAATCATGAGCAGAGTCGCTGCATAAATAAAGCTGGCCAGTTTGGAACCGGCTTGAGGAGAGTGAACAACAAGGGAAGTTGCTGCTGCTGTTGTGTGCATATGTATGTTATTGTAAATAAATGTTATTTCTTTCTATCCTTCAACTCATGCTGGATTCTTCGTGGCCCTCACAAAACTAATGTGGTATGAATTTGCCAGATGTTATAGGCTGACTTACAAACACCTCAGAGGCTGGCAAGGCTATTTCAGTAGTTGCTAAGGCCACTGCGACACTGTGCTTCTGTGCAGCATTATCCTTCTAGTCCACTGCAAGAAACATCTGCCAAACAATGAAAATGATTGAGGTCTGGTTTGCCAGTGTAACAGCTTTAATGCTTTTCCGGATGAAAGGAGAAACCAACCAGAGGTTGCACTGAACCTCTGCTGCCGCCAGAGTTTAGGGAATACCGCCATCCAGTTTCATAAACAGCTATTGTCTGACCACAGAGATGCGATCTTGCATTAGAATTCCTGCTATCCAGGAGGCATCCACGATACCTTACTTGTTTAGGAGCCCAAATGACTCCGTGTATTACTCGATGGAGCTGAGACAGAGCCGATGGCTGTTCCGAGACAGAGGATACCCTCTGAAAACTCTGATCTCCTCAAGTAGATACATTTATACAATGGCAGGGCAGAGATACAATGAAGCCCAAGTCAACACGTGAGCCAGCAATGAGAGCAACATGAGGACACTTGAAGCAGTGATCGTGATGCTTGGATCATTTAAGGTGGTACATTGCAGCATGGTCCAACATTGCACTATTTTGACATCAAGAAAGGAATAAGCATGCAGTATGGTAATAAGGAGGCCCAGGATCTGAGAGTGAGTGAGGAAGGGGAGGAATGCGACAGAGGAAGATCATGATGTCCAATCAGGGAAATTGGGGTGGAACCCTGTGGTTGAGAACTACTTTCAGTAATAGATGCATCCAATCACCAGGGATATCTTTGATCTTTGAAATCCAATGCACTGTTAACCTCAGAACAACAAACGTCTTCTTCCCAAGATGCTCTATCACCCCCCCGCAGAAAACCATTCCAGCACCTCCTCGACACTTCCACCCCATCATTACATTCTGTGTTGCAACCATCAATTCTATTACCTGTTCTATGTTTCAACACCTGCCCTGATGGATTGTGCAGCCAACTCTTCTATGGTGCTGGTCGCTGTTCTGCCATTTGCTCAAAGGTGCAACACCCTGTTCAATGATGCAGATATCTGTTTGATCGTCCTATCACTTGCTTTATGGTACAGCCACCGATTCAATGACCCAACCACTATCACTGTTTCTTTTTATTATACTGTTCCATGCCACTGCTAACTCTTCTGCTGTTTGCAAGGTTTGTCCATAAATATTGGTGCAGTGGAACGTAAGACAATTTGATTTTGATTTGGTGAATGACTTTTCTGTCTTCATAGAACATAGAACATAGAACAGTACAGCACAGAACAGGCCCTTCAGCCCTCAATGTTGTGCCGAGCCATGATCACCCTACTCAAACCCACGTATCCACCCTATACCCGTAACCCAAAAACCCCCCCCTTAACCTTACTTTTTTATTAGGACACTACGGGCAATTTAGCATGGCCAATCCACCTAACCCGCACATCTTTGGACACTTGTGGTAACTCATTTGTTGGGCTGAATTCTCCACCCCTCCCAGTTGCCTGTTTCTCGATGGTGGGAGGGGGCGTGCCTTTCGCGGGCGGCGGGATTCTCTGCTGTCAATGGGAATTCCCAATGAAATCACCCCATGCTGGGAAACCCATGTGCAGGGGCACACTGCCGGCTGAAGCAGCGAATCCAGCCACCAGTGAACGGTTCCGGCCATTATCTCGCCGTTATCTCTTCACTATCTTTTCTCCATTGTCGGCAGAATTTTACTTTGCATATCTTAGTATCCTTAACAATTACTACTTTCCTTTGTAAAAGCGAAACAGGAGCACGAGAAAGCCATACGTCTCTCCAATAGGATGGTGGTGAATCTTCTACCTCGGATACACCTCACCACACTAAACCCATTTCCATTGATTTACTCAGCATCGAAAAATCTATCAATTTCTGACCTGCATATACTGAAATACTAGGTTACAGGATGGCACAGTGGTTAGCACTGCTGCCTCACAGCGCCAGGGACCAGGGTTCAATTCCGACCTTGGGCGACTGTCTGTGTGGAGTTTGCACATTCTCCCATGTCTCCGTGGGTTTCCTCCGGGTGCTCCAGTTTCCTCCCACAGTCCAAAGATGTGCAGGTTAGGTGGATTGGCCATGTTAAATTGCACCTTAGTGTCCAAAGACATGCAGGTTAAGTCGGATTACACGGCAGGAATTGGGCCTAGTTTTGCGTGCTCTTTTAGAGGGTTTGTGCAGGCGCGATAGGCCAAATGGCCTCCTTCTGCACTGTACGAATTCTATGATTGAATGTCATTGAATTCCAAAGGTTCACAACCATTTAAGTGAAAACATCTCTCCTCTTCTCAGTCCCAGGTGCCTGATTCCTTATTCTAAGACTATGACCATTAGTTCTGGAAATGCCAGCCACAGAAACAAGGAAAAAGAAAGATTTACAGAACAGAAGGAGGCCACTCGGCCCATTATGCCCATGTCAGCTGAAAAAAAGCTATCCAGTCTAAACCACCTTTCAGTTCTGAGTCTGTGGCCATGAAAGTTATGGCTCCCTCAAAGTTTCTGCCGTTTTCAACTTTCAGGCACTGAGTGCCAGATCCTGACTCCTATCAACCGAAAAAAAACTCCTTAATGCCCATCTAATCCTTCTGGCAATAACTTTATCTATGCCTTTGGTTTTTGACCTCTCTACAAATCGAAATCAACATCAATGGGAAATGGTACTCAGCAAGCTCTTGGGATTGAGGGTAGACAAGTACCATAGGCTTGATGGCCTACACCCTAGGGTGTTAAAGAAAGTAGCAACAGAGATAGTGGATCCATTGGTTATAATATTCCAAAATTCCCTGGACACGGGAAAGGTTCCAATGGATTGGAACAATGCTAACATAGCACCCTTATTCAAAAAGGGAGGGAGGCTGAATGTGGGAAATTACAGACCTGTTAAACATCTTTTGTTGAAAAATTGTTAGAATCAATTATCAAGGACGTGGTATCAGGACATTTGGAAAGCCAAAACGCGATCAATCAGAGTCAGCATGGTTTTATGAAGGACAAATCATGTTTGACTAATTTGCTCGAGTTCTTTGAAGATGTAACAAGCAAAGTGGATAATGGGGATCCTGTAGATGTGGTATATATGGACTTCCTAATAAGGTGGATCTCTGTGTCTATTCGGAACCCTGGATATCCGTTATCCCTTCTCAGTTCCCAAAGTCTGTGAATTTTGGCAAAGTCCACTGTATTAGTCAGCTGTAGTGCCCACTGGTAACCTTATTTTGAAGACAACATTAAGAGAATTCCAACGAGCCCTTTAGCAAGCTAGTCAGATTGGTTGTCTTTAGCGAATACAGTGGTTGAGTTTTAAAATACAGATCATGATAATTCTTCAAATCATAATCATTTAAATACATGGATAGGATGGGAATAGAGGGATACGGACGTCGGAAGTGTAGAAGATTTTAGCTTAAATGGACAGCATGGTCGGCGCAGGCTTGGAGGGCCAAATGGCCTGTTCCTTTATGTACTTTTCTTTGTTTTTTTTCTTTGTTCTCATACACAGTATAAAATGACTGAGTGATTTAAACAAAAGAAAGATGGCGATTTAGCAAAAGCAGCAAGAAATAGGTTTTAGAAAAATATAGATTGATTCCAGAATGAGTTTTTGCATCCCGGATAAGTTATTCTTAAGGAGATTATTATCTTAAGGTCTCGCCTTCTTTTCACCCCTGATTGGCTTTAACTAATTTATAATTCACTCCATTCAGCTAAACTTTCTATCTATCAATTTTAAGAGATATATGTATTTAAATATATTGGTGCCAATTTCTCATTCCTTCGCCTGCCAATTTTCCAACTTATCCACACCTGCATCTAGACATTATTGGAGAAACACAGTTTTCGCTAAGAAATTATCAGCTCTAGACTGCATGTTACCATAGAGACTGAATTACCAGTTCTTTACTGTATAACAATGGGGCCTTTTAGCTAGTTGACATCACTGAGCAGACTCGTTGGGCCAAATGGGCTACTGCTGCTCCTATATCTTATGAATTTATGAAATAGGTTCTTCCTGTCCACTCTCTCTAGGCCTTTCATTATTTTATACAACTTAATTAAATCTCCCCTTAGCCTCAGCTTTTCCGAAGAAAACAACTCCAGCCTGTCCAATCTTTGTTCAAGGCAATCTTTCTCCATAACAAACATCCTTTTAAATCTCTTCTGAACCCTCTCGCGTACAATCACAACCTTCCTGGAATGTGGTGACCAGAATTGTAGTACTCGAGATGTGGTCGATCTAGTGTTTTATAGTTTTAGTATAACATGACTATTCTCATACTCCTTGCCCCAGCTAATAACAGATAGCCTTCTTAGCCACCTTATGTACCTGTTCTGCTATCTTCAGTAATCTGTGGACATGCATCTCAAGTTTCCTCTGTTCCTCTACAGTTCCAATTATTCTCCTATGTATTGTGTACTCTTTTGTCTTTTTTGTGTTCTGCAAATATATTAACTCACACTTTTCTGGATTGAATTTTAGTTTATTACTTTTCCATCAACCTGACCTGCCCATCTACATTGGACTGCAGTCGACAGCTCTCTCCCTCACTTGCAGCCACGCAACCAATTTTTGTATCATTTGCAAACTTCTTAATCGTGGCCACTACATTTAAATCTAGGCCACATCTATAACCATGATATCCATGTAGCTCTCAGCTGCTGCTGCTCAAGTTCCAAAATGCATATCTAAAGCTGCTGCAGCTGATGACACCTCTTAAAACTGGAAGCATCCTAGAGTTCCCACATTGCACAGGATGTGCATCCTAGAGGTTGGAGCAAACCTGGCATTTCTTTATTTATTGGTTAACCTTGCTATTGATAATACACCTTACCAATACTAATAATCTTACTGCTATTAATAAACCTTACTACCATTCACAAATATTATTAATACTGACAAATGCTGCTAATACACAACACATTTTACTTGTCGTAATGAACCTTACTTAAAAATAAAAGATAAAGTTTAGCTCACCAGCTACTCACTTGTTACTTGCTAATAATACTTTTTTGAATAATTTAAGAAGGAAAAAATACTTACAATTCAGTAAGTAACTAGGTAACTTTTCTCTAAATGCCCTGGGTAGACAGTAGAATATATGGATGCATTACACCATGGCCAACATTAATGTGGCTTTCTATATCATATCCACATTGAACTACTCTGCATTTCTGCTTACTCTTGAATTAAGAATATTTCTATCCTATTCCTCTGTGCTGGAATAAAACACAGGTCCCCCAGAGAATGCACTTGTCTGCAGTCATCTCCCACAGTTGACTATGCCATCAAAACTAACTGTCCAGGTTTGCTGATGAGGAACGGTCACTAGTGGGAGGCAGGTTGAGGTTCCAAGCATCAGTGAATTGTACATCAGTCTAAGTCATCGCCTTCAGGAAAGGAAGGGGAAATGTAGGAAACGAATGTGACTTTCTAGCATGCCGGATCTCAGTGACACCATTCCAGATCAGGCCTTGAAATATTTGAAATGTTTTCACATGGCGTAAATAAACATCCATTTACTTTGCACTGTATTCTTTGTCCTTTGTAAACTAGCCTCCCGGATCCATGTTTTTCTTCTCGCTGCACGGGTTTGACAGGCCCACAATATCCCATAAAGATCTGACATGAAATAGGTGATCTCATGTCTGCCTCATTTAGTGCTGAGCAGGCAATTTCAGAAAGGCTTGTGTAAGAAATGGAGCACTAGGATGTGCTGTGTTAAAGGACAATGTTAGGACAGTCAAGGGAACTTTGATCTATATCTGACCATCGAGCTTTAATGTTTAACACCAACATTTGGTATTTGAAGTGGAAATTATTCATTTGGCAGCAATCAACTTGCTAAACACAACACTAACATCAAAACAGCTTTTTCTAAAGAATCCACATTTTTAATTGCCTTTCATTTTGGTATTTATGATTTAAAAAAAATAAACTCTTGACTTTCACAACTTGATTAAGAAACACAGATGACGGGAATATTTGGCATCGAACGATGATACCCAGCTGTATTTTGTTTATGCGTGCTGAGATACTATGAAAGAGGCAACGTATTAGTAAACATAGGAACATAACAATTAGGACCAGAAGTAGGCAATTCAGCCCTTCGCGCCTGCTCTGCCATTCAATATCATCATCAATCATCATTGGTGCAGTGGAACATAAGACAATTTGGTTTTGATTTGGTGAGTGACCTTTCTGTGCAACATCCTTTTGTCATCACTTGTGATACCTCATTTGTTGGGCTGGATTCTCCATCCCCCCCCCCCCCCCCCCCCCCCCACCCCCAAAGCCACCTATTTCTCACGGCGAGCAGCGGCGGCGGCGGGATTCTCTTTTCCTGCTGTTGTCAATGGAAATTCCCAATTAATTCACCCCATGCCACCAGGAAACCCGTGTGCGGGGTTGTGCATCCGGCTGGGCCAGAGAATCTCACCACCAGTGAACGGTTCCGGCCGTTAATGCGCCGTTATCTCTTCACTATCTTAGTGTCGGTAGAATTTTACTTTGCATATCTTAGCATCGTAAACAATCACTATTCTCCTTGTAAAAACATAAGAAACAGGAGCAGGAGAAAGCTGTATGTCTCTCCTCCACCATCCAATAGGATGGTGGCTAATCTTCTACCTCAGCTACACCTCACCACACTAACCCATTTCCATTTATTTCCTCAGCATCCAAAAAACTATCAATCTCTGACTTGCATGTACTCAATGACTGGGAGGCACGGAGGCACAATGGTTAGCACTACTGCCTCACAGCTCCAGACACCCGGCTTCAATTCCGGCCTTGGGTTGGCTGGCTGTGTGGATTGGCCGTGCTAAATTGCCTGTTAGTGTCCAAACGTTAGTGGGGTTATGGGGGTAGGGCAGGGGGAGTGTGTCTAGATAGGGTGCTCTTTCAGAGGGTCAGTATAGACTCAATGGGCCTAATGGCCTCCTTCAGCACTGTACAGATTCTATGATTTGTTTAGGAAGTGGAGAATTTCAAAAGGTCTCTAATGACATTGGGTCCAATCCATATCCAGAGTTGGGGTTGAATGCATGTATAGGATTGGACCCAATGCATTGTAAGTGTCCTTCCTGTGTATTTCCTTTGTTCCCATTTCTTTAAATTTATTTTATTATTTTAGGCTGTGTTAGGTATGCTTTTGAGCAGAAGGCTAAGTTTAAACAGTCTGCTTGCTAGGACACCATGTTCCCAGGTTTTGTGTATTGGAGCGAAGAAGCCAGACTCCTCGGCACTGAGTGAACCTTAAGAACCAGCTCTGGAGGAAGTCTGTTCGATTGGCTGGCAACCTGTGGGTTGGCCAGGGACAATGTTCTGCCTGCCAATAGTCACCAATTGGTTCTTTTGTGATGCCTTCAAACGTGCCTGGGATTTGAACCCGGGTCCCAAGAGCATGACTCTGGGTCACTGGATTACTAATACAGTGACAATCGCATGAAGCCAACTATGGGTTGGTGTTGGGTTTCCAGATCTGGTATTTTAACCCCGGCTGACCATCCTCTCCCTTTGTGAGCTATGAGTTCAAATGTGTGACATGTATAAATGCAGTGAAGTAATTTTGATGACCAATCAACCAATGTTTTCAGGCATCCGATGGGAATATTAGTGTATTCCAAAGTTACAACCCTTCCACTTACATCATGGACTGCCCTTGGCCAAGATCTACAGTGGAGTCAAATGGAAATGCAGTTCACTTTATGTCAGCGCTATTTGCTAGATCTCCACAACTCAATCAAAAGACCTGCGATGGATTGTTCATTTATGATTAATTATCCTCCACTTTGAAACGTACTGTATGTTTGCAGTGAGCATAGAGATGGTGAATTAAATGGACCTGAATGTGAATACCAAATTGAGTGAAATGATTACAGCTGAACAGAGATGAACCCTCAATATTGTTATCTTATGGGACCTTGAATTGGAATTGTACAACAACAACTTACATTTAGAAAGCACCTCAGATGTAGCAAAATGTCCCAAGGTGCTTTGCAGGAGTGATTATCAAATGATATTTAACTTCAGCACAGATGACCAAATACCTGCCCAAAGAAGTAGGCCCTAAGGTGGAGGTGAGAGGTGATGGTGGTGTGCGTGTGTTGTGGGGCGGGGGTGGGGGGGGGGGGGGGGGGGTGGAATTCAGAGCTTACAGCCCAGGTGCTAAAAGTCAATGATGGAGCAAAAGAAAGAAGGGATGCACAGGAGGCTAGAATTGGAACAATGCAGAGGTCTCAGAAAACTGACTGTGGAGATTTAGCCCATCAATGCAGAGAGGCATATGGTGTCCCCTTAGTAGTAACTGCACCATCGCACTTCCAGTGCTCTGTGATCAAGTTTCCTTCTCTCACTCATTCCTCCCCAGCTGTAATGAATTGTCGGGCTGTCCAAGCTGTTCTGTGGGTTTATCTCTTTCCTCACTATTCCTTCCTGCTGGGAGACAAGAGCAGCCGATGACTAACAGGCTGTTCCGTACAGTTTGTTAACAGCAAAGCTCATGATGCAATGGAAAGTCCTGCTCAGACATTCAATGCTTTATTTTTTGAATTATGACTTTTGTGTTCATCAATTTGAGTGATCTTAGGGCTGGAGAATGAAACACTTTTCAGTTCCAGTCCAGTGACAATACCACTATACCACTGCCTCCCCTTTGAGAGATTATTTTCACTATTTCAGAGAGTTCTGCGTCTGATCTCCACTTTGTTTGTACCTGTGATCTATCAGACCAGCATAGAGCATGTTACTTCTGCTGTTGTATCTTGAGCGTTAGACGAGCAGCAAAGTGACGAGCAGCATCAACAGCAGTGAAACCAGCAGCAGCATTCTCATCACGGACCTGACGCCCCAAGGGAGACTGGGATTGGGCAGAGATTGGGGATTGGAGCTCGCCAGACATTCAAGGTGTACAGCGAGAGGATCAGCTTCCTCGATAGGTCTGAACACGAGTGCCTCAGGAGGTTAAGGGTCTCACATCAGGTTGTGACAGAGATCTGCAGCCTGTTGGAAGACCTGTTTCCAAGTGGACATGGTGAATTATGCTTTGCCAGGTGATTGTTAGGCACCTGAGGCCTGGTGACCCTCAGATTAAATCACCACCAGTCAGCTCTCCCCCTCAAAGGGGAAAGCAGCCGATGGTCATCTGGATCTATGGCGACTTTGTTTACTTACTTTACCCCCTCAGCAACACACTGGAGTGCCCCTGCCTCTGGAATTGGACCTCATTCCACAACTTGCAGACTCAGGAAGTGAAAGGCATCACAACTGACAGCTTAATATGAAGAATTGACTTTCTGAAGTATGCTCTCTCCAAGGAGACATGGGGCGGGATTCTCCCAGCCCTGGGCTGGGCCGGAAAATCCCCGCGACTGGGCTCGCAGCCCCACGCCGGCACGCGATACTCTGCAGAGCGGAGAATCGGCGCCATTGGCATCGGTGTGGTTGGTGCGGCGCCGGTCGAGGACTGCTCTACGCGGCCGGCCCGCCGATACTCTGGCCCAGATGGGCCGAGTGGCTGTAAGAAAAAAAACTAGTCCCGCCGGCGCCGTTCTAACCTGCTCTAACCCGACGGGACCTTGGCATTGAAGGGTCTGGTGGCGGCCTGCAGGGGGGGGGGGGGGATTCCGACCCGGGGGGGGGGGGTCCGACCCCCGGGGGGGGGGGCTCTCCAATGTGGCCTGGCCCGCGATCGGGGCCCACCAATTGGCGGGCCAGCCTCTCTGACTGGGGCCCTCTTTCCTATGTGCCGGCCCCTGTAGTCCTGCGCCATGTTGCGGCGGGGCCTCGCGCATGCACGCATGGGCGCGTTGGTGCCGCCGGCACTGCACATGCGCGGATCCGGCAGCACACAGTTCACGCTAGATGGTCAGCTGGAGTGGCGCAAACTGCTCCAGCGCCTTGCTGGCCCCTACTGACAGCGGCCCGGTAACGCCGTCATAAAACGCGACGGCGTTTACGATGGTGTGGACACTCTGCCGCGGGATTGGGGAATCCCGCCCAGGGGATTTTTTTAAAGAAAAGGACAAGATGAATTTTAGTTGAGAGCAAATTACTGTGGATGCTGGAATCCGCAACCAAAGAGATAATGCTGGAAAATCTCAGCAGGTTTAGTTAGGGCGCTTGAGAGTTAAAAGTTAGCTAGGAAGGACCTAAAGAGAGAGCTAAGAAGAGCCAGGAGGAGACATGAGAAGTCTTTGGCAGGTAGGATCAAGGATAACGCTAAAGCTTTCTATAGATATGTCAGGAATAAAAGAATGACTCGGGTAAGAGTAGGGCCAGTCAAGGACAGTAGTGAGAAGTCCGAGGAGATAGGAGAGTTGCTAAATGAATATTTTTTGTCAGTATTCACACAGGAAAAACACAATGTTGTCGAGGAGAATACTGAGATACAGGCTACTAGACTAGAAGGGCTTGAGGTTCATAAGGAGGAGGTGTTAGCAATTCTGGAAAGTGTGAAAATAGATAAATCCCCTGGGCCGGATGGGATTTATCCTAGGATTCTCTGGGAAGCTAGGGAGGAGATTGCTGAGCCTTTGGCTTTGATCTTTAAGTCATCTTTGTCCACAGGAATAGTGCCAGAAGATTGGAGGATAGCAAATGTTGTCCCCTTGTTCAAGAAGGGGAGTAGAGACAACCCCGGTAACTATAGACCAGTGCGCCTTACTTCTGTTGTGGACAAAGTCTTGGAAAGGTTTATAAGAGATAGGATGTATAATCATCTGGAAAGGAATAATTTGATTAGAGATAGTCAACACGGTTTTGTGAAGGGTAGGTTGTGCTTCACAAAACTTATTGAGTTCTTTAAGAAGGTGACCAAACTGGTGGATGAGGGTAAAGCAGTTGATGTAGTGTATCTGGATTTCAGTAAAGCATTTGATAAGGTTCCCCACGGTAGGCTATTGCAGAAAATACGGAGGCATGGGATTCAGAGTTATTTAGCAGTTTGGATCAGAAATTGGCTAGCTGGAAGAAGACAAAGGGTGGTGGTTGATGGGAAATGTGCAGACTGGAGTCCAGTTACTAGTGGTGTACCACAAGGATCTGTTTTGGGGCCACTGCTGTTTGTCATTTTTATAAATGACCTGGAGGAGGGCGTAGAAGGATGGGTGAGTAAATTCGCAGATGACACTAAAGTCGGTGGAGTTGTGGACAGTGCGGAAGAATGTTACAAGTTACAGAGGGACATAGATAAGCTGCAGAGCTGGGCTGACAGGTGGCAAATGGAGTTTAATGCAGAAAAGTGTGAGGTGATTCATTTTGGAAGGAATAACAGGAGTACTGGTAAGATTCTTGGTAGTGTGGATGAGCAGAGAGATCTCGGTGTCTATGTACATAGATCCCTGAAAGTTGCCACCTAGGTTGAGAGGGTTGTTAAGAAGTCGTACGGTGTGTTAGCTTTTATTGGTAGAGGGATTGGTTTTGGAGCCATGAGGTCATGTTGCAGCTGTACAAAACTCTAGTACGGCCACATTTGGAGTATTGCGTGCAATTCTGGTCGCCGCATTATAGGAAGGATGTGGAAGCATTGGAAAGGGTGCAGAGGAGATTTACCAGAATGTTGCCTGGTATGGAGGGAAGATCTTATGAGGGAAGGCTGAGGGACTTGAGGCTGTTTTCGTTAGAGAGAAGGTTAAGAGGTGACTTAATTGAGGCATACAAGATTATCAGAGGGTTATATAGGGTGGACAGTGAGAGCCTTTTTCCTTGGATGGTGATGTCTAGCACGAGGGGACATAGCTTTAAATTGAGGGGAGATAGATATAGGACAGATGTCAGAGGTAGGTTCTTTACTCAGAGAGTAGTAAGGGTGTGGAATGCCCTGCCTGCAACAGTAGTGGACTCGCCAACACTAAGGGCATTCAAATGGTCATTGGATAGACATATGGACGATAATGGAATAGTGTAGATGGGCTTTAGAGTGGTTTCACAGGTCGGCGCAACATCGAGGGCTGAAGGGGCTGTACTGCGCTGTAATGTTCTATGTTCTATGTAGGTTTGGCAGCATCTATAGGGAGAGAAAAGAACTAACGTTTCGAGTCCAGATGACTCTTTGTCAAAGCTAACAGAGAAAGTGGGAAAGGTTTATACTGTGGAGTGAGAATGAAAGATGAGTCATAGCCACAGAAACCCAGTGAAACAGGGTGCTGATAGCCACAGAAACCAAAGGGAAAGAGTGCTAATGGCAGTGTCCAGAGAGAACAAAAGATGTGAAAGGCTAAATAGCAGAGAAACTAACATCAGAGGGTAAACTGTGACAGATGTTGGGGGAGGGGAAGGGGGAAGCAAAGGGGAGAAAAGATAAGGAAAGGTGGATAAGATGGGGATGTTAAATATATATAAAGAAATGAAAATCGCTTATTGTCACAAGTTCGCTTCAAATAAAGTTACTGTGAAAAGCCCCTAGTCGCCACATTCTGGCGCCTGTTCGGGGAGGCTGGTAGGGGAATTGAACCATGCTACTGACCTGCCTTGCTCTGCTTTAAAAGCCAGCTATTTAGCCCAGTGTGCTAAACCAGCCAAACAAGAAAGAAATAAATAGTAAAAGACAGTTAAAATGAAATGGGATGAAAACAAATGGGTCGAGGTGGGGTAGAGCTAATCATCTGAAGTTGTCATCTGAATTTTGGTTAGTCAGGAGGATGAGAACAATTAGATCCGGAATCACGGTATGGAACTTGATGCTGCTTTGCAAGAGCAGCTCATATGGACAAATGGAGTAAAGGAGGTTGCATCACCTGGTGACCTCCAGCTCCGATTCCTTTGTGATGGGGTCAACACAAACATCAACATTTTCTTATGCAAAACCAGAATTTGCTGGATAAATTCAACAGATCTAGCAGCATCTGTGGAGAGAGAAACAGAGTTAACGACCCTGCTGCAGAACTGAAGCAAGGTAGAAGTGTACGGAATTACATAGTTGTAAAGGGGGGGGGGGGGGAGGAGGTGGAGCACCATTAACACTCCCCTCTGTCTTATGTCCATGACGACTATGTCCCTACTTTGCTTCAGTTCTGCAGAATGGCCATTTGGATCCAAAACGTTAACTCTGTTTCTCTCTCCACAGAGGCTGCCAGGCCTGTTGAATTTTTCCAGCATGTTCTGTTTTTATCTCAGATTTCCAGCATCCGCAGCATTTTGCTTTTATCTACATTTTCTTTGCTGCTCAAGGTTGTTCCTGTCGGCCCCTCTTGAGTCCTTCAGAGGTCAATAACATTCATGTCTGCTTTGCGAATTTAACCACCGAGTTATGCAGGTTTGAAGATGTAAAATCTTCCAATGTAGGGAGCCACTGCTCACAAGCTTAACCCATCAGCGTCGGTGACCTTCTGGCGCTGGGGACAGTCAGGAACATTGCCCACAGCTCCTTCGGGAAAACCAATGACCACTAAAAATTCTATTTAAAGCCAGCTCTCTCAGTAGATCGAGTTCTGGTTGAGCTCCTGACTTTGCGTGGGTTTGACCCCTTTATAATGAAAGCCCTTTTCTTTTTTACCTCACGGTAGCATGGTGGTTAGCATCAATGCTTCACAGCTCCAGGGTCCCAGGTTCGATTCCCGGCTGGGTCACTGTCTGTGTGGAGTCTGCACATCCTCCCTGTGTGTGCGTGGGTTTCCTCCGGGTGCTCCGGTTTCCTCCCACAGTCCAAAGATGTGCGGGTTAGGTGGATTGGCCATGCTAAATTGCCCGTAGTGTAAGGTTAATGGGGGGATTGTTGGGTTACGGGTATACGGGTTACGTGGGTTTAAAGTAGGGTGATCATTGTTCGGCACAACATTGAGGGCCGAAGGGCCTGTTCTGTGCTGTACTGTTCTATGTTCTATGTTCTATGTCACTTCCTGTCACTATCTGAACTGTCTAAAGTGATAAATGGTTCCCTCTGTTTTTCGGGCATAGATATATATCCCATCCTTTATTCACTCAAGCCAGCAATACTCTTGTTGGTTACCCATCACATGTGCTAAATAATACTTCTTTCTAAAACTCGGTGAGCAACATTTTTAAACAAACTGCCACTTGACGTGTTCTCCTACAAGTGATCTGTTCCAAATGACAAGTCTCAACATATATTCAGCACAAATTAATGATTTAATTGAGGGAGATAACTTACTGTACTGGTCACCGTGCGTTGTTAAAGATAGACAGCACATTCTCATTAAAAAGCCATTTGCACTCACGCACAGGGCTGACTGAGTCATCAGGACTAGTTATGCTAACTGTCACACAAAATCCCAACAGTGCAGAAGGAGGCCATTCGGCCTATCATGTCTGCACCGACCCTCTGAGAGACCCGCACCTAGGCCCATTCCCCTGCCCTATGCTTGTAACCCTATAACCCTACCTAACCTGCACATCTTTGGACATTATGGGGCAATTTAGCATGGCTAATCTGCCTAACCTGCACAGTTTTGGAATGTAGTTGGAAGCTGGAGCACCTGGAGGAAACCCATGCAGATACAGGGAAAAACTGCAAACTCCACACACAGTCACCCAAGGCTGGAATTGAACCTGGGTCCCTGGCGCTGTGAGACACTGTGCCACCATGTCGCACTGATGGAAGCATTGTGACGGTTTCCTGGGTTTTGGTCATTTGCAGGCAGGAAGGGGTGTCTGACATCACAAACAAATTGTACATTAGAGCCTTTTCCTTTTCATAAGATTGGAGGGGGTTGTCATCAGGGGGAGGGGGAGGAGCTTTGAGTGCCACACTGGGGGGGGGGGGGGGGAGGAGGGTACAGTGGTTAGCACTGCTGCCTCACAGCAACAGAGACCCGGGTTCAATTCTGGCCTTGGGTGATTGTGTGGAGTTTGCAATTTCTCCCCGGGTCCGTGTGGGTTTCGTCCGGGTGCTCCGGTTCCTTCTCACAGTCCAAAGATCATGGGTGGGATTCTCCGCCGGCGGGATTCTCCATTTTTCTGCCACCCGGGGGTTTCCTAACGGCATGGGGCTGCCCCACAATGGGAAACCCCATTGACCGGCCGGCGTAACGGAGAAACCCGCCGGCGGGTCGAGGCAGAAATGTGGCAGGGCAGAGAATTCAGCCCATAGTTACCCTAAATGTCACCCAGAATCCCTACAGTGCAGAAGAAGGCTATTCGGCCCATTGAGTCTGCACTGACCCTCTGAGAGAGTACCCTAGGTCTGAGGCCCACTCCCCTGCCCCATCCCTGTAACCTTCCTAACCTGCACATCTCTGGACACTAAGAGGCAATTTAGCATGGCCAATCCACCTAACCTGCAGGACTTTGGACACAAAAATGTGTAGGTTAGGTGGATTGAGAATTTGAAATTTCCCCTTAGCGTCCAAAAATGTGCAGGATGCGTGGGGTTTTAGGGTTACGGGAATAAGGCAGGGGAGTGGGCCTAGGTAGGGTGCTCTTTCAGAGGGTTGGTGCAGACTCAACGGGCCGAATGGCCTCATTCTGCACTGTAGGAATTCCATGGTTCTATGTTCTGTGCACCTGTGGGGAACCGTGCCCACTGGAAGAATTAGAGTGCTCTCATTGTGTGACCCTTACTACCAGAAGATTCGCCATTTTCTTGACTCAATTTGAGCAGTTGTCTCACCGATGTGACAAAAGCTACCAGATGCTGCCTGGAATGATCCAGATGCAAAAGAATTCAAGGTAGCTTAGCCTGGTGGAAATGATTTGTTCTTCTCCAGCTGACAATGGACAATTGCTTCCCAGAGGAAGAAAAACCTCCTGAAGGCCTCATGAGTGGAAACAGGTTAAGTACACCTACTTGGGTAAACTCTGGTCACTTGTACAAGCAATTTAGACACCAGTCTGCGAGCCTCCAGATCAGTCTTTACCAGCTCCCTTCTCCTAAAAACATAGAAATAGAAAGATTCTCATTGGGGAAATCCATGTACCCGATCCACTGCACACTTTGTGCAGAATTGACGAAACGGCAGTAACATTTCTGACAGAACATCCAGTTACTCATACTGTTGAAATCAATATGCAGGCAACGTGCCACCAATCATAAGCTGTAGCAAAATAAATGACAACCTGAAAGCAGTATCTGCCTCAGGAATACCGACCTTTCTGCAGCCCATTCTGCCTGTTATACAGTGGAAGTGATTTGGCTTTGACTTTTGGGAAGAGGTTGGGGAAAATCTGAGCGGGGTGCTTAGCCATGCCCACTCGGTGTTTTACCAGTTGTCGTTAAATGTAATTGGTGTTATTTCGCAAGGAGAATTCCAGCGCACGTTTTTCCGGTCATCATTGAGGTGGTAGCCACTGCCATCCTTTTGAAACAAAACAGAAAATGCTGGACAACCTCAGCAGGTTGGACAGCATCTGTGCAGAGAGAATGGAGCTAATGTTCCGAGTCTGGATGACTCTTTGTCAAAGTCACAGAGAAATGGAAATAGGGTCAGATTTATACTGTTGTTGGGATTGGGGTGTGTGTGATGCAGTGGGGCTAGATAAGAGGGCCAGCGATAGGTGGAGATTGACAAAGATGTTGTGGACAAAAGGACAATGGGTATGTGAATGGTAGTGGTCATGACTAAGAAGGATACTAATCTTGGTACCTTAAGAGATCATAATGTGTTAATTGCAGAACAGAGGTAAGCAGTGTGTCAATGGACAACTTGGAACAGATGGCCCTAGTGGGGGTGGGGTGGGGTAGGGGAGCCAATGGTGATGCAAAGACGGATTGATGGAAGAAATTAAAAAGAATAGATAGAAATTAGAAAGGAGTGAAGGTGGTACAGAGTGTTCACAGTCGGAAATTGTTGAATTTAATGTTAAGTCCAGAAGGTTGTAATGTGCCTAATTGGAAGATGAGATGTTGTTCCTCGAGTTTGCGTTGGGCTTCACAGGAACATTGCAGCAGGCCAAGAATAGACATGTGGACATGAGAGCAGGATGGTGAGTTAAAGTGGCAAGTGACAGGAGGGTCTGGGTCCTGCTTGCGGACGGACCAAAGGTGCTCTGCAAAGCAGTCACCCAGTCTGCATTGATTTCTTTGATCCAATTTTGCACAAATCCAGGTGAAAACAGTTGGGGGATCAAAGGAAAATCCAGCATCTGCTGCAGTCTATGGGAGGCAGTGCGCAAAGTATGGAGACAACCAATCACCTTTACCACAAGACCAAGACTAAATAGTTTGGACTGACATACATAAATCTGAAAAGCAGACATTACACTGTCTTCAGTGGTCATATCCAGACTGTGTTACTATGGACTCCCATACATCGGGAGGTGAGTTGATCGCTGGTGGTGTCTAGCCACCACTTCAAGTTCATCTTGTGGGGCTTCTAAAGCAAACTGTGGCATGGTAGAAAGCAAGGAAAACAGAAAGATGGACTTGCCTTTATATAGGGCCATTCATGACCTCAGGATGTCACAGTGCAGTTTACAACAAACAAAATGGGCGCGATTCTCCGACCTCCCCGCCGGGTCAGAGAATCGCCAGGGGACGGCGTGAATCCCGCCCCCCCCCCCCCCCCCCCCCCACCCCCACCGGCTGCCGAATTCTCCGACACCGGAGATTCGGCGGGGACGAGAATCGTGCCGCGCCGGTCGGCGGGGCCCCCCGGCGATTCTCCGGCCCGCTATGGGCCGAAGTCCCGCTGGTTCTATGCCGGTCCCGCTAGCGTAAATTGGACTCGGTCCCTTACCGGCGGGTCCTGGCGGCGCGGGTGGGCTCTGGGGTCCTGGGGGGGTGCAGGGCGATCTGGCCCCGGGGGATGCCCCACGATGGCCTGGCCCGCGATCGGGGCCCACTGATCCGCGGGCGGGCCTTTGCCGTGGGGGCACTCTTTTCCTACACGCCGGCCATGTCAGCCTCCGCGATGGCCGACACGTAAGTGACCCCCCCCCCCGCGCATGCGCGGACCCGCGCCGGCCGGCGGAGTCCCTTTGATCCCGGCTGGCGTGGCGCCAAAGTCCTTCCACGCCAGCCGGCGGGGCGCCAACCACTCCGGGGTGGGCCTAGCCCCTAAAGGTGCTGAGGATTCCGCACCTTTGGGGTGGCCCGACGCTGGAGTGGTTCACGCCACTCCGTCCCGCCGGGACCCCCCACCCCGCCGGGTCTGGGAGAATCCCGCCCCATATTTTTAAAGTGTAGTCACTATTGCAATGTAGGACATGTTGCAGGCTCCCACAAGCTCTCACAAACAGCAAAGAGTTAACAATCAAATAATCTGCTGCAGTAAAGTTGGTTGAGTAATAAATATTATCCAGGACACTCAAAAGAATGCCGTTGCTCTGCTTCAAAAAGTTCCATGGGATTTTATTAATGTCCATCTGAGAGATTCAATGCCTAAACTGAACAAAGATATTTTTGACAGTGCGTTAGTCCCTCAGTTCTGTGTTGGAGCAAGAGCCGATGTTAATATTATGATCCCGGACCAGACCCCAACATTTGTTAGCATACTGGACAGAAACCCCAATATTTTATTTTAATTTTGTAAGACAGTGAGGTAAGGGTACCTCCAGGAGTGATTTCACACAAAGTAGGGATATGATTTATTAAAACAAACTTTATTACTAACCACAGTAGTAAAACATCTTTAACATCACACAAGAAAATAACTTACAATTATCCATGAAACAATTCTTAACTATTACACTAATTCATAACTGCCAAATTTTATCTCTACTCAAGGAAAACCCATCTCAGGTCACAATCCACTTTTGAATATAGTTAGCCAACAAAGGAACACTTGCTGTAAAGAGATGCCTTGGGTAAACAGCTTTAAGAAAGAGATCTTTCAGGAAACAACTTGCAGAGTCTTGCCTTTTCAGAAACCTCTGCTCTGTTCACCAGGCAAAAAATCTTTTTAACTGAACTGCTGGGAGAGAAGAAGCGAGTCTGTTCACAGACAGATCCAAAACTGAATTCAACCTCCAGAAACTTCAGCTCCTGACTCCTCCTATCAACTATATTATCTCATTAAGCTGAACACAATGTATCTAATGATCTACTCCCCAGGGACAAAAGTCCATTAGCCCAAACATTTACGATGCTTTAATTACATCTCAGTCTCAAAAAAAACCTAGCTGTCTTCCAAACCAGGATTTTTGAAAACATGACTACAGCAGTCACACACACTAACCCAGGTTTTTAACCCTTACTGCACCAAATACATGTAATACAATATATCTGAAATTCCTGCATTCATCAAGTTACATGCTTGGGTCTGTGGAGTAGGACTGGAATCCATAACGTCCTGACTCAGTATTATTACTGAGCCATTACTAACACCATTGTCATTAACATTTGATTGGAAGAAACTGCAGTGACCTCCTGAGCTCACACAGCTGTCCAGCTAGTGTGCTGGCAATCTTCCTGATAAATCTGCGCACTACATTCCTTCATCTGCTTCCTCAATCTCCTTTTCGGGGATGATTCATGTTGAGCATGCTCCCTGCAGCCAGCTGTATGACTGGAAATTGGTGACCAATACGGTTAACAATCAGAATGGGAAATATCCAGTCGTCTCAGAACTCAGGTTAAGTTGTTTGATGGTCAAATTAGGTGTTCAAAATGCTGTGGTTATGCGTTATTTCCTCCATCTTCACTCCATTTTATTTCTATTAATTCATTTTCATTTCTTCCATCCACCCATTTTTCCATCACCATTGCCCCCCCCCCCCCCCCCCCCCCTGCCACCCCACCCCACTTGGGTCATCTGTTCCCTTTCCAAGTTGTCCTTTGACACATTGCTTACCTTTGTTTTGCCATTGACACATTCTGATCCCTTAATGTGCCACTATCAGCACCCTTCTTACCCTTGATCAGCCCCATTTACATTCCGTTTGTAATTCTGTCCACATCTTTGCCAATCTCCGCCTATCGCTGGCCCCCTATTCAGCTCCACGGCTCCTCATACCCTCCCCACCACAACTGGAGAAATCTGACCCTATTTCCAGTTCGCTCTAGTTTTGACAAAGAGTCATCGAGACTTGAAATGTTAGCTCCCGTCTCTCTCCACAGATGCTGCCAGACCTGCTGAGATTGTCAAATATTTCCTGTTCTTGTTTCTAATTCCAGTAATCGCAGTAATTTGCTTTTACCACGATTTATTTAGTGCCTTGCTGAGTAAAAGACGGGAGAAAACAGTCTAGTGTAAGGAGATTGTCAACTGGATTAAGGAGGCCATCATAACCCAGAATAGGCAAGTTCTGACCTGAGTTGTCAGAAGGACGGCAGCTCATTAATTCCCGTGCCATCTCCCAAATAAATTTATCACCCAAACTATCTGAGGCCGAGACTTGATTATTTGATTCAAACTAACATCCCTTTGAAATCATACTTCAGTAAAAGGTTATATTTCCCTAAACCATGTGAAATAATTACCCAGTCTTTGGAACTGCTGCAGCACACTAAACAGAATGGTACTGGCCAATTGGCAGCTTCATCTTACTTACATCTTTTCAATTCATACTTGTGAGAACCACTGCATACCAGTTCATGTGGATCGGAACTCGTGTGTTTGCTTTTTGGAATTTCTGTGTAAACCTCTGCTATTAATCCTCGCATGTTGTTTCCGACAATAAAGTGTTAAAAGTTTACCGAGCAAGCAGCAAAAAATGCTGTTCTGCCAAGCTATCATCCACATCCCCAACAGCAACCCCATCACCCTTTGGGAAGAAGGTGCGCTTATGGGGAAGCTCCAATTGCAATGAATAGAGATCAAATCGCTGGGATTAAGTGGGATTAAGAACAATTAATGTGTGGATGGTTCATGTCAACAGGAACTGGTTGGGCTGAAAAGCCTTTTAGCATTTGTAGCTCCTATGTAAATTTGTATAACAATCACCACCCCGACCACTGCAACATCCACCCCACCCTCTCCTTTGCAAGCAGACAAGGCCAGCAAAGGCACTGCAGTCTGAACAAGATGTAGACTCAAGACTGAGTGAGTACATTTATCCTGATAAGAGTCTGAGAGTACGATGGCCACTCAATGACCTTGTTCCCTCTCAGGTTACTGAAATAGTTGTCAGTTGAACCAATCTTCTCGGCATCTTTGATCTCCCCATGTTGTATGGCACCCACTAAATTGATTCCTATTGAAAGAAATGGTTATATTTCCTTGAGACTACACTTCAAAAGTGCTTTGTTAGCTGCAAAGTGTTTTGAGGTAGCTGATGCTAATGAAAGGCATTAAATAAATGCCATTCTTTAAAACCTACCTCTCTGGCAAGGTTTTCGATCACTTTTCCTAATGTGTCCTTCCGTGTTCTCTCCTGCAGCTGTTTTCTTCAGCCTCTTTGAATCCTCATGTTTTATCCCAGGAGTGCACCTCACTCACCAACACGGGATTAAAGTATGAATGTGGATTCTCACCTGGGTCCTAACCTCAGATTTTATAAATGTCCCCCCTCCCTGGGTGAAACATAGGATCAATGGTCTGTCAGTCAGCCTCTCAATTCCACCATTAGATCATGGTGAATCTGTGGCTTCTTCCCTCACAGCCATTTCCTTGTACCTCTCCATCAATTGGGTTCTTCCATTCCTGGGACTGTTTCCTCCCTAAAATGCCATCTCCTTAATTTCCCTCATTCCATGGGATCCATCTGGAATTATTTTTCTGTGGGGGCTCCCCCCCCCCACTCCCTGAAGGTTCCCCACCTCCCTGAAGGTTCCCCACCTCACCCCCACCTCCCCCCCCCCCCCCCCGAAGGTTCCCCATATTCTGGCGCTGGGAATTCCCTATCCTCTGGCACTGGAGGATCTTCACACCCTTTTTCTGATATTCATTTTTGTGGGATGCGAGATTCACTGGCTAAGCCAGCATTTGTTGCCCATCCATAATTGCCCATGAGAAGGTGATGGTGAACGGCCTTCTTGAACTGCTGTAATCAGTTGGAGTACATGCACCCACAATGCTGTTATGGAGGGAGTTGGATTTTGACCCAATGATAGTGAAGGATGGTGATTGACTTCCAGATGGTGGTGTTCCCACTACATTGATTCCTATTGAAAGAAATGGTTATATTTCCTTGAGACTACACTTCAAAAGTGCTTTATTAGCTGCAAAGTATTTTGAGGTAGCCATTGAGTCTGCACCAAACACCCACTGAAAGAGTACATGACCCCCACCCTAACCCCACAGCCCAGTAAGTAACGCCACCTAATTTTTTGGACACTAAGGGCCAATTTAGCATCCACCCAATCAGCTAATCTGCACATCTTTGGACTGTGAGGGAAAGCAGAGCACCCGGAGAAAACCCACAAAGAGAGAAAGTGCAAATTCCACACAGTCACCTAAGATCAGAATCAAACTCGGGCCCTTGGCACTGTGAAACTGCAATGGTAACTACTGTGCCACTCCTGGTACACGTGGTAGTTAGTGTGCGTCGGAGGCAGTGAATGTTTGTGCAAGAGGTGCCAATCAAATGGGCTGCTCTGTCCTGGATGGTGTCGAGCTTCTTGACTGTTGTTGGAACTGCAATCATCCAAACAAGTGTAATTCCATTATACTCCTGACTTGAGCCTTGTACATCTGGTGGGCAGTCTCTTAGGAGTCAGAAGGTGAGTTACTCACCATAGGATTCTTAGTCTCTGACCTGCTCTTGTAGCCACAATATTTATATGGTAAGTCCAGTTCAGTTTGTGGTCAATGGTAACTTCTCAGGATGCTGATAGTGGGGGATTCAGTGATGGCAATGGTCATTGCCTGACACTTGTGTGACCCTGGGGAGTCACCACCCAGTGACCCTGGGGACTCCCCACCCTCTGGCCCTGAGGACTCCCCACCCTCTGGCCCTGGGGAATTCCCACCCCCTGGCCCTAGGGATTGTCCACCCCCTGGCCCTGGTGACTCTCCACCCCCTGGCCCTGGGGACTCCCCACTGCCTGGCCATGGGGAATCCCCGCCCCCTGGGACTCCCCACCCACTGGGACTCCCCACTGCCTGGCCCTGGGGACTCCCCACCCCCTGGCCCCAGGGACTCCCCACTGCCTGGCCATGGGGAATCCCCACCCTCTGGCCCTGGGGATTCACCACCCCCTGGCCCTAGGGAGTGTCTACCCCCTGGCCCTGGGGACTCCCCACCCCCTGGCCATGGGGATTCACCACCCCAGGGGATTCCCATCCCCTGGCCCTAGGGATTTCCCACCCCTTGGACCAGGAGATTCCCCACCCCGTAGCCCTGGGGTTCCTCACTCTTTCTCGCCCCCAATTCCCATTGTCCAGCTGGAAGAGCCGCCCCTGGCCCCGCCCACTGGCTGCCGCTGCGGGACAGGAATAGGCCACTTTCACTCCCGCCACGAATGCTGGGATAGGGCTATCTCCATATGTCCCGGAGAACACCGCCGGGAGGAGGCAGAGAGAGGAGGGAGGACTCGGTCTCTGCAAGAAGCAGGCGAATCGACACTCACATCCAGGCGGGCACTTCAATCCCCGAGCGGGCGACGAGGTGAGCTCTTCAACATTCAAAGCTCAGGAAGAGACTGTGTGGGGCAGAGAGAGAGACACGAGGCGACTCTTACTCAACCATGACCACCGGCACGGAGCAGAAAGGGACCGACAGAGAAGCCCAGGCAGCAGAACTGGAGCGAGACGCCACGGACCTGACACCCAGCCGGGACAGGGGGGTGCTGAAGGTAACAACTATTGAGATTGACTCGGAGCAGCGAGATTGGACAGATAGAGTCAGAGATTCAGCTGGTGTTTGGGTCTGGTTTAAATAACAACATTTATTTAAAAGAACAAGCAGATTTCACAGACTCAAGAACGTAATAGAAATTAAACGAAACAAACTCTGAACAGGATTTATTCCTGTTACAGGGTATCTTTATCTCTAATTTAATAATGTACTTTCCTTCCAATACTTTAAACAGCGTGTTCCGGCTGGTGCATATACATTTGGAAAACATTACACATTTCCCGAGATAGCTTCGAGGTGTTTCTGATTGTTTTGCGTTTATATGCCGCCTATCTTTATTGTATAATTTACCTGCATTAACCATTTCGCTTTACAGGTCTTGAGTCTGGATGTCAAATGGAAAGATGTCGATAAAGTTGTTTATTTATTTTTTAGCTCCGTCCTTTCCTATTGAATTTGAATTGCATGGTTCTGTCTGATTTAAAACAGCACTCACTCTCAAGGACCCAATCCAGCCAATAGCACTCGGGAACCTGCACCAAAGTCTTTGGCGTTTCTGAAGTTGTAAACCACTTTTTGAAACGTGAGCGATGGATTTCGGTTTAATTGCTGGTTCAGTCTCTGCCCCCGGTGTTTCCAGCTGCCTTCCTGTTCCAAGCTGCAGGGTAGAGCACAGCCTGCACTTGGCCACTCGGTGGGTGGCAGGAACACTGACTGCTCGGTCTGAGAGCGACAGTCAGCACTCAACGGCGAAGTTCAGGAATGTTGGGCTCAGCGCCCATTTATCCCATCTCACCTCGCCTCCAATTAGATCACAGACCTCATCCTCTCCCCTCTCCCTTATTCAGCGTCCCTCCCCTTTCTTCCCTCTCCCCTCCCCCCATCGCCTCTTTACCCGCCCCCGTTGTCTCTTTCCCCCATACCCACCCATTCCCTGTCTCCCATTCCCTCTTGCCCCCCCCCCCCCCATCCCACCATACCCATTGGCTGCACGGTAGCATAGTGGTTAGCACAATTGCTTCACAGCTCCAGGGTCTCAGGTACGATTCCCGGCTTGGGTCACTGTCTGTGCCCGGTCTGCACGTTCTCCCCATGTGTGCGTGGGTTTCCTCTGGGTGCTTCAGTTTCCTCCCACAGTCCAAAGATGTGCAGGTTAGGTGGATTGGCCATGATAAATTGCCCTTAGTGTCCAAAATTGTCCTTAGTGTTGGGTGGGGTTACTGGGTTATGGGGATAGGGAGGAGGTGTGGGTTTGGGTAGGGTGCGCTTTCAAAGAGTCGGTGCAGACTCGATGGGCCGAATGGCCTCCTGCACTGTAAATTCTGTGATAACCACCCCATTCCCTCTTGTCCCCCCCCATACCCACCCCATTGTCTCTTGTCCCCCCCCCCAACCCATACCCACCCCATTGTCTCTTGTCTCCCCCCCATACCCACCCCGTTCCCACTTCCCCCATATGGATAAAAGCAAATTACTGCGGATGCTGGAATCTGAAACGAAAGAGAAAATGCTGGAAAATCTCAGCAAGTCTGGCAGCATCTGTAGGGAGAGAAAACAGCTAACGTTTCGAGTCTGATGACTCTTTGTCAAAGGTCAAAAGACAAGGGGCGCGATTCTCCGCAAATGCGGCGGGACGTAAAGGCTGCCGTGAAACTGGCCGTGTTTCACGGCAGCCTCCGCGCCCCCTCCCGGGACCCGATTCTCCCCCCCGGGCGGGGTTAGCAGCGGGGCCCCGTGAACCACGGCATCGCGGCCTTAGCGACCATCGCTAGGTCCGCGCGGCAAGCGTCATGCCGGCTGATGCGTACGATGATGTCAGCCGCGCATTCGCGGATTGGACGTTACCAACCGCGCATGCACGGGGCCGTCATCTCCCTCGGCTGCCCTGCGTGGCGACTGATCCTGCGGGGCGGCGGAGGGAGAAAGAGTGCGTCTGTTACGGACGCACTGCCCGCGATCGGTGCCCACCGATTGCGGGCCCATGCCCCCCTCGGCACGGCCGTGGTACTGCCGTGCATATTGGGGCTCTGGATGCCCAGAACGGGCATGTTGCGGCCGTTTTTACGACGGCAGCAAGCAGGTGCGTTTGCTGCCGTAAAAACGGCCGTAAAGGCCTGGGAACTCGGCCCATCGGCCTGGGAGAATCGCTGCTCGCCGTAAAAAACGGCAGCAGCGATTCGTGTCGGGGGCGGCCGTGGGGGAGAATAGCGGAG